>NC_138873.1:23804114-24404114 GCF_965194805.1 Balaenoptera borealis | reverse complement strand
TTAGTAAAAATCTGACTACCACACATCCAGATGGGATTTGTATTCCCATTTGTCTATTATGATTTGATTTTGCCCTAATTTGAATTTTATTTACTAATTTCCCTCCAAATCTGTCCACAGTTTAAACACTCATTCCTAGGTGTAATTCCCTTGTAACAAATATGCAGTTTTCTATCTTGATAGAAGCACATTCCTGGAATTAATGTCTGTCCTTTGGGAAATGATAGGAAGGAAAACGTTCTTTAGGGGTTTGTATGGGACAGAAAATCAGAGACAATAACTGCCTACTGAGTTCCTTGTTTTTTCTCTTTTAATCCAGTTTTAATCAATGCAAAACTATGTCTTTCATCCATTATGAAATTATTCATTTTCACTTCTGTTAATGGAAAATTTACTCAGTTGTGGATAGGTTTAATTTTTAGTATTTCCCATCTACATATATTCAATTATATGCGTCACAGTAGATATCTATATTTTGAAAATATAGCTTTTTGTAGCAAATGTTTTCAGATGCTGTCAGATACACTTGAGAAAAATGTTTGCATTTGCATTCTTTAATTTCTTTGTAACTCTAAGTACCTATTGATTTATTGTGACTTTTTTCTTTAAGAGTTTCTGTTATCTCTACGTTGATACTTGCATTTCTGACTTTTCTTTGCTACCACTATTTGTAGAAAGTAGCCATAGGGAAGGTACCTGTATTCCTTGTGAGATGGCAGCGAATAAATCATTTGCCTTTTTGAGGAGGGGAAGAGGACAGAATTTCCTCACCTTCTTTGATTTCCCCTCTTTTTTCTGCTGCTTTGATATATCTAGCCAGACATCAACACATAATTAATGCCACTGCCCCCTTAGCTAGAACTGGGGGTGGGGCTTTAGGTGACCGAGGGTGCCAGTTTTAAAGAGCTAGGAAGCAAAATCTTTACTCTCAAGAAACTGAAATATTAGGGCAACAAGGCACATAGGAAGTAATGAAACTGAGCAATGTGTCACCAAGTTCAAATTGACATAAGACAGATGGAGACAGCAAAGCTGGGAAGGGATAATGCCCGTAGGAGGAGAAGTTAATCCTGAAAATGACTTTGTTGATGCTCATCAAGAGATGTCCCCATAGGTGATTGGAGGGGAAGGACGTGGGCATGCAAATGAGGGGAAACATACATGAGTCCCACGCAAATTCACTTGACTTTTTAGGAATACAGTGGAAAATGATGTGAAGGTTTGTTTTTTGGAGGGGAGGAGGTAATGAGGGAAGAAAAATCAGTGAGGAATGTGCTACAGCCTCTTAGTGCATCAGCCTCTTTACACGTCACTCCATCAATTAAGTCTTCATGACACAACCTGGGAGGCAGACGTTATTCTCACTTTGTAGTTGATCAAACTTAGGATCTAAGAGATTAAATAATTTGACCAACACTCACCCAAGTGACATATGGTGGGACCAGGAGTCAGCCCGGGCTGTAGTCAGCACTCTCCACGGCTGTAGCTTCTCAGTGCATCACTTTTGATGTGATTATATAAACATTTTCATGGCTACATTTCACGTTATCAACAGGTATATGTTTTTCATATTCGAATTTCCAAGAGAAATTTCCCTACCCCCTCACCTTAGAGTAAAACACTAACATTAACAAATTAGATCAAGCAGAGAAATGCAAAATCACTTTAAAAATATAACTTGTACCCAGATCATCAATATTTGACTGTGTGCTCTGAAAGTATCTATATATTTAAAGAAAACTTTAATAATCAGAATATTAGTCAGTTATGAGGAAGTAGAAAAAGGCCACCACTGTCAGTGTTTTTTCTAGCACTCTTCAGGGGAACAGCTACCTGGTGAAATTGGCTTGTCCAGACTCAATGATAGACGCTCAACCTTGACACGGACACCTTGGGCTGTCCCACTACACATTCCCTTCAACTTTGAAAACCTCTCGTCTCTTTCTGATTCACTGATCACCAGAGCATCTTAGGTTGAACTCCCATAAAACTTCTATAGGGAGAGAATGAGCTGGTCTCTTTAGCAGTTACATTTCTTACCATATCTTCATAAATTGGGATGAGTATATATGTATATAATGCCCTGGGAGCTTGACTGCTGTGAGTTCACTCTTCAGAAGAGGCTTCACTGTGTGGGTGTGAAAGGGTCAAAGCCCTGGACTTGCACTTACACTTCAGAGCAGAGAATTCCTTCTCTGGGGGACTTTCAACGACCAACTGGACACCCCAAGGTAGTGTTGTGTTGAGAGTGACTTTTCCTCTTGAAACTTTTGCAGTGGCACCACAACATTGAATCACGTGCAGTATTCAGATTTCTAAGCTACAACACAATATATGTTGTGGTATCTTTATAGGAAGGATTTAAATAATTACTGTCAGTGTAAAGAGGATGTAAGTAAAACATTACATGAGCTGTGCAGTAGGCCAGAATTTGATGTATAAACATTTTATGTGGAAAATCTTTAGATGCTGATATATGCTCTGAAATCTCTTTCCCATAGCTTTTCCCTAAACCTGGATAAATACCAAATAATAGTAAATATTAGTTCTAAATGGCGTGAGATCTTCCTTATGTTTCTTTTTTGTTGTGGTTAACTTATTTGGAAATGAGTGACTTGATAACTATGATTCTCTCAGGATGACTTTTCTTTGGGAAAGGTTAGTTCTATTTTTGAAGAATAGATTTTGCAGAATGGAGATGCAGTGAAGGAGGGGAGAACATTTTAAAGTGTGGAAACATGAGGAAACCTCAGAGTTTGTAAGCGATTCAAGGGGACCCTTTGGGGAGAGAAAATGACCAGAGGAGAGAGAGAAATTGAGAGAATATGCTGAGGAAAAAAGAGAGAAGGAAAGAAAAGATTTTTTTTTCTGTCAGATGTGTTATACATGATAACTATTTCTTGGGTATTTGGGTATTTATTAAAACAACTGATTAACTTGTGTATTGCTTTTCAAGTTTCCTGTTTCTTTCTGCCTTTTCTTACTCGCTAAAACATTGTGTCCTTACAATCTGGGAAGTACATCTGGTAAGAAAATGTTCATGATTGTTTCACTGGTGTTCAAAGCAGAAATTCTCAGCCTGCTACTCAGCCATTTTTGGAGACAGACTTTTTCATTAATGGCCTTACTCGGGTTGTCTCGAACTGGCTTTAGAGCCATAATTCCCCTGAGAAAACAGTAGTCTGTTTAAGCATTCCCTTGATTATAGCAGACTCATGTACATTTTTATTACCTTTTCAGCCATTTTATGTGGTCATTAATTATTACAAAATTGAACATTAGTTCATTTTGGAATCCTGCAGCTATGGCTGTCATTGTGTCTCTTTGAGATATAAATGTTCCCTGTCCAATATTGTGTTTGTTTTACCAGAGGCTGGGAATCCTATTCTCAAATTAATGATATGATATTAAAGGATAACTGTGGTCCTCAGAAGCAGAGGAAAAACATTTGTTGATTCTGACAGCCTGATGCATTATTTGTGCTTAGCCCTTGTTCGTGAGGCTACGGAGACACCGAGCTGTACAGTTGGAGGTAACCCCTGAGGCTGGGGGCAGCTACCGCATTCAGCAAGCTCTTCTCCTACACATCCAGAGAATGTGAGAATCCAATCTCTGTGTGAACACGAAGAGAGGCAAGATCCTCATTATTTTATGACGCAGTCATGGCCATTGTTGGACAGTTTTGATTGCTAGGCCATTCTTCATGACAGTGAGCTAAAATCTGTCTTGCACCCTTTGTCCTGTCTCTGTCCCCTGGAGCAAGACAAAACAGAGCTGCTCAGCTTCCATATTCCTGAGGGTGGAAGGGCTCATCCAAGCTACACGCCAACCCCTGCTGGAGTAGAAGACATCTGGGCATATGAATTTGATCATTTTGGTTCCCTTGCCAAGACCACACCAATCATGATAAAACTCTTGGGGGTATATTATGTGCCAGGCACTGTTAGAATTTTTAATACATTTTTTTCCCTAACCCTCAACACAACTCTGTATTGTGCACATTATCTTCAAGATGTAGACATCAGAACAGAATCAGAATGTTGAATCACTACCTAAGATAACATGGCAGTAAGTAGTGGAGGTGGGAGGCGCTTGTAATTCTGTCTCAACCAAAGCACATATTCTTTTTCTCCACATCATGGTTCCTCTCTTGTGTCTTGCTCTAAGTAGTATTTGCTTCTAAAGGAATTATGTTCCTGATGATATAATTTCTAGACTTGTCTTCCTGGTCATTGTTTCTCCTCACTATGAACATGGTCGTGTTTTCTTTAAACCCTTGAATTTGCACCACAGACTCCTATGTCAGTGGTTTAAGATGCCCACTTTTCAGAATAATGTTTTTAGTGCATAAAATAAAATGCATGGAGTTACAAACCAACAAATTATATTAAAATGTAGTTAACAAAGAATTGAAAACAAATGTGTGGTTTAATATTATACGTGTGTATGTATACATCTCTTTATTAATGTATTATTAACAAGATTTAGTGGTGGGTCCAGTAATTAATTAATTTTGAAGTAGTGAAGCAGAGATACCATTTTGAGATGCATACAAAAGTTTTAATGTGATAGGAAGATATCTGCAATTAATTTTGTTGACAGAGTTACAGGTACTGCTGAGGCTACTGTGGTATTTTGCCTACATTCATAATGGAAGGACATGCTAAATTTCCGTCTGCGGTTACTAAAAGTAATAATGTATTTTTTTGCCCTTCAAGTTCATGGACCCCTTGCATTCTATCCATGGACCACTTGGACTGTTGTAAATCAGTTAGCTCATCCTTTGCCTTCATGTAACGAAAATTGCCAGGACTTTTTATACAAGCAGTATACCTGTGCAATTGGTAATTTAACTTACCAGGAAGATTTACTGTTTACCCTTTTAAATTTTGATCTTATGATTAAGATAAGCGTTTTCATCTATTAAGATAATTTTGAATCTTGTTTGTTGCTATTTCTCCTAGCTTTAGGACATGCTTTCTGTCTTTAGCCAAGTTATCCATTTAAAACACAATGATACTAGGCTGTGGACTAAGGACTTGAACAAGATATTAGAAACCACGTTTTGGTTGATAAAATCCTATAAACACTTTTCTGATGTAAACGTCAAGTAGCTGGGAGTCCACATAACTGTACACACAATCAAGGATGTCATGATGCCATGGCTAATATCTTTTGAAGTTAGCATGCACTGTATTGGGCTTCCAATATGGCATCCCTATACATTTACAATCCAGTAACCCAATTAAAAAAAATAAAATGAAGGCTAATTGATATAACTTTTTCTTAGTGAATCATGCTGGCTCCTAGTGTTCACTATGCTATTTTCCAAAAGACTACCTACTTAGTGTCTGTTTAACACATCATTCTAGGAAATGGGGATCGACTTTTAGCTTACTACTTTGTGAATTCTGGAATGCATCTCATTCTCTTTTCTGAGAATTAGGGCAACTTTCTTTAAACTTGAATATAATTTCCTTGATTCAAAATATTTTAACTCATTTACAACAATAAAATATGCTTTTTGTGTCTCATAATGTAGCTCCTTTCTTCCTTCCTTGCTTCCTCCTTCCTGCCTTACTGTTTCTCTCAGTCCTCTTTCCTTTCCTGCCTATCTTCCTTCCTCCCTTTCTCCCTCCCTTCTTTTCTTTCTTTGTTTCTTCCACATTTATTCACTGTGGAATCATATCAGCTACTGGGGTTATACAGATAAGAAAGACATATCCCTTGAAGTCAGAGGATGACCATCTTCCCTTCCAAAGAAGCATTAACCTCCCTGGACTTGATATTTTAACAGCTGGTTCATCTTGGAGGGACCAATCCTCTTAATAAGGATGAATTTTGTCCCAGGATACATCCTGATTAGTTTTCATCTTACTCGTCATTCCTCCCAGCTTGAAACTCCTAGCATACTTGAGAGCTGGGTTTGAGCTGTTCTTGATAGTCATCTATTAACATTAAATCATTTTTTTAGCAGTCTATTATTATTCTTTATCTTTTAGCATCTTACAAAGTTTCAGTTAGATTTGGCTTTCACTTTCCCACACCAAACAAAGCTTTCCTGGCTGTACATTCTTCTTCTTCTATCTTTATTATACATGCATGTTATATATGAGCTAATTTCAGAATTCCAGTATAGGTATTTTTTTTACTAGTTTTCCACTAAGTTTTAAAAAGTTTGTTTAATAATTTGTTTTAATGTACTAAGAATTTCCTAATAAAGACAGCATATATATATGTGTTAAATTGTCAAATCATGAAATGATCAACTTTGCATTATATATAAATTTGCTGATTATTGAAGGAAAATTTAGTTTATGAATAATAAATACATGTTTAAGACAAATATTAAGACAAATATTTAGTAAATGAACAAAATTGTTAATTTCAGCTTTGTTTTTATTCTTTTTTCTACACTTTGAAAGAATTTTTGATATTGCAGTATGCTCTCTTAGCATTATCTTGGTATTATTTACCTTCTCCATTGATTTATTCTGAATGTATAAAAGTTGATAAAATGTATAAAAGCAGAATATGTTAATACCCTTGAGAAGTCCATCATAAATGCAGTGGGAAAATATTTGTAAATTTGATCACATTACAGTAAATTCATTTCTTTCTTTTTTTTTTTCTGAACATGTTTTAAGTTTACTAAGTAGTTCTTTTAAAAATGATTTTAAATGCTACTGTATTTTTAATTTCAGTTTTCATGTATTTATTCATATTATATAAAGGCAAAATTTTTTTTTATGTTTATTTTTTATGTATTTATTTTTTCTTATTAGTCATTCATTTTATACACATCAGTGTTTACATGTCAATCCCAATCGCCCAATTCATCACATCATAACCTCCACCCCCTGCCGCTTGCCCCCCTTGGTGTCCATACGTTTTTTCTCTACTCCTGTGTCTCAATTTCTGCTCTGCAAACCGGTTCATCTGTACCATTTTCTAGGTTCCACATATATACATTAATATACGATATTTGTTTTTTTCTTTCTGACTTACATCACTCTGTATGACAGTCTCCAGATGCATCCACATCTCTACAAATGACCCAATATCGTTCCTTTTTATGGCTGAGTAATATTCCATTGTATATATGTACCATATCTTCTTTATCCATTCGTCTGTCGATGGGCATTTAGGTTGCTTCCATGACCTGGCTATTGTAAATAGTGCTGCAATGAACATTGGGGTGCATGTGTCTTTTTTTTTTTTTTTGCATGTGTCTTTTTGAATTATGGTTTTCTCAGGGTGTATGTAAGTGGGATTGCTGGGTCATATGGTAATTCTATTTTTAGTTCTTTAAGGAACCTCCATACTGTTCTCCATAGTGGCTGTATCAATTTACATTCCCACCAACAGTGCAAGAGGGTTCCCTTTTCTCCACACCCTCTCCAGCATTTGTTGTTTGTATATTTTCTGATGATGCCCATTCTAAATGGTGTGAGGTGATACCTCACTGTAGTTTTGATTTACATTTCTCTAATTATTAGTGATGTTGAGCAGCTTTTCATGTGCTTCTTAGCCATCTGTATGTCTTCTTTAGAGAAATGTCTATTTAGGTCTTCTGCCCATTTTTGGATTGGGTTGTTTGTTTTTTTAATATTGAGCTGCATGAGCTGTTTATATATTTTAGAGATTATACTTTGTCCGATGATTCATTTGCAAATATTTTCTCCCATTTTGAGGGTTGTCTTTTCGTCTTGTTTATGGTTTCCTTTGCTGTGCCAAAGCTTTTAAGTTTCATTAGGTCCCATTTGTTTATTTTTGTTTTTATTTCCATTACTCTAGGAGGTGGATCAAAAAAGATCTTGCTGTGATTTATGTCAAAGAGTGTTCTTCCTGTGTTTTCCTCTAAGAGTTTTATAGTGTCCAGTCTTACATTTAGGTCTTTAAGCCATTTTGAGTTTATTTTTGTGTATGGTGTTAGGGAGTGTTCTAATTTCATTCTTTTACATGTAGCTGTCCAGTTTTCCCAGCACCACTTATTGAAGAGACTGTCTTTTCTCCATTGTATATCCTTGCCTCCTTTGTCATAGATTAGTTGCCCATAGGTGCGTGGGTTTATCTCTGGGCTTTCTATCTTGTTCCATTGATCTATATTTCTGTTTTTGTGCCAGTCCCATATTGTCTTGATTACTGTAGCTTTGTAGTATAGTCTGAAGTCAGGGAGTCTGATTCCCCCAGCTCCGTTTTTTTCCCTCAAGACTACTTTGGCTATTCGGGGTCTTTTGTGTCTCCATACAAATTTTAAGATTTTTTTGTTCTAGTTCTGTAAAAAATGCCATTGGTAATCTGATAGGGATTGCATTGAATCTGTAGATTGCTTTGGGTAGTACAGTCATCTTCACAATATTGATTCTTCCAATCCAAGAACATGGTATATCTCTCCATCTGTTGGTATCATTTTTAATTTCTTTCATCAGTGTCTTATAGTTTTCTGCATACAGGTCTTTTGTCTCCCTAGTTAGGTTTATTCCTAGGTATTTTATTCATCTTGTTGCAATGGTAAATGGGAGTGTTTCCTTAATTTCTCTTTCAGATTTTTCATCATTAGTGTATAGGAATGCAAGAGATTTCTGTGCATTAATTTTGTATCCTTCATGTTTACTAAATTCATTAATTAGCTCTAGTAGTTTTCTGGTGGCATCTTTAGGATTCTCTATGCATAGTATCATGTCATTTGCAAACAGTGACAGTTTTACTTCTTCTTTTCCAATTTGTATTCCTTTTATTTCTTTTTCTTCTCTGATTGCTGTAGCTAGGACTTCCAAAACTATGTTGAATAATAGTGGTGAGAGTGGACATCCTTGTCTTGTTCCTGATCTTCGAGGAAATGCTTTCAGTTTTTCACCATTGAGAATGATGTTTGCTGTGAGTTTGTTGTATATGGCCTTTATTATGTTGAAGTAGGTTCCCTCTATGCCCACTTTCTGGAGAGTTTTTATCATAAATGGGTGTTGAATTTTGTCAGAAGCTTTTTCTGCATCTATTGAGATGATCATATGGTTTTTTATTCAGTTTGTTAATGTGGTGTATCACGTTGATTGATTTGCATATATTGAAGAATCCTTGCATCTCTGGGATAAATCCCACTTGATCATGGTGTATGATCCTTTTAATGTGTTGTTGGATTCTGTTTGCTAGTATTTCGTTGAGGATTTTTGCACATATATACATCAGTGATATTGGTCTGTAATTTTCTCTTTTTTTCATTTCTTTATTTTTCTCTCTTATTCAGTACAGAAAGTAGCCTAATAATGTTATAGTAAGAAAAAGATCAAATATATTTGCAAAGCTAATTTAAGGAAGTGTATATATTTGCCATTTCAATTTAGGATACTTTTTTGTTCATCTTCGGTCCTTTAGATTGCTTTTAAGTTAAATATAAAACCTTGCAGTTCAAAACTATATAAAGCAAAGCAGTACTTTTGTCTGTCCCCAAGCATTCCTATACTTTTACTACCTATGTGTGTAAGTTGGTATAGTCCATGGCCCATTATCTGACCAAATGTATAATATTCATCAAGGCTGTGAGCTTAACCTGATCAGTTCTGGGCTTCTCAGTGAACCAAGAGATTTCAGGTGTCATAATCCGGTCACCCTCACATCTATGTGTGTGTACACTATATGCAAACATTTATACAAACCCACGTAAACACACTTGGTCCCCCACAACAAACAGTCAACATTTCTCTCTGTCTTTGTCTTCTTGCTCCCTTTTGTTATGCATGATCCCCAGAGAATTGCCAAGGCAGAACAATTAAAACCTAGATACAGTGCATTAAATGTTCCCTCAAAGTACTAGCAGTGTTTATATAGCATGACCACCCTGGCGGGAATTTTCAACAACTGTCTCAAATCACAGTCTACTAAATGTTCCCTTGTTGTGTCCACAAGATGAAGTGAAGCATTAAATTCTTATTGGGTCAATTAAAAGATACTTGATTTTGACTTTCAAATATTTCATCATTTTTTCAAATTATAGGAATCGTCTGAGGTATAAGAACTGAATTAACTGAATCATCATGTATTTACTTTCTATATTTATTTGAACATTTTGTTGGCTTCTGGGATATTATTTTTACTTTTCTCTAAAACAATTTCATAGTAAGTTATTTGTTTCAGCAGTCAAACGAGCAAGGGATGGCATCCTGACTTCTTTATTAACACAGTTTTCCACTGTAGAGCTACATATGGAATCTTAAGTAGTTCTCTACCTACATTCACATTCAAGGCTTATTAGAAGAGCATGTTGGTCACCTACACAGTAGTATTTGAGAAGCTCCAAGGAAAACCTTCCAAATTGTCAACAGCCTGTGGCAAGTGCCTTAATTCCGCCATTAGTTAGTGTAATCCTTCTGCAAATTCTTGCATGAAGGAATATATTAAGATATAAATTACCTAGTGGGAATTCATTTTATTCAATCAGATCTTTTTCTCGGAAGCAGGAATGTTGGGTCAGAAATCAGGTCTTGGGTGCTTGGGAGGTGAGGGAACACTGGGGGAGTGACTGCAGTGAAGAGAGTTCAGGGATGAAGAACAAAGACAATTTGGGATTAAGGAATGACTTCACTATCTGGCAACTTCTTACCGAATTCCTGTAAACCAGTATTACTGGTCTTCAGAGAAGGAGGTGTCCTTGATGGAAGCATGTCGAGGTGGGGCCCCAGGGCACAGTAGAATGACCATTTTTATAAGCCATGTAAGTACAACAGGAGTATGTTAGATAAATGTGGACCTATCTGTAACTGTATTTTAGAAAAAATCTGGATGGCATAGCTCTGAGTATTATCACCTTCCAGAACATGCAGATGGGGTTTGAGATGAGAATGCTAGGGCAGGCTACGTCACACAGCCTCATTTCTCTATGTCTCCATGAGTCCTTATTTAGCATCCTCTGCATATAAAATCCAAATAAAGTTCATATAGTATCTACATCACTACTCTGTCCTTAAGTCTCTCCTTTAGGTCAAATCTTTCTCTCAGATTTACTGCTACTGCTTCTCTTGACCTCCATAAGCAGGAAATATCCATGTACTGCTGAGTGTTCAGAATCCTTACTGCCCACAGCAGCCAAATGAGATGACTGCAGGAGATACTGTTTCTCGGACTGCTTGGAATCACATCTTTAGCAGATCCAAAGGTTTACATGCTGGCAATAAAGGATACAAATTAAAATTGCACTAAGTTCTTTTCCCCTTCTCTAAAGCCACTTCAAAATAGCTTGTAATTGGTTTGAAGGGGGTGTTTTAAAAATAACCTTATAATATTTGCTTAAAGTGATGGTAAGGATGTTTTACAACACCTAGAGGACCACACAGCACTTGAGAGTTGATTACCTTTTCTTCAAGAATTTTGCATTCGTTGTTGCCCACTGGAAGAGTAGCGGTGCAATTTGGGAATCCTTCTGGGCCCCAAATATTGTATTTACAAGTTCTAAAGTACAGCAGAGTGTTAGTTGTCTAATTTATTTGATCCAGCTTAGTAGCTAAGAAACTTAGAAAATTGGCCTTCTCAAGTGATTCTCCCCATGACTTGCCTGGCGTGCTTGCCTACACATAATAGGTTCTCAGTTATTGCTTTAACTACATCGACTAATTTAACAGGAGAATTTCAACAGCATATCATTCTGTGGTATATTTCAGCTAATTCCTCATTTTTCCAAATAAAACAGAGTGGGTGGTTGAGTATTGTTCTTTTGTTGATTGGAATGACCAACTTTAAAATGTTCAAAGATGCACTGGACTGAATTCAGAAGACCACCAGGAACCATGGAAGAGGCTGGGTAAGTGCCCAGGACGAAAAGCCTTCCTTCCTTACAGGAATTTACAGGATGACTGCTCTCTGCTATTTTTTTCTATCCCCTTTCTAGGAAAATGCAAAAAGTGGTTTTCTTCACACCATTGGATAAATTACCTCAGGATAAACTGAATCCTGTTTACAGTCCAGTGGTTCTATGTAATCAATTTTTATTTTTTATACCTGAGTTTCAAACTGGAACCCTTCAATAATATCAAAAATCTGAGTGGTCCTAGGAGCCCTTCTCCCAAACAGTATGGGGAAAGAGCAGTGTGACTAAAAACTGGAAGTTTTACCAGTAATGTGACCTAGAACAAATCACTTACACTCTCAATTATCAGGGCCTTCATTGGGCATAATAATACTACCTCTGTTGCTTTGTTGTTTTTTTGCTCGTTTTGTGAAAGTCAAATGGCACAATTTGAGCATGCTCTGTAAATTCTAAAATGTTAACAAGTGTTGAGTTATTATTTTGATGATTCTTGTTCCTTTCTCCATAAATTGGTCAACAGTCTCACCAATGAGCAATCCTCTTTGTAAGCTTTATTGTATCGACAAAAGCTGGATGATGGGGAAAGGAGGACAAAGAGGGTCTGTCAAATGAGACAAAGGGAACAGTGAGGGCTCAGGAAGAAAGACTGGCATATGGTGAGGTGGGGGAGGGGCGAGGCACAGAAGACACTGGTCAGTGGAAGAAACACACGAGCACACACAGTCAGCTATGCATTTATAAAAAGTTCTTACATGTAAGAAGAGTCGATGGTAAGGTTGAAATGTCTCTGAATGATCTCTTTTGCCCAGTCTTGCCTGCGAAACTGATTGTCAATTCCAAATTGGCAGCTGCAGCTATGACTACTTTAACAAATTTAACCTTTGTCTCATTTCATGGTTGAAAAGAGACCTTTAAATGATATCTTCTAGATTTGTTCTTAGGCCTTTACATATACTTATCCATTAAAGAAGCAGGTCGTCATGTCCATCAAATGCAGGGTTTAAGGTAATACTCTGGCTTCCTGCGTGTGTAAGCAGGGGCATTATTAATTCCTTAGCCTCCAGGTGTGGTCCTAGGATTATGTGAGGTTCTGGTTATATTGCAGATTCCTGGGACCTTCAAAGCGATTACATCAATGTCAGTTTGGGTAGAGCCTGGGAGTCTGCGTGCTGAACAAGATTTTCGGCTACTGTTGCGCACACTCCTAGGCAAGAACCCCTGATCTGGCCAATGTGGGCACCGACTGCGGGGTTCTGGGTGCCGGGCACCCTCAGCTGCAGCAGCTCCAGGCTGGCTGGGATGCCCAAGGTTCCTGGGCAGTTGGCTCAGAGCCTTTTCCCTGGAGGAAAGGTATAGGGCTCTCAGTCCCTCATCCTCCTTCAATCCCTTCTAAATTACAAGTTTAGAGACACTTCATGGGCAGTTTCCCCTTGGTTTCATTGCCTTTTATTTTTAATCTTGAATCTCATTCAAAGCTCTGTTTCAGCTTGCTGGTTTAGTTTTGGTTATGGTTGGTGAGCCACAGAAAACACGAGGCATTTTTATCTGCAACTTTTTTGGTGCGTACTAGGACTATTATCTGTGTATTTGGGCTAAAGGAATCTCTTTTCATGATTTGGGAGAAATGCAGAAGAGAAAGAAAACTTGCTATTTAGCACGGGGGCTACTGTCATGCCTCAATCTACATCAAAAGAAGTGGTGGCTTCCGGCCCGCCCCCTGCTCACTGTCTGAAGCCTTCACGAGCCTCAGACCACGTTCAGCCAAAGGAAACGTGCGGAAGTGTATTTTTCACAAGAATTAACTCTTGCAGCCTAACAAGCCCATCAGGTTGCTTTAGATTGCTTAACTCGTAAATGGCTACCTTGTGTTTTCCTTGTCCACGCTGGTGTTCTGTTTTGTTATAATTTGCAAATTCAATGAATGTTTTGTAGGTGAGGGGAAAAAAAGCCCATGGAATCTTTATTGCTTTATTTAAAAAAAAAAAAAATCTGTGGAGCAAGAAAGAATGTGACTGCATTTTTATTTATGGTCAATAAGCCTTGATGAATACGTGGTAAACGTTGCTGAGACTGTCACAAAGCAAATCACCATGTCACCAGAAATATTATTAAATTCTGTAATTTCCTTTTCTGAAAGTAGTTTCTCTGTATGGAGATGGAGAAAGAAAATTACATTCTATATTCACCTTAACTGAAAAGCAGCTGAGTGCGGTGGCTGATAGCCTATAAATAGCAGATCTGTGACCTCATTCCTGTTCTCTGCCTGGCCTAGCTGTTTCCAGTTTCAAGTTGAATAGAAAATTGTCAATCATCTGGCGAATCTCGGCATATAGGCCAGCTTATTTGGATAATTCTGGCCTGGTCCTCGTTTTTCTGTAGTCATTCAGGTACTGTGCCTTCATTTAAGTGAAAGCAGTCTGCGGTCTGTGCCTGTTGCTTTTTGCCTGCGTGGCCCAGGTAATTGCAGTTGTGTGGAAATGGCCCCATGTGACCTTGGCAAACTGCTTAACCTTTTGGAGCCTCAGGTTATCCATCTGTAAAGGAATATTGTCCGGCCTCTCCCTCATTTCAATGGAATGCTTTGAGAATTGATTAGATAGTGTGCATAAAGCAAGTTGACCTCCTCAAGAAAGAGTACAATGTATGATTTTATTTCTGGTCTCAAAGCTCTTAGGCCAGGCCTCTCTAGTACAACAGTGGTCATTATCTGTGCTTTTGGACTGCCTGGAGAGGAAATTCACACCATTCAGGGCAAAACAATCCACTCCAGTTTCTAAATGGTGGGGATTGTCTATCTATGGAGCACAAATTCAACAGATGGTTGCCAACCTTCCACTTGATTTTGTGACTCTCTAAACTGTGTTCATTAAAACTTCAACTTGCAGACAGCTTTGTAGAGACTTGGGAGGTAGTGTGAATAACAGTTTGCGATGAAACGGATACAGCCCATAAGAGATCTGAGTGTCTTCTGTCTCGGATTCTTAGAAGCAGTGGTTAAGTTAACATGGAAAATAACGAACAAGATCACTCTATCAATAATTAGAAGGGCTTGAGTTGTTTCCCAGATGTTTGCGAATCTCCTACTGAAGTCATCTTTCTGGAACTTCACTAATAAGTATATTTTCAGAATCTGAGCACAACCATGTTTCATGTTGAATTTCAAGATCCTTTTTTTCCTAAGAAGGAACACAAACTTGAACCAAGGTTTTGGGGAAACAGAGACTAAGTCTGTTTCTCTTTTTGTTTTGCAGCCTTTATAGAGATGTAGCATGCCGTGGCTCTTTCCATTTAAGGCTGGCATGATTTACTTATTCTTCTTTTTGCCTTCTGTGGGTCTGTACGCGTACATGTATTCACTATTTAGCTTGTGAAGTTTTAATTTATTTAGCAAACGTCTTGCTTTGCTGAACATTTTGAGTATTTCCTTGGACCATTTTGCTGTGAGAAATAAATGTGCTCTTTAAATGATTTATTTCTTTTTCTATCAACTTGGGAGCCAAAATAAAATTGACATTCTCAGAAAACAAAGGTGCCATCGGACGTGAAAAAGTTTACTCTGAAATAAAAATTTGTGTTTACTTAGAGCTCAGTTTCTGTTGAAAAACAAACATCATAGACCCTCAGAAAAAGAAGAGAAGCCCCCTGCTGACACATGCTCTCCTTGATTGATGATGTTATCTGGCCGAGCAGCTTCAGAAATGGCAATCGGGGAACAAACGGGTTGGGTTTTATTCAATAAATACCTTTGAAAAAAGAAAAGAAATCCCCAAATTCAAGGAATTGCATTTGAAGCTGGTGAAACATAGCTGCATGAGTTCATTCTTTGAAAAACAAAGAAAATGGAATTGTGCCTTGGTCTCACTCCTAGGACATCAATCTGATTTGAAGGACAACAGACCATACTGCCAATGTGTGACATTATGTATTGAGAGATGCACAGAAATGGGAGTATGGCGTCTCTGTTTCTTACTGTATCATTCCAGCGAACGCAGATCTGAGTGAAGAACTATATACTACTGAGGTGCAGAGAGATGGGTGGGGGGGGGTATGAGGCTAAGCATAGTAAGGCTTATGAAGTGTTTACAGTGGGCCAGGCCAAGTGCATTACATATTTAACTCAATGTATCCTCAGGTTGGTTGGTCTTATGACAGTCTTTTTTATACAGCTGAAGAAATGGTCCAGAGTGGTTAAGGCACTAGCCAGAGATCACACAGCTAGGGAAGAGCAGAGCTGGGATTCGAACCTAAGTAGTCTGATTTGAGAGTTCATCTCTCCTTAGATCTATGTTGACTCTCTTTATTTACGAAAACAATAATATAATAAATCAACTCTTAATACATTGATAATTAGTACAAAAATAATGTCTGAATTGTCACATTGTTTTCATATTTTCATTCTCTACTTTCAGGCATTCGTAAGTTTTTTCCTGCTTTCCATTTCTCCAATGGGTTCTTTTAATTTACTGTAATACTTTTGAACCCATATGTAATACAATTTAACTTTGTTCATGGGCGCTTTCTTTTTGGTTGCTGTAGGAGTCTATAAAATTACTTTAAAAAAATGTAAATCTCTTTTCCATTTCGTTTTAACTTTTCTTTTTAGCCATGAATACAAGTCTTAAATCTTGTTTTCAAAATATAATTTCGACTACTTATAATCATATCTGTGTTTTCCTCTTAGATATAGCATTTCTTGAGATTTTGGGGGCTTTGGGGGACATGGTGGTGGAAGTGTCTTTTCAATGTGGGTGTCCTGTTTTCACTCCCCTCCAGTTTGGGGAGCTTATGCTTATTTTTTGTTCTTCAAATTTATGTGTCTCTACTACATGCCCCAGGAGAGTCCAAGTTTCCTGGACTGAACAGAACATTTAGAGTAACCATAGAACCATCCTAGACACAGAACTTGTTTAGTAAAAGGGTTCTGATGCATTTACTAGGTACACGGGCAATTTCTAGTCTGTCTAAATTCCCATAGGACCAAAGCACAGATGATCTAAAATCGATCTCTAAAGATTTTGGGCTTCTCTATGAGAATCAACTATGCCCAGAAATCTTGGGTGTTTAAGCCATGACTGTTCTCCTAAGATCCTGCTATTAAAAGGAGAAGTGTGTTTATATTTGAAAGTTTTCAGTTCCAATGGTGATGTTTGTGTGTTTATTTCCTTTAGAGAAACAAAGAAAAAGAGGGAAGAGGCAGAGGGGATTGGGGACCAAGGAGTACAAATTCTCCTTTGTGGTGTGTGCTCTTCTAGATGGACAGAGCTTTATTCTCTCTATTTTTGATTCATATATAGTTACACACAGTAGTTGTGTGTATATATATAACTGGTTCTGTGTGGTCGAGTTATATGTGGCTGGAGTTATACATGGTTGAGACCAGAAGATGAGGCTAAGTAGAAATATTGGTAAATTATCGTAATTCCTCTCTGACTTTGTTCCTGGCAAATAAATACATTTGCTTGAAGTTGAGTGTCAACAGTTTACTTGAACAGGCGATGTCAAATTTTGTAGTCTCAGGCAATAACATTTTGTGTTGTGCTAGTAGCTTTAAAACTTATAATTAGGCAGATTTTATATTACAGCTTCTCCTACACCTTCTGGTAAAATTTGAGTCTTGGCAAATTTCCTCTGTAATTTTAGTCCTGCAGGAGGGTCTATGACAAAAAGTTTTAGCATAGGAAATCCAGAGATTTTCCCTATTCCCTTTTGGGGTGTGTTGTAAAGGAATCCACCTTCAAGTTCATATATTTATCACAGTAATACAGAGGTCAATACCTTCTGACTGCTCTATCCTAATACAAAGTGTTAATCACAAGTATTTTCTGGATGAAGTGATGATGGATGTTACCAAAATGTCCCTATTTGTTATAAATTAGTTCTTCTAGACACACACACACACACACACACACACACACAGATACAGCAGAAAGGCTTCTCCGTTTAGCAGGGAGCTCAAGGTGGTTGAAATTCAGTAATTATCCAAGTACAAGCTAAGAATTAGGCAACATTTTTCAAATTCCAGAAGGAATCACAGAGATGAGGGGAAAGAGAACTCACTAGGAGAGTATATCTTGGGGGAGGGGAAAAGAATGGCCAACTTTTTATACCCCTCCTTTTTTTTTTTTTTTTTTTTTTAATAGGAAAAAGAGCAGCCAGCAGAAACTAGATGAGTATCAACACGGGGTGAGGGTAGAGGGGCTAGCGACCGCTGAGACAGTCAATAGGCAGATTGTTCATCGAGCATTACCAGATTAGCTGAGCAAATGCACTGACAATGCTGATTAGCGACTTGAAATGCATCGGTTCTTACTGGGGAGAACAAAGGCGGTCCAGATCACTGCCCTACAGCCCAACCGCAATAACGGAACCTAGCTATGCTCAACATCATGTTGAGAACTGAGAAATGTGGGCAATGTGTCTGTTCGTATTCGCTAAATTTCTCTCATTTCTGGAATGGCCTCGAGAGATACATATCTTATTTCTACCAAGTCCTCAAGGGTCAGTAGTCTTATAATCACACCCCCGCATATTTCAGCCTCTTGTGAGTTGTGTATTTCTTTCCACTTAATCTGAGAAGGCAGATATCATTGAATTGTCACAATTTGGCCTCTCTTTTTTACACTGATGTTGCAAATCCAGGTGATCATACTGGGGGAAAAAAATTAAATTGCTCTTAAAATTTATTTTTACTTACATGAAGAACAGGTACCAACAGTTATAAATATATTTGAATATTTTAAATGTATGAATTAAAGTGGAAAATATTTCTAGCCTTCCTATGAATATTTTTCAGACAAAGGCTGTGTATTATTTGTTTTATCTTGATCTTTTTTCTTATTATGAGTCCAGAGACCTATAGCACTTTTATTCTACCACTCTCCTTTGGACCTTTGGTTGGAGCACCTAGGAAATAGAATATGGCCTTGACTTGGCACTAATCCTGTGACGCTAGAAATTTTCATAGAATTTTTTTTACTTTATACAATATTACTGTACCCATCAAATGTAACATTTCCATTTAATTGCTATTCTAATTTAACCTAATAATAACATCTCCCTTTACATTTTCTTTACATAGGTGAAAATAATCTTAGTGTTATTTATAGATTTGTGTTACTCCTTATTAGAAATCTTTTTCTTCTTTACATAAAAGAGCTTTACTTCAGTCATAATGCTCTTAACAGGATTCATCTAGGAAGAAAGCACTACAAGGCTGATGTGCCTTTCACAGTTCATTGACATTTTATACCTTATTGGTTTTGCTCTTTCTCTTTCTTTTTTGTTCTTCCTTTGTATTTTTTTAGTGCCCAACCCCACTTAATTACTTTATTTATTCACTTACTAACATCTGGCTCATTCCATGACCCTTCTCTAAATTAGGGAAGCAATGAAAAAAAAACCTCGGAATATTTTATAGAAATAAAATTTTCTTTTTTTCTTTTTTGCAGTTAACCATGCCACAGTTAAAAACGTAAAACATATTATAAGGAATTATTTGCACCAAATTTCAGAGAGTTAGCAATAATATATAAAGAATACCCACAAATAAGTATTTTAGGAAAGCATACCTCAAAAAATCCAATGACAAAAGCAGGCAGTGGCTATGAATGAACATTCAGAGATGAAATGCAATAGCCAACAAACATGTAAAAATGCACACTCTCACTGATAAATTATGTTAAATACACACAGAAAATAAATTGCCATCAAATTGACAAAAATTATTAAAGATGGGTAATATCCAGTGTTGGCAAAGGTATGGAGAAAAGAGTAATAGTGTAATTTGAAAGTGCTTTATTTTTAGGTAACCTGCCAATATCTGTCAAAATGTAAAATTGTATAGTTTTTCATCCCTTAATGCTATTTCCAGAATGTTGTTCTACAGAAGATTCAGATGTGAGCACCAATATCTTTTTTCCCCTCTTTCAAGAATGTTTTTAGAGAAACAAGTTAATCGATGTAACTGCTGTTACATTCACAACAGTATGGAATGAAATCTCATATAGCCATTGGTGAAAATGATGTCCTAACAGAAATAGCCATGCAGTATGTTGAATCTCAGAATGAAAAAGATAAGTCTCAGAAACATAAGCACTGAATGATTGCATAGATGCAAATTAAACAGAAAACTACCTATCCATGTGTGTAAAACTATAACAAATATCTGGAAGGGTACTGCCATCCAGTTAACTCTGGGGAAAGAAATAAGATTGCAACACGAAAGATGAGGAATGAATCACTAAATTGTTCTAGATTTTTACAAATATGCTTGCTTTTGGTAACCCAAACCAATAACAAGAATGCACTTTCAAGTACACAGATTGATTCAAACTAAGCTAACAAGAATGCTAGCTAACAGAGGGTTGCAGGAAATACGCTTTAATGAATGAATAAGAACAAGGCATTATTTGTGACGAGATAGTCATATAAAGTGAGTTCTGCTATAACGCTCATCATGAAAATGACAAATTTTCTAATGAGATTGATGTATTAGGGAATAATTTGAGCATAACACAAATGTTCTTTCTTTATGTTTGATTTCATTGAAGAGAAACACTAGGTGAATGCGTAGAATGGCACCCAGCTCAGATGAGTCGTGACGCAAACACAAAATGTACACACACACACACACACACACACATCCACCATCTATCTCAGTTCACCACGTGTATCATGAGTTACGCCCATGTCCAGCTGTTGTTACAACTTTCCATCTGATTTCAGATAACCGCTTCCACCACTTCACAATAACTCAAAACTGAAACTCTCAACACTCACTTCCACAAGCAAACTTCAAGTTTTTTCCAAGGCAAATTGTCATATTTATTGGAGTATTGATATTTTAGTTAATTATTTAATACGTTTAACACTATTCTACTGTTTTCATTAGGTTTCTATATTATTTTTAATGTGTGGTAGACAAAGTTTTTGAGTGCCATGCTCCTAGCACCATTCCCCTGCCCCGCCAGCTCTGTTATTTTTATTGCACGATTTTACATAAGATGGCACTAATTAGGAATGCTTATTTTGTATTATTGTAGACCTGATTGTATTCTATTCATGACAGACCAGTGAACTTTGGAGTCTGCAACTCAGCTTTGATGGGAGTCAGTGAGTGATATTTGTTCAGAGACAGTTATTCACAGGCATCTCACTTTTCTGACTATCTTCTGAGCAAAGGCACAAAGTGTCTTTCTTCTGGATCATCTTTTCCAGGACGTTTGTATAGCAAATTGCCTTGGCAGTTAGAGAAAGTGTGTCTCTCTGGAGCAAAGGGTACATTTGCTTACAGTCTTGGAAGATGAAGGATTTTCTTTCCAGAGCAATGAGCAGATATGTTTACTGCCCAGTGTAAAAGATCTGGTTCCCTAAACTCGAGATTTCTTTCCTGCAACCAACTGTGTGTCCACATGTCACTTGACCCTTTTGTATCACCCTGTGGGAATTGAGGCTTGGAGAACTAGTGCAAAAAGAATCATTCTCTGGCTACTGCTATTGCTTTGAGTAACAAACTTTCCTTTGTTTTTGACTCAAAGGTTTCATGTCATTTGTGAGCATCCATGAAACCATGGCCAATTAACAGATTGACTTGCAAACAGTAAAAATCTCAAACTCTTCATAGATCTTGGTAGCATTCTGTGGGATGTCATGGTATTGCAGATATCTTCAAAAAATTTTTGTTCAGTATAGTTCAGGACCTATTGCAAGATAACAATCATTAAATACTGTCTTTTTCACTTTTTTTTTAAACATTAAAGCATGATGTATCCAGTAACAGGAAACAAAAGGATGTGTTGGAGAACTTTTGAACTAAGCCACTTCTTCAGTGGTCAAAAAGTAGGGTGGAGAATATTTCTAGTTTTCATTTTATTTGATTAAATGAACAACTTTGGGTTTACATTACTTAAAATAAGAATTATTTAGGTTAACATTGTTTTGCTATATGTAATTGTCTTTGAAATTCTTAGAAATAACATCTTTCAGTGAAATGTAAGTAATTCTGCTACAGTTTCATTTATTTGATCAGACAATATATATTGTTTCTATCCCATGTAAAGCCCTGTGAGGGATATAAAAATGAATAAGCACTTTCTGTGCTTTCAAAAGTTGGCACTCTAGTACAAGAGATAAAATGAAAGAAAACATAAACATTATGCAAGGCAGGAAGTATTAATTCTGACATGATAGGAACAAATAAAGGATTACAGGTGTTCTGAGGGGAGAAGATATCAAGGATGTGAGATTACACTAAGAAAGAGCACTTGAAAGAGGGAAAGTTCTATGCAGAGGCAGGAATGTTAGTAGGCTAGTGGAAGAGAAGCCTAGAAAGAAGTGGGATCAGATTCTCAATCATAAGAAGTCATGAATGATTAAGGATGCCTATTTCATTGATTCTAAGACATTTTTAAAATTGGAGCACCTTTTTATTACACTTAACAATCTATGCTATTTTATGATCTCTGGCATCTTACAATTTCTCTCTCAGGTGGCAGCCATTACATAGCTGTATGAAAAACCGTTTTTTTTTGACACTTTCTGATAAGCTCAAGGAGAGCCAGAAAGAATCCACTTTAGATTAATGTGAGTGTATTCATGTAATTGTAGGGTCGAAACAGAATCCTGAAAGTGACCTTAGAATTTAGAACCTCTAGAATATGTTAACCAATTTTCTGGCTAACATACTTCTAAAAAACACGTAATGTTTGCTGAGTATTAACTGACTACTCTTTACTAACCTAGTGTTTAGGATTTAATCCATTATCATATTTAATTCTTGCAAAATTCCTGAGACAAGAATGAGGTCCATTTTGTAGATAAAGAAAGAGGGGTTAGGAAAATTTTGTAAGTAGTGCAAGGTCACAGAGCTAGTAACTACAATTTAAGTTTAGGTAGTTTTGGGATTTAAATCCAGTTCTCACTTACCCTCAGAACTATTCTGTTAATTACAGAATTCTTTTTATAACGCATCTTTGCTTAACCATGTACGTGAGAGTGAGCTCTCTTGGTCTCTTAGGGCAGTGCTTTTTCCTAATGTGGAGAAGAGGTGATGGGGGTGTTAGAAAAAGCTTCTTTGAGAAAGTAACTCAGGAATATAAGATTGATCATCTATTTTGATCTTCACTGAGATGAAAAATATTTATTATTTTACATACTTATATTTATTAATGTTATTACATATGTATTTAAAGCTTTGATAAAATTGATGCAGAGACACTGGTGAAGCTCCCATTCATTTAGCCTGCTGAAAACTTAACAGTCATGAGAAATCTTCAGCAGCTTCTCCTTATTAATGAATATTAGTAATTTAATTTAAAATTTAGAATAAGGAGCTTTAAAATTATTTTATTTTTTGCATGATTTTCAATTAATACATAGAGAGTTGAGGCCCAGAGAGGTTGAATGATTTGCCCAAAGTCACACAGCAAGGCAATACAGAAAACATGGTTTCTAAATATGCTTGAATATCCAGTGTTAAGTACTCTGAGACACACCATCATCATGTTACATAGCAAGGTTGGCCATGCATCGGCAGATTTAATTGTTGGGTTTTGACTCGGTTTCTAAGAAAGATCTGCTTGTAGTTGTTGCAAACCAAAAACACTCCATCCCTCAAACTCCTTTTTTCACTCCCTCTAGTGTTTAAAGTATGTTGTGCATTTGCTTTTCCACCATCACTTTTTGTTCTACAACCAAGTCAACTCTGGAATTAGATTGTCCTAGACTGACTTTATAGAAGAGCTTAGTTTTCGATTCAGATCCTTTATAAGTTGAATATAAGCTTTGCTAAAAAATTAATTAATCTGAATGTGAAGTGACATTATTTATTTTAGGTATATCTAAAGGAAAGGACTTATCAAGTGGGAATTGGGTAAGCCCAAGTTGAAATATGAGTCAAGGTGTTGGATTAGAATATTTCCAAATGGACGAAATGGTAAAAACAGGACAATGTGCTGGAGAGTATCAATTCGGTAAGCCCTTTGAATTTTATTTGTTAAAATATTATTTTGAGGTTAGGGCTCTGTTAGCTTCAACCCATAAATATTGCTTTCCTAGATAAATTTTTTGTTTTATGTTGTACTCAAACAATAAAACCTTGGGATTTTGAACTTCATATGAAAAAAATCAGATTGTTAGAGCTGCTTCTGTATCCTTTCTCTGAATTTGACTTAATTTACTATGTTGGATTATGAATTGTATAAAAAGGATTGGTTTGAGTGGTTATGGACATTTAACAGTTCAACCTGAGCTTGAACCATGTGCTATTTTCTTAACCTGCAAATTATGTGCTAGGTTAGGATATTCATTTGGAACATGTCCAACATGAATAAATTAGACCAATTTTATATTTTAGGGGAATTAAATTTTAGATTACTTGAGTAATAATCGTCATAACTAGAGCTACTTATGATAGAACCCATGATATGTGTTCTATAATAGAATAGACTGTATGACAGTGTGTGCTTGGTATATCTGGCTGATTCATAATAATAGACCCACAAATTCTCAGTAAAATTGATAAAACGAGTCTTTTGGATGTTACCATTCTACTAAAAATATTCTAATATAATTAGATAAGCTAAGCATTTCCTTTTTTATAGGAACTAAAAATAGCAAGAAGTATTTTTGTAAAGTCAGACTCTCCTTGGGGAGTTGGATTCACCTTTATGCATTAGTTGTATATATTTTAGATTTATTAGAGAACATTTATGAAAATCAGTATGGCTTTCTCAGTGTTGGCATCTGACAAAATTAGAAAATTGAAATGTAAACTTTTATATATAAATTTAAACAGACATAAATGGGATATAATATTACATGATGTGATATATGTGGTATGCTATATATTGGATATAACATTATATGATAATATTATTTCAAACTTAAACTCCCCCTAAATTTTCTGTTTTTCACATTTGAGAATTTAATTTTTATATCCTTTTTGGAACACTGGCATGTCGGGGATGACTGACAGTGGTTTGATTTGCATTAGAATTCAATGGATCCTTACACAGACTTCATGGCTGACCTGATAGAAGGTTCTCAAAAAAGGGTAACAACAATGGCTGTTCCTTTGACCTCTGACCAGAGGGTAACTTCTCCATGGGGGCAGGGAAGTTACCATGAGATGGTTGTTTTCTGACTTGGCCTCTCTCAACTCCCACTCCCTAAATGATGACTAGAGAAACCTGTTGTGTATTAAAGCTACATTTATTAAACTTGCAACAGCAAAGGGAAAATGCCAACTTGACAGAATCTTAGTGATGTCTTAGAATAGGGAAATCAGGAGAGAATGTTTCTAGTCTTTAGAGTGTGGGTTGAATGATTTTAAGGTCTTTCAAGGCAGGGAACTTGTTGAGAGCAGACAATATTTATAATATAATAGTTTTGGTTTTGTGGGCCCAGAGAGGCAATGATCTTGAAGAACTTGATGAACAAGGTGTTAGTTGTAATAAGTAATTGATTGTTATTGGTTTATAGTTTATCTTCCAAGAGCAGATGCTTTTTGAAGCAAGCAGCTAAGTTATCTTTGCTTGTTCTCAGTATTCTGAGATAAAAATTTATGCCCGATGACCCAACAAGTGTTTAACTTAGGGGCAAAGTTGATTTCAGTTCTTTGGTCTAAGCTGGACATTCTTTGGTCTAAGCTGGAAGACAGATGATTATCATCTGGGGACGTGATCAATCCCAATCTATATATTAAGCTTAATGTGTAGAATTTTTTTTTTTTTTATAAATTTATTTATTTTATTTATTTATTTTTCGCTGCATTGGGTCTTTGTTGCTGCATGTGGGCTTCCTCTAGTTGTGGCGAGCGGGGGCTACTCTTAGTTGCAGTGCACGTGCTTCTCATTGCTGTGTCTTCTCTTGTTGCTGTGGCTTCTCTTGCTGCGGAGCACGGACTCTAGGTGCGTGGGCTTCAGTAATTGTGGCTCTCAGGCTCTAGAGTGCAAGCTCAATAGTTGTGGCACACGGGTTCAGTTGCTCTGCAGCATGTGGGATCTTTCTGGACCAGGGAGCGAACCGGTGTCCTCTGCATTGGCAGACGGATTCTTAACCACTGAGCCACCAGGGAAGTCCCTGTATAGAATTTCTGATGGTACTTGTTCCTACCTTTGTATTTGCCGAATTTTCTTGTTCTTTATGTGGTAATATTATTTGTTGGATCATTTGCCAGGACACTGACTGCATAGTAGCATTTAAGGCTTTGGAGATCACACATTTGAGGACTCTAATGCAAATACTAAGAGAAGGATTATTTATGATCATCATTTGTAGCACATTTCTAGGCCAGAAGCCAAGAGTTTCCAAATTAAAACAAGAGATTCCATTTCTAATCCAAAGAAGCTGTAGAATCAGATAAGGAATATTAGCCAAATCACTTTATTTCATGATTTTGTTGTTTCCAACATTTCTTAGTAATATACTTGTGAGATAGGCAGGGATGTAAATGTAGCACTCTTTCCTTAAGGAAGCACATATTCCATCTTGACAGCCCAGCTTTCAAGAAGCTCTATAGTGAACCTCCACTGTGAAATTTTCATGATCCTCTTGTTCTTTATGATAGGCAGAACAAAGGCCCCCCAAAATGCCCATCTCCTAATACCTGGAACCTCTGAATATGTTTGTTACATGGCAAGGGAGAACTAAGGTTGCAGGAGGAATTAAGGTAGCTAATCAGCTGACTTTAAGATGAGGAAATTTTTTGGGCCCAATATAATGATAAGAGTCCTTGTAAGTGAAAGAATGGTGCAGGAGAGTCAGAGAAGGAGTTGTGACAATGGAAGCAGGGGTCAGAGTGATGACATTGTTGGCTTTGAAAATAGGAGGCCATGAGCCAATGACTACAGGCAACCTCTAGAGTTGGAAAAGGCCAGGAGATGGATTTTCCTCTAGAGGCTTCAGAAGGATCGCAGCCCTGCCAACACCTTGATTTCACTCCAGTATAATGCATTTTGGACTTCTGACCTCTAGACGATAATACATTTGTGTTGATTTAAGACATTAAGTTGGTGGTATTTGTTACAGAAGCAATAGGAAACTAATACGGTCTTAGTGACATAGTTCAATTCACCTGCTATTCTCTGAACCATAACATGTATAATTTTTCTCCACTTTTTGGGTCCCTTGAAAAACATGAAATAAAGAAGATTTGAGACAGGGGAAAGCAGTTCAAATTTCCTTTAAATGACTAAAGTTTTTGTAAAGTTAATTCAAGGCTCAACTTTTGTCTTTTTTTTTTTTTTTAATTTATTTATGACTATGTTGGGTCTTCGTTTCTGTGCGAGGGCTTTCTCTAGTTGTGGCAAGCGGGGGCCACTCTTCATTGCGGTGCACGGGCCTCTCACTATCGCGCCTCTCTAGTTGCGGAGCACAGGTTCCAGACGTGCAGGCTCAGTAGTTGTGGCTCACGGGCCCAGTTGCTCCGCGGCATGTGGGATCTTCCCAGACCAGGGCTCGAACCCGTGTCCCCTGCATTGGCAGGCAGATTCTCAACCACTGCGCCACCAGGGAAACCCCACAGCTTTTGTCTTTGAATTAAACTATGTCCAGATCTCTTTTCTGGAGATGGGAAATTGACAGGCCAATAAGACCCTTGGGTATCAAAGCTATACTGAAGGGACAAAGATACTTGTTATACCAAGATAACAGATCTTTGTCCAATCTGTAGGCAATAGGCAAGAAACTTAAGTGCTACAAATCCAATGCCAGAAGACCACACAATGATAGGTTTTCAGTCAAAATATCCCTGTGCAGTTTTCAAATAGCAATAAAATACTTTGGTACCACTCATTAAGCGTGGTCCTATATCAGGTGATCCATTTATAGTATAGAGTTCATCAGGTAGATCTAGAGACAAAGAGTTCAGAGTACAGCCTAAGTGGTATGCCTTTTTGGTAAGGTCTGTAAAAGTGAGATAGCATCCACATATACAGTCTCTGTTCCCTAGCTCTTTACAGAGTCTAGCTTCTTTAAAAGTTCTGTAGGGGGTGGTTTCTGTGAAACTTCCATTTTTAGGTTTGACATAAGAGAGAATTTTAGATATCTATCTTTCTGGTCTGTATATTGTTTTTAATCTAAAATGTTGCTTAATTATTTAGTCCAATTACTAAGGAAATCAACAGAGTAATTTACAAGTGACTCTTATGAAAGGAAACTGGGTGACATCTAGGAAAATGAACACAAACCCTACAGTCATTTTGGTTGTGTGTGGTTTTTCTTTTTTTTTTTTTACCAAATCATAAGCAAATTATAGCCAGGCATTGAATTTATACTAATGAGTGACTAAGGATGCCAAAGTCAATGTTAAGAACGGAATCTTATAAATATCTCAGTTAAGAGATAGCAAGTGTCTGTTAAGAATCCATAATCTTTATAACAGCTAAGAGGAAAGAAAAATCACTGTGAAATAAAAAAAGCATGCAGATTGAAGTGTGACAATTGTGGCTCTTGTTTGTGGGTCTTGCATAGGTCTTGCTGTTTACAATTATCTTTACAGAAAAGTTTTGAGTGGAAGCTCTCTCTTCCCAAATGTCATCTGCTTGCTTTTGGACCGTTCCTAAGAATTTTTCTAGATGGAACATGATTCAAAGAAGTTGTTTGTGTTTTCAACTGAGAAATGTGAATCTAAAGACTAACATCTTATGGACCTAGAGTCTGTCATACAGAGTGAAGTAAGTCGGAAAGAGAAAAACAAATACCGTATGCTAACACATGTATATGGAATCTAAAAAATTTTTAAAAATGGTTCTGAAGAACCTAGGGGCAGGACAGAAATAAAGACACAGATGTAGAGAATGGACCTGAGGATACGGGGAGAGGGAAGGGTAAGCTGGTGTGAAGTGAGAGAGTGACATTGACATATATACACTACCAAATGTAAAATAGATAGCTAGTGGGAAGCAGCCGCATAGCACAGGGAGATCAGCTCAGTGCTTTGTGACCACCTAGAAGGGTGGGATAGGGAGGGTGGGAGGGAGACGCAAGAGGGAGGGGATATGGGGATATATGTATACGTATAGCTGATTCACTTTGTTATACAGCAGAAACTAACACAACATTGTAAAGCAATTATACTCCAATAAAGATGTTATAAAGAAAAAAGACTAACATCCTAGAATTTTACTATTATGTTAGTTGTTAACAGCACCTGATATGGTTTTGTCAGATAAAGAAAATTTTCTTGTCATGGAAGTTTTACATTTGCAGTATATTGTTAAATTTATCTTCTTTTATTATTTACAAATATTTGAATTAATCTTAGTGTAACTTTTTATGTATATGTTTAGATATATATACAACTATGCAAAGAGATGATGAAGTTAAAGTTTTTAATCTTATCTTTCCAATATAACTAACTTAATCACCTGTACATAATCAGTATGTATATATCATTTTAACATTACCATTTCAATAAACTAGAACAAGTCCCTTAAAGAACAAAGTGGATTTATTATCTTACATGCACATTCCTGTTTCTCTATAATCATTTTATTAATTACAACCTTTAATTAAAGGAGCTAACTTTTGTTTTTGTGAATAATTTCTAGAAAAAACTAGGAGGTAGTACATCAAGAATTATCTAGCTATTTTCTTCCCCATAAGCACATTTTATACAGCTTTAACATATTTCAAGATGACAAATAAACATATGAACAATAACATTTAAGGGATTTGTACATCCTTTTAATATATATTCATTCCATATATAAAAATAAGAAAAAAAAGATTTATTTAAAACAATATTAGTGACTAATGTGTGTAGTTTCTTTTTCTTATTTAGTACTTGTCTATCTATAAAAAGATAATTTATTAATTACAACTTAATATTAGGCTGAAGTCTTAAAGTTGACTAGAAACCTGGAAATTATGAGTTAAGTTGACACATTAAATCCTTGTGATTTATAGCATTAAAAGAATACATAATATTAAAAAGATAACTATTATTCAATTTCATTTAGTTAAACATATTTTGGTATATATTTGTACTCTAAACCATTTGTAAAAATAATAATTTAATGGACTCATTGAACTAAAGTAAGATTTTTAAAAAGTTTAAAACATGAGAAATTAAGTTCAAATCATGTATTAATTAAAATATTGTGCTCACATTACTTTTTCTGGTAGCAATATTATGGAGAGGGCTAAAATTGTTTTAAGCTAAAATTAATCACTCTAATTTACCTAAGTAATCATCTCTTTATATTTCATGTACTTAAAAATACAAACTAACCTCTGTATTTATATAACAGAAAAATCAATTAAGGTTGTGAATTCATGTCAAAAGCTCTAAATGCCTAGCTTATCTTTTTATCTAACAAGATCATTATCCAAACTCACAGGTAAACTTTTTCTTCTTATATACAGTTTTGGCAAGTTAAGAAAACACAACGTTAGAGCAATTTGTTTTTGTTTTTGAAAATTCTTGACAGTTTATCTGTGCTAGATATTCCTAGAATGTGTACAGAAAAACAAAGCAATTATTTTTTGATCAATTAATCCCTAAAGTTACAGAAACAGAAAAAGAAACAGAAAAAGGAGTTGGAAAGGAAAAAAGAAAAAAATGAGAAGCTTCATGTTTCAGACCAATATTAAATTATCACTGCAAAAGACGAATTACCTTGTCCTCTGCAAGCAGAGGGAAAGGTTTAGCTTCAGGAAAACTTATTTTCACACACACACATAAACACACACACACACACACACATAGATATATAACAGAAAAAGAGTGAGAGGAAAAAAATATAGTTAAACAGTAACTCAGAATTTTGGCAAGTCCATCAAGCTGTGTGTTTTTTAATTGTACATCAAACTTTGAAGTATGGTCATGTCACAGGGAGAGTTTCCTGTTTTAAACAAAGAGATCTCTCTTTGAGACAGACAAGTCAGAGAATCTTTCTATAATCTCTCTATTTGTTTTATTGCCTCTCTCAAATAAACATTCTTGTTCATGCCAAAAGTTTCCCAAAGGCCACTGAAATGTCAGATTATCCTTGGTGGAATTATGTTGGAGAGTTACACACATGAGTTAACATGTGAAAAGAGACCCTTATAATCGGTAAAAGTCAGAAAGAGGTAGCAGTTCCTATTTCCTGTCTCTAGACCTTGCCAAAGGTAAGTTGTTAACAGCTGGGAGCTCAGGGCAGACAAAACTAAATAAAGCATTTCTAGGGACACAAAGACCTGTCTCAGGAAAGTCCATAAATATTTATTTAAAATCAACTTTATTAATATATAATTTATGACAATAAACTACATCTATTCAAAGCAATTATAAATTTTGTCCAAAAATGCCGGTCTTACAAGATCTTCTGAACCCTTTTGTCCTTGGTGATAGACTTGCTGGGCCTACGCCACTCCTTTCCCCATAAAATTTTTCTTACAGACTCATGAGAGAAGGGCCGACAGAGATATAAACCAAAGTGTTAGAAGAAAAGGCTGTTTTCTACTTGATAATCAAAGAATTCCTAAAACCCTTTATTCCTCATTGAGAAAATAAACAATCTTTATGAGCTGATGAAAGGAAATTGGAGCCGAGACCCAATTTAAGTCGTACCTCACTCTTGCGGTCAAAGAGACTCCCAGCCAGTCCCAACTTAGAGGATGAAGAGCTCCCCATATTTCTTTTAAATGGAGAAAAGTGATTTTATGGTTCCACTGGGAATCGAATTTTCTGTGTGTCAAGCACGTGTGATGACGACCACAACATGGAACCTGAAGATCCAGCTTAGAGAATCAAGGAGCCTCAGGGGAAGGTACTTCTCCAGGTGTTGTACAGAGGATGAAGGGATCTTGATTGGATGCCCATGGGACCTCTACGTTTGTCAATTGTTGAAAGTCTACTGGAAATACCCATTAATCAAGGAAAACTAAGTTTATTAGATGAGGAAGAGCATCACCTTGGCAATATCTTAACAGTGTTTCAGAAGGGGGAAGTCAGGGTAGGATATCAAACAGGGTTTCAGGGCCTGGACTGGGAAAGTTTTCAGTCAGGTCTTGTAAGATAGAGTACGAGTTGGGACTGGAGAAAGTGTATTACATAATAGCTTTGGATTGATGGGCTCTGAGAAGCCAGGGCCTGGAAGCTATTCTTGACGAACAAGCTATTAGTCTTAATAAGTTGGCTATTGGTTCACATTCTTATCCTCAAGGAACAAGTACTTCTGGTGCAAGTAGGTAAGTTAAATTTGCTTTGCTTTCAAAAGTATTGTTTCATGTAGGAACAGAAAATTACGTTGCGTTCAGTTTTTATTCCCCTCCACCACCCCCGGCCCCAAAGGAACTTGTTTCAGGTTTCCAGAGAATAGGACTGCAAGATTATTCCAATAAAAGGGTTATAAAACGGGGCTCTTGTAAGGACTCAGGCTTTAAAACCACCCTATTTGGGAGCCCAGTAGTAGGATTTAGCCCAGTGACTTCCAATTAAATTAGCTAAAGTAAATATTTTTTAGTGTTTATTGATTGACATACATACAACTGTATGATGGACTATTTTGCATTCGGTAATGATTTTTATGTACATCTCTGTTTTGTAAACACATTAACTCCATGACCAAATAGCAGATCATCTTGAATTGACTCTTTAGGTTCCTTCCTGTATCTACCAAGTGCACAGGCTGGGATTTATTGCCGGAGGTTCAGTTAGAGGAGAAATGAAGTGGTGGTGATGATGGTGATGACTGTAGCATCAATGACAGAGTGGCAAATAGTAAGGCCACAGACTGCATCAGGAACCCACATCATCAGAATCAATAGTAAGGCAGAATGATACACCAAGAAAGGAGCCAACCCCTCACAATGCATGAAAACATCTGGATGCCCCTCAAGGTAGCAACTAGAACTTCAGCATGGTTGAGGTCCTAAGGAAATAAAGCAAGTTTCTATATGATAATGGCTTTAGAGAGAAAAATAATTAATTACCACCAATGGAAATTTAAGCCACTTTGGAGCCATATCAAGAGAAGAGAAAAACATGGAGCAGCAAGCTCCAGCAATGACACTTGTACTGTCTCAGAGCTAAAGACTACAGTTATTGTCACCCGTATTTCCTTGACTGAGCTCTCTTGTGCCAGGTAGGTGGATGCTAAAAAGACAAGGGTCGCATTCACAGAAAAAAAATGAACTGTTAAACTCTAAAGGCATGTCAAGGGCATTATTACCAGAAAGCATTAAGAATAGATGAATCTGACCCATAAAAAAAGGACCATGACAAAATCTGAGAGCTGGTGTAAGTTGCTCTTGAGCTCAGGGAGAGAACAAAGATTTATAAAGAAAATCGCATTTCCATGGGCTATTTTTTTAAAAAAAAAATGACTTTTAAATTTTAATTTGGTCATTTGACCTTTTAGAAAAATTCTATCTTAATTTATAAAGTCACAAAGGAGGTGTCTCCATAAACTTCTGATTACTTGCCACGTGTGTCAGTGCTTTCTGATAGAAATCACCAACCTTAGAAATCTCAGGACACACGACCAGGTTCTAGAAAGCAAGTGGCTTTGTCAGTTTCAGTAGGGTTGTACTTGTGCAAATGTTAACGGCTAATCAGGTGTGGACTATTTTACCTGGAAGGAAGGAATCACGTGGCCCTCCAGGTGATTCGTCTCTCTGTTTTGGGATAGCAACTGCTCGTGGCACCAAGTCCCGAATATCTGTCTTCGAAGGCACAGAATCTTTAATGATCCCTTATTGGAAACTTTCTGGACTTTATTTCTTATAAGTGAACTTAGTGGCAGTTCTCCACAGCTTTCTGAAGGAAAATAACCATTGAGTATCATTCTTGAACCTGTTAGTTTATTCCCTGGGGCTTCAATGAATTCAAGGAAAAACACTAGCCTGCAGTCAGTCAGCCTGGGGCTGTAAAGTTGTCAGATGGCATAACCAAGGCATAGTGTTTGGGTCTGGCCAGGACTTGGATAAGAAAACTCAAAAGAAAAAAAAAAAGTTCGTGGAACACACATCTGTTATGCACCAGATGGCAGCTGTTATTTCATCTCCTGTGGAACTTTTTCCTATAATTCTTGTTACATTTCTTCTACTGTAGTACTTCTGGGTCTTAAGGAAAAAAAGCAAAATATTTTGGGAAAAAAATGAGTGAATGTAACATTAAAACCAAGGCTTTAATTGTTCCAAAACTCAGGATTTGCAGAGTTAAGGTTCCCACAGCAATTCTCCAACTGTGCAGTGTGTATTATAATAGGAGCCCTCATTACATAATCATCAAACCTCGGGTAATGTTACAGAGTGTTCAGCAGATAAAGGGCACAAAATAATGGAAAGGAACTGCACTTTTTCTCTAATCTTAGATGTACAGAGAATATTGTGTTACTGCATAAATATTACATGATCATGTAACAAAATATACTAATGAAATACACAGTTGCAAAGCAAGAGTGCAAGGGTTGAGATTGCACTGGGAACACATAAATTGATTTTCTTATTCTTTGCTAATTCAAATTCAAACTTGATTTAGCATTTGTGTCTTTTTATGAGAATATAATATGTCATGGGAGACCTGACAGTTTTTAATGGTTTATAAAATGGTGCTTAGGGTCATATAGACATACAACAATAACACTGTCTTTCATGTCCGAAATTTCTGTCCCTGACTGTGTCTTAAGCATTTCATTATTGACCTAGAGGCTAATTTCTGCACAACGACGGTTCTTCCACCTTGAGAGTATGACACATTTGTTCTTTATATTGAGGAAAAAGATGTTGCCTTTTGGGTTTGGTGAGTTTCTGCCTATGTTTGTCGGTGACTTAATATTTGTGTGCAAATTTGTCAGCCTATTGTGATAGACACACTCCGCCAAATGATTCAAAACACATTTATGTAGCACCTACTTGTATAAAGAGCTCTGTTCTAGATTCTGATGTGACAGAAAGAAATCGTCATGGTCTTGCTTTTTAAGAAATTAAGACCTTCAGTTACTGATGACAGTGTTAATTATATTCACTTTGAGTCAGGTTGCGTTGTGCACCCTAAGCATAGCTTTGACAGCACTGGCATATTACATCTCATTACATTTTTTCTTTCATTTTACAAAAGCTCTATTTTATGCAAACATCTCTTGTGATTCCTACCACTGCTACATGCTCTTTTTCTCCCCCTTTCTTTCGGTATTTTTATTAAAAAATTTATTAACACTTTATTTTCTTAGAGCATTTTTAGGTTCAAAGAAAAATTGAGGGATTTCCCAAATACCCCCTGCTCCTACACACTCACAGCCTACTTAATTATCAACATCTCCCACCAGAGTGGCACATTTTTTTTACAATTGATGAACCTACATTAACACATTATCATCACCCAAAGTCCATAGTTTACATTACAGTTCACTTTTGGTGTTGTGTATTCTATGATTTTGAACAAATGTATAATGATGTATATCTATCATACAGAGTATTTCCGGTCCCCTACAAATCTTTTGTGCTCTGCCTATTCATCTCTTGCCTCCCTCCGCCTTCCCACCAACCCCTGGCAACTGCTGATATTTTTCCTGTCTCCATAGTTTTGTCTTTCCAGAATGTCATATAATTGGCATCAGATGATTGCCTTTTCAGATTGGCTTTTTTCACTTAATAATATGCACGTAAGATTCTTCCATGCCTTTTCATGGCTTGATAGTACATTTCTTTTTAGTGCTGAATAATATTTCATTGTCTGGATGTACCACAGGTTATTTATTTGCTCATCTATTAAGGACATCTTGGTTGCTTCCAACTTTTGGCAATTATGAATAAAGGTACTATGAACATCCATGTGCACCTTTTTATGTACACATGCTTTCAACTCCTTTTGGGTAAATACCAGTAAGAGTGTGATTGCTGGATCATATGGTAAGTGTATGTTTAGTTTTGTAGGAACTACCAAAATTGTCTTCCAGGGTGGCTGTGCTGTTTTGCGTTCCCACCAGCGATGAATGAGAGTTTCTGTTGCTCCACATCTTCACCACCATTTGGTGTTATCAGTGTTACAGTTTGGGCCATTCTAATAGGTGTGTAGTAGAATCTCATTTTTGTTTTAATTTACATTTCTCTGATGACATATGAGGTGGAACATCTTTTTATATGCTTATTTTCCACCTGCATATCTTCTTTGGTGAGATGTCTGTTAATGTCGTTTGCCCATTTTTTAATGAGTTGTTTGCTTTATTATTGAGTTTTAAGAGTGTTTGATTTTGGTATTAGTGTAATGATAGCTTCATAGAATGAGTTAGCAATTATTCCCTCTGCTTCTATCTTATGAAAGAGATTGTAGAGAATTGGTATATATTTTTTTTCCTTAAATGTTTGGTAGAATTTACCAGTGAACCTGTCTAAGCCTGGTAGTTTCTGTTTTGTAAGGTTATTAATGATTGATTCAGCTTCTTTAATAGATATAGGCCAATTCAGATTGTCTCTTTCTTCTTGTGTGAGTTTTGGCAAATTCTGTCTTTTAAGGAATTGGTCCATTTCATCTAGGTTATCAAATTTGTGAGCATAGAGCTGTTGAGAGTATTCTTTTATTATCCTTTAATGTCCACTGGTTGATGATCTTTTTTTCTGGTATTAGTAATTTGTGTCCTCTCTCTTTTGTTCTTAGATTGCCTGACTAGAGTCTTATCAATAGTATTGATCTTTTCAAAGAACCAGTTTTTGGTTTTATTGATTTTTCTCTGTTGATTTCCTGTTTCTAATTGCATTGATTTCTGCTCTAATTCTCATTATTTCTTTTCTTCTGCCTACTTTGGACTTAATTAGCTCTTCCTTTTCTGGTTTCATAAGGTGAAAACTTAGATGCTTGATTTTACATCTTTCTTTTTTTCTAATATATGCTTTCGATTCTACAAATTTCCCTCTATGCACTACCTTTGTTGTATACCACAAATTTGGTAAGTTATTTTTTTTCATTTTCATTTAGTTCATACTACATGCTCTTTATAGACATGATTGGGTATGTGGTTCTTTGTGTGAGGTTACTCGCAACCTTGTTATTGGCATACCACTAATATCAATATTTTGGCAGGCAAAACAACCTTTATAGAACCACAGAATATCAGAACTGAAAGCAAAAAAAAAAGTATTTAAATCCTTTTGAAAATGAGGAAATTGAGGCTCAGAGATGTTAAGGAGCTATCCAAGTTCACAAGTGTGTTAGTGGCAGAGTGTACTGAGAACAGCTCTGCCTCTTATGTGGTATATCTTCCCTGTACACAAGTATTGGATGTTGGGTAGTGGTTGGTTATATGGTCACAGAATAAATTTGTTTTCAATTACATTTAGCACTTAAGAAGGTAAACATATTTTGAGTAAGAAACAAACCAAAGGCCTAAGTGAACATCAATATATGAAAATTTAGACACAAAATCCTAGTAGAAGAAATAAAAGTAAAAGAGAAATATTTCTAAATAAACACTTTTATCAGCATTAAATGATACATTTAATTTATTCAATTCCATTTATTTAAAACTGTGATTTGACTTTCACAAATTTTTCTTGTTCATTTGTTTTACAAATGTCCCTTAGATTTTATTTACATTATTTTTTAATATTATTGAGGTTCATGATGAAATTACAGCTTGTTACAGATAATTGCTTTCTTTATTCTACATCCCATGAGGTTAATTTTGTAATTCAATTATCAAATAACATAAACTTAGTAAAAACTATTTTATCGAATTACCTCAATACCATAGGAATATGTGCTTTATTAAGAATGATATAAATATACAAATTTGAAATACCCAAATAATTTTAAAATGAGAAAAATTGTCTCTAAATATTGTGAGAAAAAATTTTAGTGAAGTACCTGTAGTTGTTGATAAAACATAGAATGCTCACTACCTAGTGTGGGTTTTGCTTAAATATTTCTAAATATGAATTTGCATTTTCCTTAGTGGTAACAGTCAACTACATCTCCAACAAGGAAGCAATGAAATGGGGATTAACTGGAGGTATGGAAAACACCAACTATACCAAAATTTACTGCAGTAGTTCTCAATGGAATCAATTACTAGACATCTGAGAAAAATATTGATATTTATAGCACAAAACAAGTGTGCAGTAGTATATAAATGAGATAAGAATAAAGCAGTATCGTACTTGAGAAGATGGTTGCAAAGATCTGAGTTATCATATTACTGTGGAGAATTAGAAAACTGTGGACTAAATGGTGAAAAATAATGAAAAAAATATATATAGAAATATACCTTGTGAAGCAGTAAACAATGAAAAAAAACTTTGCCCCGTAGTAGTTCTTAATCTATTCTAAGCCAGTAAAGCAACAATTTCCAAAGCGTTTCAATCTGCATCAAAATATATTTATTTTAGGCATGCCACAGAGACAACCTTTCCTCTCACTTGACATTGTCTCCTCCAATAATATTATGTAGTCTTTTTACAACATTTGAACATTGCCTTGACATAAACAGAGTTAAAGTAGCCAAGAGGGCTGTTGGAAGACTCTCCCATTTCAATTTTTCTATCAAGATACAGAGTGTTCATTTTGTGGTGTGAAAGCAGTGGCTGATGATTTAATCTATCATGTGTATGTAATGAAGCCTCCATAAAAAACCAAAAGGACAAGGTTCAGAGAGCTTTTGGGATGGTGAACCAGTGGAGAGTCCAGGAAAGTGCTGCCTCTGGACGCATGGAAGCTTCAAGCCCCTCCCCAACACCTTGTCCTATTCATCTCTTCCATCTGGCTGTTCTTGAGTTATATCCTTTTGTAATAGACTGGTATCTGAGTTCTGTGACCCACTCTAGCAAATTAATCAAATCTGAGGAGGAGATTGTGAGAACCTGCTGGGAACTTCCAGTCTATATTTGGTTGTCAGAAACCCAAGTAACATCCTGGACTTGTGATTGGCACTTGAATTGGGGGCAGTCTTGTGAGACTGAGCCTTTAACCTGTGGATTCTGATGCTATCTCTCTGTTGTGTGGTAGTGAGGGAAAAACCCACACATTGGAAGTGGAATTGGAGGCAGAAGTATAAGTGTAGAGCATATATTAGTTTGGAAAGATTTTACTGATTGATGAAGGGTGGATGATCACCCCATCAACAAGTTCTGAGATCCCTAAGCAAGAGCATGTCAGAATTCTTGGGAAGAGCGGGTGTTCATGTGCATTCTGTTTGAATATCCTGGAGAGATAAGGACAAAAGAGAGAGAAGGTATGGGGTGTAGGCAAATGTTATGGAGTATAGACATTTCCTAGATGTCTACTCTGAGGCCTTGTATTAGACTGAAAGAACTGAGGCTGAGGGTGAGAGCAAAAGGGAAGAATTACAAAGTTGAACATAACGTTAAGCCGGCCTTCACAGATATTGAATTATAATGAGAGGGTCAAAGACACACCACTTAAAACATCTCTTACTCTGTAATTTTGCCAAGACTTGCTCTTTGGCTGGGCTTTCAATATTCTCTAGAAGACTCTACCTTGATAAGAGTGATCTGTATCATTTTGGATGCAGACAGCAGGATAAAGATACCTGTTGAGTCAGTATGTCCATAAAGGCCGTGGTCACCTGACCAGATGGGCCCGAAGGTCAGATCCAGGACATTCTCTCTGTCTATAAGGAGCAGCAAGATGCTGTAAAACTGAATTTAATCAAGGTGACAGAAACATTTGCATGATTCTAATTTTAATTAAATGTACAAATACGTCAAAAGTTTTGAAGTCATGCAGAGAATCATAGGTGAAATATGTATGTGTTAAGAAAACGATACCCTTAAATTTAAAAAGCGATAATTTTCCTAACTTAAAGAGTTGAATTTCTTAAAAATAGGAAGTAAAACATACCTCGTCCCACGTGGTTTTGGTTAGGCCTCAATATTACTTATGTATATAGTTTTTTTTTTTTTTTAAGGAACAATTGGAATAGCAGACCAAGAAATGGATAACTAAAAATCTACAGAAAAAAGTAAAATTGATAAATATTCAGTGTGGAGAAAAGAATGGAAGAGTTGAGATTGGCCTAAAAATACTAAAGGAACATTGACAATTGGACATAGATTAATTACTTTCATTAACTAATAAAGAATAGTTTTAATTGCAAAGTAAAATATTGTAAAGTAAAATATCTTTATAAATTATTATTTAAAGCAAAAAAAAATGTTAATTAGAAAGAACCAAGATAACTAGTAAGCTGTCAGGAAAAAATGGTGGGATGACTTTTTTGAGAATACGTTCAGAAGATGAATTTTTCAAACCCTGCCATTGTGTACAGGGCTAGAATAGCTACAAATGTGGAATATTTAGCCCACACTACTGGAAGTATTTTCTTATCTCATACGATAGCCAACCTAACTATTTCATCAAACTTTTTAATTTGCTGGAAAAGATAAACAAGTCAGTTGAAAATAAAGACAGTATTTACGCTTGACTAGTCCTATTAAATTAATAAATATATACTACAAAGTGTTCAGAGATTGTAATGTTAGAAACAAGAGAGTAATTTGTTCATTTTCCCTTACTTTTCTCTTATAGGGTAAATCTTTCCAAAAAGTTCTCAAAATCTATTTTTATACATCCATTTGAGAGGTGTTTTCAACATCTTGTAGCTCAACTGTTAAGTCCATTTCATGGATCGGAAGCGAGACAGAACGTCATGCTGAAGATTAAAGAGAAAGAGGGAAAGATGAATAGAGAGAAGCCATGAGAAAAATAGAATAAAATATAAAACCTGTTGGTCCTCTTTCCACAGGTCTTTGATTTATTAGGATTGTGCCCTATAAAGTTATGCTCAATCAGAAAATTATCACATCCCCCTAATATATTAAAAATCAACCCCCTGTTCCCTCTTCTTTCCTATTTTCTTCCAAGCCCCAGCTCACGCCTCCCATTGTCTGTGAATGACAAGGTCCCTGTTCACGTGTTGGCGAATGAGGTCTCTCAGGGTGTTTGTCACTGTCATGTTTTGATTGTTTGTCTACAGCACCCAGACTTTGTTCCATCTTTGGCGCACAGATATTGAAATGAAACAGTATGTCGGGAAATCCAGGTTGCCTTTATAACAAAGAGCATGTTGCCTCTTTAGGGAACAATGAAGCACGATGAATAGCTATTCAGTTTTTTGTAGTACTTCCAGCACTGGATAAAGCAAAAATCTGGCCCAACGTTGAGAGTGTCCATCTCTTTTGTAACCAGTACTGGAATGGTTAATTACTTTGCGGTCTCCAAGAAGCAACAATGAGCCAGCTCCTGCCACTACATCCCCACCAAAAACAAAACTGACAGATCGCACTCCGCCGCTGAAACAGATGGTTGCTTACAGGGCTGACAAAGCTAACATAAACTGCAGAGGCTTTCTTCTCTGCCGCAGCCCCAAAGAGGCAAAGAGGTGAAAAGAACACCTTTCCTTTGGAAGGACACACACACACACACACACACACACACACACACACCCACCCACCACAAAATCTAAACTCTAGCATGCTGCTGCCTCATAAACTGTTGCAAAATCTTTAGCCATGGGAGATGGCATTCAGGTGAAATTGAAATATGGCCCTGTGCTTTTCCACAAACACGAAGAATAATGGACTTTTAAAATATTGGAGTGGACAGAAACCAGGCAAATAGAAAATTATGAAATGCGATATACTCTCTTCTTAAATGGCGTGGTTCTATCCCCTTTAACTTCATCTCTATGTGCAAGTTCCTATTGTGTTCACTCATTTCTCTTGTCCTCTGGGTTTTCCCACAGGCTCTTTTTGTCATTTCCAGTGAAATGTTCGTAGCTGAAACATGTCTCCTCCTGTGTAACTGTGTATATCCTTTTTGTCTGATTCATGTTCATGCCAGGAAAATCAAGCCTTGTATGTTTGAAATGTAAACATTGCTTCTTGGTGTTCCAAATCATCAATTATCATGCCTCTAGTTATACATAAAATTTGGATTCCTCAGTTTGGACTCTTTCACTTGAATGTTTTAGATGAACTGATGTCTATTTCTGGTGAATGACATAGCTATCATTCCGTTTGGATGCTCTGCCCCAAAGGAACTGACCTGCGGAGTCTTATTTTTCCGGGATCTGATGATTCATCACCTTTACTGTGGTTTACACCAAAAAGTGGGTAGGTCAGGGAGCAGAGTAGAACTCCATTCACTGCCAGGCTTCAGGGTATCTGTTTTAATGATGGATAAAAGTTCTCAGCAAAGAGCTTCTGTTATCCTCAGCTCTTCAAAAAAAAAATCCTTACAAATATTTACTCCAGTTGTCTAGTGGGCATCTCCTGCAAAGCCAGGCTTTACTTTAAAGAAAAAGCTGCTCTCTGAACATGTGCTTCTGAAATTGCTTCTTCCAACATTCTATAATGTATCAACATCCATAATTGGAAATTCTGTTCCTACTTTATGGATGTGAAAAGTACAGAACACTGGATCTGTACTCCATGATGACAGAATTTGGCTCTCTACTATGGTGACTTATAAATAATAAACTATATTTTGCTTGTGTGAGCGTATGTCCATGACCTAATATATTAAACACAGGGTGACATATTTTTTTATGTAACCCAGATGTCTGGAGGTGGTAACTTTCTCCAAAAAATGAGCATGAAACTTGGACTATTAGATTTGAAGGGAAGTTGGTGGCGATGCTGCCGTGGGGAACTCCTGGTCATCCTGAGTGGTCATGGTCGTCTCTGCTCACGACCATGTTCAGCTCATGGCAGAATTACAACTGGAACCCAGGGACTGTCACTTCCGTTCACTGTTCTGCTTTGAAAACATAATATTAATTTCTTTATTCTCCTTGTCTTCGGATACTGTGGTACAAGAATTTCTTTGAGGTCCTGAGTTCCTTTCCTGCCATTTAAAGCTCATTTGAAAATTGATAATAAGCAATAGATCATCTTTAAAATGTAAGTCCTACAGTTTATCTTTTTCCATCTTGATACTTAACAATTATCCCAATAAAACAAGGAAATATTTTTACCTGTGGAAATTATTGTGGCAGATGTTCCTGAATTTTATTCTTTATTCTCACACACGATCAAACGTATACACACAAATACTTATATATTTATCTCACTGTCATAAGTGTAGAAAATGAATTTTAAGGGAATCCTCATAGTCTAGATGCCTAAGTAGTATATTCATTAAGTATTTGGATGTTGGGGGTAGACTGAATTTGTATCCTGGCTCTGTGATGGCTAATTTTATGTATTAACTTGGTAAGGCCATGGTACCTAGCTTTGATCAAACATCGGTCTAGATGTTGATGTGAAGGTATTTTTTAAGATATGAGTAACATTTAAATCATTAGAATTCAAGTAAAGCTGGTTACCTTCCAAAAGGTGGTAGGCCTTATCCTATCAGTTGAAGACATTAAGAGAAAAGATTAACATCCCTTGAGAAGAGGGAATTCTGCCAGCAGACTGCCTTCAGACTCAAATGACAACATCGACTCTTCCCTGGGTCTCCAGCCTGCTCTGCAGATTCAGACTTGCCTGCCCCTACAAACACGTAATCCAATTCCTTAAAATAAATCTCTCATAATGTATATGCATCCTATTGGTTCTGTTGCTCTGGAGAATGCTTTCTAATACAGGTTCCATCATTTAATAGCTAGTTGACTTTGAGCAAGTTATTTAATTTTCTGTGCCTCAATGGCTTCATTTCTAAAATGGATATCATAATAGTACCTACATCATTGGGGTGTCATGAGGATTAAGTGACTCAGTGTAAATAAGATTCTCAGAACGGTGCCTGACACATGGTTAATTGTTAAGTCCTAGATATAACTGTTGCTATTGTTATCATGTGTAATATATAATATAATTATATATAATAATAATTATTATTTTTAGCCATACGTAGCAAAATGCTATGGCCTATGAGAGATTTTGGGAGTGGTGTCTGTTAAATCAGCAGCAGGTTTTATTGAGCACTTATTGTGTGCCAAGCTCTCTGTCGGAGACTAGATGTCACAGTGGTGAACAAAACAAACAAGTTTCCGCTCAAGGGGAGCTCACAGTGTGGTGAGGAAAATAAACTAACAAACATAGAAATAAATATATAACTTCAAACTGCCTTACATAATGTGCAAGAAAACCCATGAGATTTATGGGAGAATAATCTAGAGTTTCCATATTAAAGATGAGAAAGGAACTCAAGCCAGGCATCTCTGAGACTTAGAGTCTGAGGCCAGAAGGCTGAGTGTGGTTTAGCCTGAGGCGCAAGTTGAGAGGAGCGGGACCAGCAGAAGAACTCTGGGTGTCTGGGCTGAAGCAGGAAGGAGTCTAGAAACTTGAGGAGAGAAGGGAAGAGGGAGTTGGGGCAGAGGAGTGATTGCAGTTGAATGTACTTCAGCTTCAGTTTGTAAAAACCCCAAATGGGGTAAAAATCCCGTTGTAAAGATTTATACCTCATCCCATCCTAAAATGTATTATTCTGAAATCTATTACTGCCCTTTCTTGTTTTCTTTAATAATTATACCTATCCTTTTTTCTTATCCCTATTGACCAAATTGTGACTTTTACTTTGTATGAGATCTTATCTCTCTTCCCTTCTTTCTTTTCTTTATCATTTTCTACGTATTAAAAACTCCTTTCATCACTGTGAAGCCTGGGATCTGGTTTCATGTTCGCAGCTAACTGGGTACCCAGTTCCTTTGATCTTATCATTCCTTGGGAGGGGTGTCCTTGAAGAATGTTCTTTCAATGCATTTGTCCTTAAGTCACTCTTATATGTGCATATATCTATATCTATAAATATCTATATATACATCTACACATTAGAAAGAGAGAGAGAGAAAGATGGGGATAGATAGATAGTTTGAGTCTGGGATAAAAACAAAGAAACATTTTTTGGGTCTTTATTTTTATTTTTATCTTTTTGTAGACAGTACTGTGTTAAACAGCATTTAAATTAGTCCTGCTGAGCAAGGTTGCTGCTAATGGATTTTGCTTTGGGGGGAAGTTGGCATCTCTGTTTCCCACCCTGATTTCTAATTATTATTGCCTTTGTCTTTCAAATTCAGCTTTGAGATCATAGAGCTTTATTTATCCACAACCTGATGACTTGATGATAATTTTGAGGACTATTTTCCGAGATGCCACTTTCTCGTGATTTCTGTTTGTAGTGAGTTTATAGTTATGAATGGAAATGTTCACTTGAATCTGATCTATGGGTCGTTACGAATGTGGAACGTTTGGCGTGTGTGTTGATCTTCCTGCCTTTTCTGCAGTGTACCTCTTCTGTGATTCATGTGTGAATGGGAGGCTGTTTCTCTTCAGTCTCTCCCTTAAATCTCATCTCATATGCCTCACAATTAGAGTCAGTTGAGGAGGTGAACTCGATGGAGACCACTGAGTGATTTTACATGCTGTGGGCTGCCAGCACATTGTGACTCCCTAGGGATCCCTGGAACCCATTACCAACCCAGTGAATCACTCACTCTGTTTGCTTTTCCACAAAAAAAGAAATGTGCAGCTGCTTACTTCTGCCATGGACTTTGGAATTTTGTTCCCTTTTCCATCTGTCTTTTGCGTAAAGAAATTCTGCCTGAATAATTACTTGTCTGTCCCTTTTGCTCGTTCCCAACATCATCATTCTTCAACCTTCTGTTTCCAATTAGTTCTTATCTCAAACGGCTTATTGGCATCAATCTGTTCTCAGCATCACCAAAGTGCACAAAACTACACTGAAATGTGGGGGAACCTCGATAAGGCTGAAACTTGCCCGTCAGTCCAGTGGAGTCTCTGATTTCACCCGAGCGCCTTCCTTTTCTCAGGAAACCTGAGACAGGAGATGGTGTAGAGACGTGTTATTGATACAGCACATTTTAGAGCAAAATGACATGCCTGAGCCTTGCAGGGACTGTGTCAGGCCTGTGAAAATAGCCATTGTTGGACATCTGGTGTCGAAAAGAGCTGTTTCAAAACAAGTTCTTAGTGTTAAATCATGGTGTAGACAGCTTCCGAGCAGCTGTCCACTGCTGGAGAGAGGGTGCCCTGAGACCTGCTTGTCCATGGTTTAAGCCTTACTAGTCACTTCAATCTGCAAAACTTTGTGCCACAGGTGCATGGCTACAACTGGGCCAATGGAACCCGGCTGCCATTACTAACCAGCTAGGCATGAAGACAGAGCGGTAATAGGATCAGGCAAGAAAAATAGCACTTTTGAGAGGGCTAGTGAGCTTGGTTGGTTGAAGTGTGGCATGAACAAGTACAAGGATACGTGTTTGATAACCACGTAGTTACCTATGTTCAGAAAAAGGGGGTTTTAAAGCTTATCTCTCCATTGATTTGTTTTTCTATAGAAACTGACATCCAGGAGTAAGAGTATTACATGGTTTTTCCAAAGTCATAGCTAATTAATGGTAGAACTAGAATCCCAATTTTGTCTTTTAACTACTAGTAATGTGCTCAGCCTAATGAATCACACTGCCAAGACCACATCTGGGAGAAATAGTGTAAAGCATAGGTCAAAGCCAGACTTTACATTCTATGAGCATCTGGATTTGCCATTCTCAGTCATTGTTTTGCCCCAGGATCAAGTCCAATGCTTAGCACATAGGAGATATTCAACAAATACATAATTTTTTTGGTAAGAATGGAGAAATGAATCTAATTACAGCAAGAAACTAGTGTGTGTTGAGTGCCTCCTATGGGCCAGACACTTTTCACAGGGATTTGATCCTCATCTTGGTAAGGGGTCCCTGGGACAATTCCATCTTCCTGGGGTCTAGACTCTTCCAAGGAGAAGCTACTTTGTAAGGAGATTTTATCTGGTCACAGAACCAGCCCTTAAGGAATTTAAAAGCCATAGATAGGACTTAGATATAAAAATGTCTGAGGCATTTGACTCTGACACCACAGATCTGTGAGTTGCTGAAAATTTGGGATTGGATTTTAGCTCTCATTTTAAAAGATGTGTTTGGTTGGGGTTGCTTGGAATATCATGGGCCCTGTCCTCCTGGCCACTCTTGACAAACTCCACCTTTGAACGCTTCCTCACTCTAGATGTGATCTGGCGGCCTCACCCCCCCACCCCTTCCTGCCCCATCTCTCCTTGCCTCAAAAGAGCCGGACTCTACCCGGTCCCATTGGACCTGTAAGACTGGCAGTTACTTATAGACTTTCTCTGGGGTAGTCTGAGGCCACAGACATGAATTTGGCCTGACATCCTGCTCATATCCTTCCTGGGGTCTCCTGATAGAAGTTCTGTTATTTTTCTGGCTTGTGAGAAAAGAAGAGGGTTTCTAAGGGTGAGTGGCTGTCAAGATAACACTGCAGTCCTTCTTTGCTCTCAGTGTGTCTCATGCCTGCCCAGAGTGGTGAAGGTGTGTAACCCTGAACATGCCTAGTTGACTGGAATTCCTTCCCTTCCCTTATCTTCTCAATGTTGGAGGAAAAAGATGGCATTAAAACTTGCTTGAGTTTTCATGTACACTGTGAGTGTCAGCTTCTATATATATAGTGGTTCATTTGTGTTGAAGGGAATAAAAAGTTATTTTACTTCCCCTAGAATAAAAAAGTTAACTTTAAACAATGAGATAGTTATTATCAACCCTATTTACCCATGAAGAAACCAAGGTTTAAAGAGATCTGCATGCGTGTGTGTGTGTGTGTTTTCAGGCTTCCTCAACTAGTGAATAGGAGGAACCAGAATGAAAATACAGGTTGGTCTAATTCAGAAACCCACATTCTTTGTGCTTGACCACACTGCCTTTACATGAGAGAAGATAACATATGAGGGTCAGTACTGTCCCCTTCTTGTAGATAATAAGATAAAAGGAAAGTAAAATTTGCAAAATTATAGCCCTTTTCATTTGTACAATTGCCTGAGAGAGAGAGAAAGAGAGAGGTAAAGGCACTGTCCATTCATATTTACATACAGGTGTATAAAGACACACACTCAAAGTCAGCAAAATTTCATGGTATATTCATGCAAAGTGCTATTCTCCTAGGATATTCTCAGCTTTTTGAGACACTCCTTTACATTTTGAGACTCTGCCTCCAAAGGTAGAAAGTGTGATGGTATCTATTAAGAGGCCATTCTGAGCTCAGTGCCATAGGGAAATCAATGGGTTTAACCCACTGTCGCAGCTCCTGGATTAATTGGTTTACCAGATTTTAGTTTCAGTAAAAGTTTAAAACTCCACAAAAATTATCATGAAAATATTAGCAAAGTTTTTCTTCAGGAAATTGTTCTAGATAGTCTTTGTGAAATCTCTTTATCCAAATCTATTTGAAATGACAAAAAAAGTAGGTCCTATAAGCTTGTGGACAGAATAAAACTCATGATTATTATGGTTCACATATGAGCCAAAGTGCGAGGTATGTTTTCAACCTAAGCTTCTTATTTCCCTCTTTTATTTATGCATGTATTTATTTTATATAGTTTTTAGCATTTAGAGACCACAAATCCTTTAGCAAACAGTATGTGGAATGAACTAGAGCCCCTGCTTCTCTGAAGACAAGAGAAGACTCAGTTCTAAACTTGAGATTACAATACTCAAAATGCTCACTAGCTGTGGCTGATTGATTGGCTGATTGTGTGATCGATAATTCTATGTGCATTGTGTTTTAGGCATGGTGCATTCACCATATGACCTGTCATTCTCCAGACAACCTCCAAGGGAGGTATTACCATCACCATGTTACAGATGAAGAAACTGAAGCTAACAAAGGTAAAGCCACTTGCCCAAGCTCACTTACCTAATATTTGTCAGAACTGAGATTACAACCCAGGTCTAACCACAAAGCTCTTGCAATGTTCACTTACATTTATTATTGTAAAGGATAGTTTCAAATCTTAAGCTAATAGCATTTTTTATAAGTGAAAAGCAACAAAATCTCCTTTACAGGTTGCATATCTAACACTTGTCTTTCTATGAAGCAAATTATAGAGCTTTGAAATACAATTCTGACGGTCTAAAATCTCCATGAAGCCATACAAACACATCAGAAAAGCAAGAGTTTAAATGTCCACACAAACAACACACATATCAGTGTACAGTGGGGCAAAATCCTGATGCCTCTGCCGAGCACTTTTTCAAAATACAGAGCTATTTGGAGAAACACAAGACAAAGCAAAACACAAAGAAATAGATACTGTCTACAGACCATATCATGTGCATATGATTTGGTTATTTAAGATGGCAAACACACAATAACTTATTCAATTGTCAGAATGATATAACATCTTTTTTATCTATGTGTCTGGTAACTAAATGATCTACCATATAACTTCTGCCAGAAACTTGGAAAGACACTGATATTCGAACAAGATATTCTAAGTATTAGCTATTCAGTTTTCTACATTGTTTAAGCATAAATTTGCATTAAGCCATGTTGCAGAAACATGCGTATTTGTGCCTTTTCTTCCTGCCAACTTCTCCTTTTTCTCTCCATTCCCCACCTTCACCTCCCACTCTGCTTTTATAGATCCACACCTTTCAATGTGCACGTGGCTTCAGTGTCAGAACACTATAAGGAATAGCCATGTGGAACATCTCTATATTGCTTGTAAAATTGCTATGGGGGACATTATGGAGCTCACTGTCTGTTATATAAAGCTCTTTTTTGACAAATTCATCTTCGAACTCAGGGATAGGAAATTTTCCCTCTGTTGATGAACTGGTGTGCTCTCTTTTCGTAGAAAATGATAGCCCTGTAATCCATCATGTTGTCTCTTTGCCTAGTCTGTTAGGAAACTATGCACTAAGACTTGGCCCAATGACAGCCATGTTCCTCAGGTAGGATCTCCTGCTTGCATTCTTTCTCTGATTTTCCCTTTCAGCATTTATATTTGGCCATTATTTTGTTGTAACAGTTGTTGATCTTTATCTCTTCATTTTTAAAATTAATCATCATTTATTCTGCTTGGGATTAGGTGAGAGTGTAAATGAGTTAAAATTATATGTTTGCAGGTGTGTGTATTAATGTATGTATTCATGTGTGTGTATTATGTGTGTACGCATGTGTGTGTGAGAGAAAGAGAGGAGAGAGAGAGATGTATTTCTTCAAGATTCACAAACTGTATTTTATTACTTATCCTCATGTAATCAAAATAAAATTACTCAGACCCCAGGGTGACCATGACATTGTACAGAAGAAAATATAATGAAAATCTGAATTTGTGAGATGGAGGGTGATAATAAGAATACATGTACACTTAAAACTGTACAAGTTCTGTTTAAAGAATTTCAAGGCTTTTCATATTACATAAGAAAGGGATTGGAGAGATCAGCCAGGCTACATTACTGTAATACATAAATCACATTTTTCTGAATGTACCTTCAATTAAATTCAGTAAAACAAGATTTATTTATTTTTATTCCTCCTGATTTCAAAAAGAATTTAAGCAGTTACATTAATATGAACTAAATATCTAATTGACAAGTAATTAGATTGTAGTAAAGTTCATGCTAACATGGATAGGGCTCAGAGTTTAATGGATCCTTAATCTATTGGTATTATTACTTCTAAGAAGTTCAGCACTGTGGCTTTTACTTAAGAATGGAAATCACCTCCACTAATTTGACACAAACATTTGCTTATAGATGTTTACTACTGGAAGTTTGTACCATTTGACCACTTTCACCCAGTTATAAAATAAATAAGTCATGGGGATAAAACGTACAGCATGGTGACTACAGTTAATAATACTATATTGTATATTTGAAAGTTACTTAGAAAGTAGATCTTAAAAGTTCTCATCACAAGAAAAAAATGTGTAACTATATACGGTGGTGGAAATTAACTAGATTTATGGTGATCATTTCACAATATATACCAATATAGAATCTTTATGTTGCACACTTGAAACTAATATAATGTTCTATGTCGATTACATTTCAATTAAAAAAGATGCCTGTTACTGTTTTAGTTTCAAAAATGTACATTTTTGGTAAATGTGGTATATAATTTTTGGTAAGTGGCTTCACAATAAAATCTTTTAAAGAGTTGCCTAAGAATCTAAAATGTTTTCCGAAAGAGAGCAATTCAAAAGAGTCAGTAGGGTCAGGCAGGGTAATACTGGAATTAACAGGCAGGGTTGAGGATCCAGGCTCCTGGTTTATGCCGTTTTATGATTAACTGAGGCTCAACTCTGTTTGCTATGAAACCAAGTACTGCGAGGGAAGAGGACTGGCATTTTAGGAATGTGTAATTGCATTAAACATAGTGAAATTTGTCTCTCTCTCACTCCTCTTCACAGCACCGCCCTTCTTACCTTTTGTTTAATTCTACGGGAGATGCCTACATTCTTTCTCACAACCTTCAACTTTGCAGCTGACCATGAATGAATGGGTGAATGAATACATGCTAAACTATCGAAGTTTATAGGGACTTAAAGGACTTCCTTCTGGAGAATACTTGCATTTGCATAGAAAAACCCAATAGATGGAAACTATTTTAGGCCCCGTGATAGGCCAGAAACTGATGGTGGAGTAAGAGAGATTTCTGTGATGGACTCATCAAAAAATCATACCACAGAAGTGTCCAGATCTGCTCTCAAGTCTGTCTTTCTGGAAATATGAATTCTTACTAATATTTAATCTAGTAAAAATGAACCGTTATTATTAGAGACAACATATTTTGGAAAAAAAAGTAACACCAGTTTTAGTAACTAATGTGCTCCTACAAAATACGGTGTACTTTCCTTTTTTAAAAAATATATTCTATCACCAATGAAAATTTTGCAACATTTCATATTCTCTCTCCCCGTAGGTTTGGAAATTCTATATCATCTTCATTTTCACAAAATTGGCAAGTATATTTTTTTCCTCCTAGAGTTGGAATAAAATACTAAAGCATTTAAAAAATTCATCCATCAGTTATCCTTGTTTTCTTTAGAGAACGATTAACCTCTTTTTCATTGATCTTACTGCCTCACTTTCAAATCAACTTACCTGTATTTGTTTTTCATGGTTCAGTGTGCAGGAATGAGCAATGATTTCCTTCATCAACCATCTAGCAAAAAATTATTTTGCTTATTAGTCAGTATAAATTGTTTTCCTGTCAAAACATAACTTTAGAAAGGAAGGATTTATTGCCCAATTTCATTCTATTGGGTTTTCACTTGTCCAATACAGAAGCATAAAAATACTGGTGTCTGATGTGCTATAGAATGAGAACAGACTGTGTTATTGCGAAGTTCCAAATTCTCTTTAATTTAGCAGCATCCACTTTTTGTAGCCTTATCTCCTATTTGTTTCAAATGTGAATCATTTCCTGCAGCTCATCTGCACTGCTTCCTTAATGTGATTTTTAAGCCTGGATTCCCCTTCATAAACATATTTCTTCAGTTACCATCTCCTAAACACCCTCCTCATATATCTATGTAGAAATGAAATTTTTCTAATTACTTCTCTATAACCTTTAGTCTGAACTATTCATATGACTTCTATCCCTTGAAGTTTGATGATAGATCTTTGTACACTTGCATTGTTGTTTTATATTCCTAGATTGTTATAAGTTCACTCTATTCCACCACTAATATTGAGCATCTACCATATGCCAGATGCTATATTATGAACAGAAGATACTAAGAAGAGAAAGACACAATCCTTGCCTTTGAAAGCTTACAGTTAAGAGGCAGTGACAAACATTTAAACACATAATTAGTGTACAATGTCATCAAAACAATAAGAGAGGGATTCACAAAGTACTAATGAGACCCAGAGATGTGTTATGGATGTCATAGATTATATTCATCAAGATGATGATATCTGAGTTGGGCCTTGAAGAATGGATTGTTTGAAAGGCAGAAGAGGCATTAGTAACAGAGGTTTTACAGAGGAACAAAAGAGCATTTCATATTTGGGTGACAGGGATCAACATCCCTTATTCACAATTCTAAGGTCCCCAAAGTTTCATAGACTACACGTTTTTTCTAACTCTTTTGGTATCTATCCATCAATTCTGATCTGATCTGATCTCAGTTGTCAGGAGAACCTCACCTGAACTGGCATGAGATGAATAGGTTTGTTTTGTTGCAGGCGTATTGATATGTTTGATTATGTGGTGTTACCCCAGACCTCTGGTAATCTAAAGTTGGATACTGAATTACCTTTCTAAAATCTGAAAAAGTCTGCATTCTAAGACACATCTATCCCTACCAATGTTGGATAAGAGATTATGGGGATATTGGGGAAATTCTAATGGGTGTTAAGGTGGAGTGAAAAAGATGAAACTGAGATAAGTTGGAGCCAGACATGTAGGATATTTTATTCGAGGGCTAATCAGTTTGGACTTAACCCTATAAACATAAGAAAAAGTATGCACGAAAGGCCTGGCTTTACATGATTTTCAAGACCTGTGTCTTATTTTAGACTTTAGCAAGAATGTCATATCCTTTCTGAAACTTTTTCTCCCTTCACAGGCTGAACCGATCACTTACCTCTATTTCCAAATGGCTTTATTCAAAGGATTGTTGTGATGCAGCACATTGTGCTATATAATTTACTTGGTTTGCTTTTCCATTTAATTAGAACATAAACTACTTCAACAGACCATTTACTACAATTCATTCAGTTCCTTTTGTTTGTTTATAACATTGTATTTGTTTATTGTCCTCCTAGTTTATTTGGCCTGTTATAACAGATTATCATAGACAGGGTGGCTTATAAACAACATAAATTTATTTCTCACAGTTCTGGACCCTGGGAAGTTCAAGATAAATGGCACCAGCAGATTTCATGTCTGATTCAACCAGCTTCCTGTTTCATTGATGGTTGTCTTCTCTCTGTATCCTCACATGGGAGAAGTGGTAAGAGAGCTCTCTGCTTTCTCTTTTATAAGGTCACTAATCCCATTCATGTGGGGTCCACCCTCATGACCTAAGCACCTCCCACAGTCCCCACCTCTAAATACCATCATATTGGGAATTAGGTTTTAGCATGTGAATTTTGGGAGGACACAAATATTCAGTCTATAGTATTTACTTACAACTTTCCTTGTTCCAAAAGGATTTTAGACAGCTGGGACCATTTCTCAATAACTCTATAATGAATTCATTAATTAAAGTAAATACTGAATTTATAGTGGTCTTACTTAGTGCCAGGTACTATTATAAGGGTTTTACAAAAATTAGAAAATATATTTTAGTTAATCCTCACTACAGTTTTGTGAGATAGGTACTATTATTATGCTCATTTGTAAGTTGAGGAAATTGATGCTCAGAGAGGTCAGTTAATTTGCATAAGACCACGTACCTAGTAGTTGTTAAAGCCATAGCCTTTCATCTTAGCCTTTAGCCACACTGCCTCCTGATGACTGAAATCTGCTTTCCAGGTACAGCTTAGCAAAATGTTTCACATGTAATATAGTCTCAAGATAGGTTTGTTGATAGACAGGATGAACAAAATTTGATATTTTGCAATGACAATTTGTCTGAACTTGCAATGTCACCTTCTTCCAGTGACTTCATGTTACCTCATTCTAAGTGTCACATTTGGGATGGTGAGGGCAGATCATGCAGGTACGTCCTATAATACATATAAATATGTTTACTTTTTAAAAACACATGTAAGTCATGCTCACTGCAAAAAATTGAAAATATTACACCAAAAAAGTGAAAATTCCTCTGAATTTCTCTCCCTGGATTCCATTCCTCAGAGTCCATTCCTCCCAGCAGTTGAGCATCTGCACTGACATATGGGATTGACATATACTTTGATGTTCATAGGCACATACAAAATAGTCTTACACATATGTATATAAGACTGTTGTTTTAAGTGTCTTTAGTCATTTTAGTCCAGTTGATATAATTTATTCATATATCAAAATTATGGCTGCCATAACTGATAAAAATTTTAGTAGCCTCCTAGAAAGAAATGCTCAGGGTTCTTTTCATTGGCAGAAATGAAATACCTGTATAACTCCTACATTTTAAAAGTATTATTGATAATTCTGGTGCTTTGTGAAGTAAAATACTTTGCATGACAAGACAATGTGGGGTCTGGTAGGAGTTTGTCATGGTTTAATTTAGCATGCTTTTTAATGATCTGCAAGAAGGGACAGAAAAAGCACTTAATTAAATTTACAGATGATGCTAAATTGGGAGATGTTAAGAACATCCGTGAGGACAGATATTTAAAGAAGTTAGAAATATGTGAAAGAAATTGCAAAATGATATTTAGATTGCAAAAAATTTAATAGAATATGTTAAATGCTTATTAATCAGCCCACCAATTACTCATAGGAAGTGGAAGAAGGCATAATGACTTCTGCTTTTATAGTGTTGCATGGCTGCAAAACTAAGATCACCCAAAACTAAGCAACCTTTGTTCACATCCACGCTAATGTACCTTGTGAGTCTCTTGAAATAATTAACTTCACAAGTTACCTACTGTTCTTTTTAGGTCACTCTAAGTTGTTTCATTCTAGAGAAAAAGCTAGAAGGAAATTAATGCTTACTGTAGCTCTACTGTTGACGGTCATTTTATTTACATGGATTATCTCACATAATTCTCACAAGAGGACTGTGTGAAGAAGATACAACGTTAACATTTTTGTTTGTTATTCCTTTTTATTTCAGTTTATATCTGAATTTGACAATTTATTTTCTGATGTGACATTTTCTCCTAGAATCAGACTTGCATGTGAACTCACATTAAAATATCTATACATATTCAAATATGTAAAAACTGAACAAATTTTTATTTTAATTAAACTTTTAAAATTAAAATGCAATGCTACACTAGTTACCACTCATAAGCAAATGAGTGATTCCTAAATGAGTCCAATTATGCAGAGAGAACCATGGAGAGCTGTGCTGATGAACTACAGTAATAATGACATGTGTCCATAGTTTGTTGTTGTGTCTATGCCAGGCATTTGTGAAATATCTATTCATCAGGCAATACTTAGTGAAAATGTGTTTAGCCATTATAACAAGGTATATGCAAATGAGCTTCCCATGAGACTTTGCAACAAACATTTAATTAGCTATACAAAGAAATAGTTAAATATACAAACACACATTACCGAAAATTGGCTAGTGTGTATTGTTAAGTTTATGCACATAATTCCTAAATAGCGCCATTTAATAATGTATGTCTTTATCATATGGTTATTAGTGGAAATGTGTAATTTTACTTGAAAATTAATTTTGTTGAGATTCTTATATCCTCCTTTTCTTACTATAAAAAAATCAGAAATATACTGAGTAACATAATTTGGATATTTTTAGTATTTCATTTACAGATAAGGATAGTAAAATGTCAAAACTGAAATACGTATTTATCAAGTTGATACAGAAAGGAGAAATGCACAGAATAGTGTACATTAGGGAGATAGATGAAAAACATTAGTTATCATTATTTATCATTGTACCCAAAAATAATACTGATCTATATTTTAGAAATTACTGTATTTATTCAAAAATACTTCCATTAAGCATTTCTGTTTCTTTACCCACTAAAATAGACACACACATTTCTTTTCTTAAAATCAAAACTCGTTAATGATATCTGTAGTTTGAGTATTAGTTAAATGTCAAGAAAATCTCTTTTATGAATCTGGGTCTTCAAAAAATTCTTTTATATTTTCTTGCTTTACATTATAAAGGCATTCTTTATGAATATATTCAGAATAAAATGTAAATTTTACTGTTCTGTAATCATCACACTTTTTCATATCTTTTAAAGAATCTATATTAATTTTCATTATTACAGTTTTATATTTGCTAATGATTGACAGAGAGTTAACAAACAACACTATTGTGTATCTCACAGTTCCATAATAAGATACTTAAAAATACATGCAGAATACTCTTTTTTTAGGGATATAAAGAGTAATCACAAGTTATAACGAGGATAATAGTTCACAATTTCAAGCAAGTCTTTCAATTTTGAATATTAACTCCTATTCAATGTGATTCAGAAATACCTTTTTTTAAAAAAATATCATTTTATTTTTAGATAATCAGGAGGAGTTACTAGGTGTAGCAGCTGACCAGCCAGCCCTCCCAACACTATTTGCATCTCTGAAGCCCCCAAGGGCAGAAAGGAGTCTTTTAATTGGTGATTCAACTTTAGTGGAAACATGCATTTAGGAAATGAGGCCTACACTGTTGTCTTCACACCAGGCAAACTAGCTCCTGTTGTCATGGTGATCTTCTATAGCATGCTAGAGCCAGTGATGTGGAAAAACAAGATGGCTTCTTCATTTATTTAGTCCTAAAGAGAGTTGCAGATATTAGCAAATGATTACTGAATTAAAAATCTATATTTTTTAAGATACGTGAAAATTAAGATGCGTGAAAAATTTTGCTTTGGATAAAATTTAAATGCCTCCAAAATTTCCAAGATTATTTATGTTTTTCAAGGTGAAGGAATTATTGCCTTTCTTTTAAATGTAAATGTCTTAAAATGCTGCCTTCCCATGGAGCTATGCTTCAGATTTTCGTTCTTGTAGGATTTCTATTTATTTTGGATTACCATGAGGGTTGTAGAATGACACATGTTATTATATGTAGACTTTATTGTGTGAGAATAAACTGCCTCAGCAATTTCAGTGCTTGTAAAGGAGCTCTGCATCTGAAAGAGACCCTGAGTTTTCAGGTTGGACACCAATAAAGTAGGAAAAATGCAGAAAGGAGTCATTGTAGCCATCAAAAATGAGAAAGAAGCTCCTTGTTACTGCTAGGTGACTTTTCAATTGCCAATTTAAAGATGATATAGGTAATAATCTGAGTGGCTTCTTGATAAGCACAATATTTGGATACAAAACAATCTCTCCATTTTGAGCCACTCTACCTATTCATTGAACTGAGAAAAATCTCTAAAATATTTTGTAAGCATTAGGAGAGACAGAAGAATTATGATGCAAATGGTTTACAATTAATGAATTGTTCACACTACATTTAGTTATGAAAACAAGCACGTGGAAAGAAATAAAGACCAAAATCTCCCCTAAAGCACAATATATATTTCTAAAATTGGTCTGAACTTTAAGCAATAATTATATTGCTGAGTGCATGCTAACTATAATAAATTTGTTGTCAGCTTATTTGATTACACTTTTAAAATGTGATGCTTGAATTAGGTTTTATATCTGTAGCTACTTCTTATAGTAATTCATCAATTTGGCGAGTAGCTATAGTGTGCAATAAAGACATTGATATCGAAAACTGTTAAACATCAAATACAGCACTTTCCAAAGTGTTCTTTGGGGCACTCGTGTTTTGGGCAAGGTTAATACATTTGCTTTGATCAGGGGTTTTACAGTCCAATTAGTTTGGAAAAAGTGGCATTTTTTCTCACTGTTTTGGTAATTTAGAAAGGACTTATGTACTAAGGGTAGACAGAAGTTCTACAGTAGAGAGACCTGTTTAACCAGTGTTTCCCAAATCTTTTTGACCATGAAATGCTTCCCCCTGCCCCAAAAGAATATTTGATTACATTTGTGGTACACTATTGCTTTCGGAAACACTATTGGGAATTCTGACATTGTCAAAGCTCTGATTTTGTTTTCCTCATGTCTCTGGTAATCTTCATTTGTTTACATTTTGGATGTACTCTTAACAGGCATAAACCTCACCACTGAGGTTTCTAGAGAATGTTTACACTGCCAGTGTGAATAAAAGTCCCTGCACTGAGGCTATGCCCTGGTCTGAAGTCTCACATGTTTATTTTCACCCCCTTTTGCTATCTTTTCTTCACAACCTCCTTGGCAGAAGTGGTGGCAATGTTTTGTTAAGAAAAAAAAAGGGGTATTTTGGCCCAACATAACTTTTATTTTAGGATCTCTGGCTATAATTACCATGTTGCTGCTTGGCAAAGTAAACTATACAGAGGTAGAAGGTTGTGTAAGGGAGACAAAACTATGGACAATTCTCTTAGGATTTGAGCAATAACTAGTGATAAATATATATGTATTATGACAATGGAAAGGCCCAAAGTACTGAAGTTGTAAATATCTGTATGAAGTTTATTAGCATGTAATATCCTAAACCAGAATTTGAACATTTGGAATTGCAAAGTAAACTTACCATTTTTTGAGAACAGAAATAGCAATTATTCTATAACGTAAGATGACACCATCCTAAGAAAGTTTTGCTAGTGTTTTTGTGTTGTTGTCAATTCCCGGGTTTAAATGAGAGGTAGTAGTTCCATTAGATTCAATGACTCCAGTGGATATATTTCTGCTTTTTTTTTCCTGAGAGGAAGACAAGCCAATAGTTAGCTTTCTTTTGGCCCTTTCTGTAAATATATATATATATATATATATATTTTTTTTTTAAATCTCTCTTTCAACCTTATTTTTTCTGAATTTATGGAAACGTGGAGATGCAGCTGTCTGGGCTCACCCTCCTGACTTGGGAGGCGTGTAGCTGCACCAAAGTTAGGGGGCATTGCTCGTGTCATTTAGTCAGGGGAGAGGAGAGATACCGAATTAGATGACTTGCTCTGAGAACTCTCCTCCTCGGATTACTTGTATGCGTTGAAACATTCATGGAGCACAAAGTACACAGGCAAGATGGAAAACCTAAAATGATGAGATACATAAAAAGACTAGAACAGTCAGTGAAGTAAAGAAAAAGGCCAGAGTAAAATAAGCAAGCAGGTGGGTGACGGGACCGCAGTGTGAGGCAAGAAGGATAGGGAGGAAAATGGTTCACAGGCAGAAAGAGAAGTGTTCTCAGAGACAAACATGGACTTTAATGTGTAAAACACTTTCCTGGGTTCTCAGTGATTTTTCTCCCAATGAGATCAGCAGAGGCTTGGCACAAAGGTGTTAATTTCCTGTTCACAGGCCCATGTAACTTTTCAGGCTTTTGCCCAGGCATTTGCTGTCTTCCCTGTGGGAGTTGTCAGCTCAGGTAATTCCTATTGAATATCCTAATTACTGTCATTTTGTCCTATGGCTAGGCTCATTTTGGGGTCCAGGAAAAGGAACAATACTGAAACCAGGAAAGATCATTTTCAATGTGTTAGCAGAAGCCGCCTGCCTATATGTAAAAGTCACCAAGCAATACTGTCCTCTCTGTCAGATGTTCTCATAAAAGTTGCTGTTTTCTGATTTCAGCTTCAAGTTCTCTACCCCCTGTAGCCCTACTGCCTTTGTAATTTTCTTAATATTTATAGTCTCTCCAACGTTGTTTCTCCCAAAGTCCTGTAGGAATAAAGCCGTCGTCTTCTAAGTGATGTTTACTATAGCAATTAGCAAAATATCCTCCTTTTCTGTGAAATGAAGGTGAAGGAGAAAGAAAATTTAAATGTCGTTTCATTTTCCTTTAACATAGGAACTTGCAGCACACTGAGTGTTGACTTTTTAAAAAAGGATTTGCCCCTTCCCCCCAAGCAACTCATGTTTTCCCAGCACTGAAGAAAATGAGTTATGCACACAACTGTTCAAAGTTACCTCATCACATCAGAATCAGATGGGGGTGGGGAAAGGAATCATTTTGCTATGAATAACCAGGAAGTGAGTTTTTACAGGCAATAGTTCAGAAAGAAAACTGTAACTGCAAATTAGTTGGTTTTAGAAAAAAATTGTAAAAGAAAATGTTGAGTTACTCGTGGAGATAAGATTGTAACTATGCCAGGTCTATTTAAAACAATTTGAATATATTGCTTCTTTTTAAATTTTGTTTCCCCCAGATTATATCCGTAAATTATTTCTTGAATCAAGTACATAGAAAACAACTGACAACTGATTTTTGTGAAGCCTAGCAATTAAAATCTTATTATTTTTTCTTTCTCCTCCTCCTGATTTCTGAACAAAAAGAACATTTATTTTGCCTTTTAAATTTACTTCTAGTTTAACTGCTTGCTTCATGATGCCCAAACAGGTTTTAAAAGTGTGACTGTTGACTCAGCTTCACCTGAACTAAACATCCAACTATAGATCTAATTAAAAAGTTTGAATGGCATCAAGTCATATTGGGAAAAATTACTCAGTTTATGGCAGAGAGAAGTAAAAGTCCTCTTAGGAAAGCAGGTAAACTTCAAAACCAGTCTCTTAGACTCCAATTCAGAGAAGGGTATTTTTCAAACCTTTTAATTCAACTCGAATGCCTTGTATGTCAATGAAATGTGATACTCTCTTTAAGAGCATTAGGTTGAATATAAAGAAAGTTTTAAAGTCTCCAGGGAGAATTTTCATTAGTGGTTCTTTTTACAACATCTGGCTAGTGACTTTTAACAGGCTGAAATTAGTGTCTTTTCCTTTTCAATTTTCTATATTAAAACTATTAGGAAGATTACCTGTGGTCTAGAAAACTAAACAAAACTCATACTACACATCCTTCTTAATACGTCCTTTGTAATACATGTAGAATATAAAAGCAGTTTTCATGGTCTGAAAAAATTTGAATTTGAATTCAAAATATAAGTAGCCCTCTCTGCTGGCCAGGATAGTAGGGTATGAATTAGCCTGACAGCTCTGCCCAGTTGGGGCACTCTCCACTGCATGGTAATTATGTAAAACAATCAAAATCTACTTTCTTAAGGAGTTTCAATCTAACGCAATATAAGGAGGGGTACTGCACTAAGATTGACATAGGGATATATAGAGAAAAGGCAACAAATGGAAATCATGGAAAAATAGACACCAGGGGTATTCAGCAGCCATAGCAGAGAGAGCGCTTAGTCAGCAGTTAGCAGAAATAGTGAAAACGGCAGAAGGAGAAAAAGAGAGAACAGGACTTCCCTGGTGGCACAGTGGTTAAGAATCCATCTGCCAATGCAGGGGACACAGGTTTGAGCCCTGGTCCCAGAAGACCCCACATGCTGCAGATCAAATAAGCCCATGCAGCACAACTACTGAGCCTGCTCTCTAGAGCCCACGAGCCACAACTACTGAGCCTGAGTGCCACAACTACTGAAGCCCACATGCCTAGAGCCCGTGCTCCGCAACAAGAAAAGCCACCACAATGAGAAGCCCGTGAACCGCAACGGAGAGTAGCCCCCGCTCACTGTAACTAGAGAAAGCCTGCATGCAGCAACAAAGACCCAACACAGCCAAAAATAAATAAGTAAATAGACAAATTTATAAAAAAAGAGAGAGAGAACAGATCTGTTATCAGAACAGTGGATCACTGGAGTTAAGAGCAGTGATTGCCATATGGGAAGTACTACCAAATAAATGCTTACTATATCTCCCAAGCTCCTTTGCAATTAGTGAGTAAGTTTTGGCCAGTGGAGTCTAAGCAGAAATGTCACGTGGCAGCCTCTGGGAAACTTCCTTATGAGACAGCATGTGTGAAGTGTTAGCTGTTCTCCAACCACATCACCTCAGTTATAAATGTTACCATTTAGACCATTGGAGCCATGCTTTATAAAACAATGAGAAATAAGGAGCTTGAGTTCCTGATACTATGGAACATGATACCAACTTTGGACTACCTACTCAGATATTTATTTGAGGGAGACCTAAAATTCTGTTTTGTTTACATCACTGCCTCTTCTTCCATCCTCCACTCTGATTCTTTAAGTCAACCAAACCTAAGTGCAAGTAATACATGTAGTTGAATGGGTGCCTAGGGAAAACTACATATTTGAATAAGATTCAAATCAAGCAGGCAGATTTTTAAATTATTTAATAAATGTTTTTCTAACAAAAGCACTCAGAAATACAATGCATCTTCTTATTCCTGGAAGTGCACAAGTGAAGCTTTCATGTCAACTTATGAGCTATGTTGGAGGAGAAATGTTAGCATTTTATGAAGCTATTTGACTAGATGATTACTCTGTGAATTTCCTATTATAACACAGATAATCATAATTGATGGATAAGTTGAGGTATCTGCATTGCCCACAGTCTATTATAAGAATATTATCCCCAGGTTTTTTTTTTTTAATAAAGATTGATTGTTACTTACAAGGAGTTGACCATATATTTACTGCATGACTCTGTCTCTCTGATTATGTAGTTTGGACTGAGGTGGGCTCCTGATGCAAATCTTGCCTCAAGAAATTAGAAATGAGACAAGGATGCTAACTATTACCATTCTATTCAACATCTTAATGAGGTCCTATCCAGTGTAATAAGGCAAGAAAAAAGATAAATACATCAGGATTGTAAAGTAAAAAAGTAAAACTCATCTTTTCACATGACTGTGTGCATAAAAAGTTCAGAAGGATCCACAGATAAAATAATAATCAAGTTGGTGAAAAAGAAATGATGAAATAATCTTGAAAGGAGAAAGTGTTGTATATAACACTTTCTCCTATGTTATATATAGGAGAATAAAGATGAGAATGGCTAAAGCTGTCACAACAGAAACAATGCACATCAAAAGATAGTGAAAGGACACTTGTAAAATTTTAAAAAATCAAAACTGTCAACTTACAATTCCATATTCAGAATTTTGAAATTCTTTTTCAAAATTTAAGGAAAATAAAAGATTGTTACAGAAAAACATAAACAGAAAATTCATTGCCAGTAAATCTGCACTACAAAAATGTTAAATTAGCTCTTCTGGAAGAATGAAAATAATACTAGCTGGAAACTGGAATTTCCAAAAATATAATTTAGAAATGCTGTTATAGAAAATATTAAAGAATTTTTTCACAGTTAAAACAAATTAACAGATGATTGATTGTTTGAAGCAAAAATAAGCACCAGGTATTTTGGGATTTGTAAAACATGTAGAAGTAAAAAGTCCTTAAAAAAATAGTGCAAAATATGGGAAGATAAAATGGAAGAGAGTCCTTACATTATAAAGGCTATACTAGTATTTGAAAGTAATATTTATTGTGAGAAGTAAATAATATATATTGTAAACCTTAGATCAACTATGAGGAAAAAAGCAAAGAAATAAACTAATAATCCAACAGTGGGAATAAACTGGATAACTGAAAAATATACAATGAAAAAGAGAGGGAAAGAGAAAAGAAGGAACAAAGAACAGAATAAACAACATTGCAAAATGGTAACCATATTGTTAATTATATAAAATGTAAAGAATGGTACAGATGAACTGGTTTGCAAGGCAGAAATAGAGACACCGATGTAGAGAACAAACGTATGGACAACAAGGGGGGAAAAGAGGGTGGGATGAATTTGGAGATTGGGACAAACATATATACACTAATATGTATAAAATAGATAAATAATGAGAACCTGCTGTATAGCACAGGGAACTCTGCTTCACTTAGCTGTACAGTAGAAACTAACACAGTATTGTAAAACAACTCTACCCCAATTAAAAAAAAAAATTGAGAAAAAAACCCCAGAAGGACTCACTGTATAGCACAGGGAACAATATTCAATACTCTGTAATGGCCTATATGGGAAAATAATCTGAAAAAGAGTGGAGATATGTATATGTATAACTGAATAACTTTTCTGTACACTTGAAACCAACACAACATTGTAAATCAACTATACTTCAATATAAAATAAAAATTAAATTAAAAATATTCAAAAAAAAATGTAAAGGGTAAATACTCCAATTAAAAGGCAGAAGTAGCCTGGATAAAAAGCTAGGCCCAACTGCATGCTGTCTAGATAAACAAATCTTTAAAGATGCAGATAGGTTAAAAGTAAAACTTGGGGAAAGATATACCATACTTATACTAATTATAAAAAGGATAGAGTGACTATTAATATCAGAAAATATAAAGCTTTTAGACATGAATATTAAAAGAGATAAAGAGGGCTATTCATATAAAAAAGATACATCAATATAATGTGTACATGCACCTCATAACAGAACTTCAAAGTATATGGCACACTAACTGACAAAACTAAGGGAAGGAATAGACAAATTCATTATTGTAATTGGAGATTTCAACTCTCATCTCTAAAATATAGATAGAAAAGTAAACAGAAAATCAACGAAGAGAGAGAGTATATGAACGTCACTATCAACTAACTTGACCTAACTGATATTTGTGGCATACTTAACCAATAACAGCAGAATACACATTATATCAATTGCACAGTGAACATTTACTAAAATAATGGAACATAAAGCAAATCCCTAAAACTTAGAAGAACTGAATTTTTTTCTCAGACAGCAATAAAATGTTTTTAAAAATCAATTAAAAAATTGGTAAACTCCAAATATTTAGAAATCAAATGACACACTTCTAAATTACTGAAGGGACAAAGAAAAAAAATCACAATGGAAATATTTTGATCACAACAATAAACAAAATACAATATATGACAATTTATGGGATAAAGCAAGATTTAGAGAAAAATTTATACCTTAAATCCTTACAATAGAAGAGAAAAAAGGTGTTTCAAATAAAAAATTTAAGATGCCACTTTAAGTAAACTACAAAAAGAACAAAGTAAACCCAAACTAAGTTAAAAGAAAGAATAAAGATAAGACCACGTGTAACTGAACGCAGGTTCTGCCGCTCGACCTCAACAGCCAATGAGTCCAGGGGCAAGCTTCAGTTGAGAAGAAAGGTACTTTATTCAGAAAAGCTGGCAGTCTGGGAAGATGGTGGACTTATGTCCAGAGACCAACTCGAAAGATTCTGCTCAGCCATGACGATTTTTAAAGGGAAAAAGGGGAAACAATCTCAGTTAATCATTAAGGCAGGAGGTCAGACTCTTCGTAATGTTTCCATTGCATGCAGACCTGCTGACTTCTCCCGATCTTCCTTGGGATGCTGTCTTGCTTGTGTGGTCTGCCTGCAATTGGTTGTTCTCTTGTCCGTGTGGTCCACCTGCAAATTTACCAAGGGGAAGCTAGGGGTAGAGAGTCAGTCATTCTTAAACTACTTAATTCTTCATTCTTACTCCTTCTAATTCAGGAAAGGGATCAACAGGTTAGGTAAGGTGTTGTATATATTTAGTAAAGCAGAAATCTGGAGCTAAGTTAAATGTTGCCTAATGATATCATCTTTATGATTAAGGTCTAAGGAAAACAGGGATGAGCAAACAGAAAAAGGCAAAGGCTTACAAATCCCTACTCTCAGACATCATTCCATTTCTATGGGATTAGGGGAGAAGGTCCATCTTCTTAATTTCTTCATGCTGACATAGGACACCATATTCTCAGAGTGAAAGATGTCAACATGGGTCTGTAGCATCTCTTTGCTGACAATTTTATTTGCCCACTTACATATACGGGCAGAGCAAGCTACAATTATTTTGATGCCCACAAAGATATAGATTATAAGCGATAATGTTAATCCCATTCTCTTGAGGCCAGTTCTTGGAATTGTGCTAGCTGTAGATCCAGTACTGCTCAAGTTGGAGGAGCTTGTGTCATGGCTACAATCTGGTCATCATGCAGTTAGCTTTTTTCCTCTGGTGGCAATTACAGTATCTGTAAAACAACTCAGGAATGTGCATCAGACATTGAGTCTGTGATTCTATTGTCCTAATCATTAACTGCTCGGTTTTGTACTTGGGAGTGGGCATGCAGGGTTCTGCTTGGTTCCATACAGATGAATGAAATAAAAAACAAGCAAATAATAGAGAATATTAATAAAACCAGATAATATTTTTTTCTGAAAAAAATCAATGAAATTAATTTAATCTCTAGCTAGATTGATTGAAGAAGAAAAAGGTCAGGGGAAGACACAAGTTACCAATATTAGGAATGAACAAGAGGAACACCACTACAAACCCTATATATGTGAACAAGCGAATTATGGAATACTGTGAACAAATTTATCCCAATACATTTGACAAATGAGAAACAAAATGGGCAAATTCTTTGAAAAATACAAATTGCCAATGCTGACACAAGACAAAAAGAGAAAGTCCAAATAAACCTACATCTATTAAAGAAATTGTTTGTGTATTTTAAAATCTTTCTACAAAGAAATGCAAAGAGCTTCACTGGTGAATTCTATTAAACATTTAAGGAACATTTACCGATCATACATTAACTCCTTCAGAAAATCAAAGAGGGCTAAACATGTCACAACTCATTTTATGAGACCAGTACTGCTCTGATACTAAAACCAAAAACAGACAATACAGAAGGGAAAAATATATATCAGTATCCCTAATAAATATAGATGAAACTATATTTAACAAAATTTTATCAAATTAAATCCAGCAATTTATAAAAAGGATAAAATATTATTACCATGTGGAGTTCATTGCAGGAATTCAAAGTTGATGCAACATTTGGATATCAATCATATTAAATGAATAAAGGAGAAAATTCTAGATCATCTCCTAGAAAAAGAAAAAGTATTCAATAAAATTCAACACCCACCTGTTTAAAAACAAAACACAACTGTCAGCAAACTAGGACTAGAGAACTTCCTGAACGTGATAAATAACATCTACAGGAATCCTACATTTAAAATCATATTTAATGCTAATAGAATGTATTAATATTTTTATATATGTGTGTATATAGATATGTGTGTGTACATGTATGTATATAATAATATAAACAATAATAATGCAAATAATCCAATTTTTTTTAAATGGGCAAAAAACTTAGAGAATTTGCAACAGAAAATATACAAATGGCCAATAAACACATGCAAAGACACTTAACATTTGCACTCATCTGGGATATTAAAATTAAAACTGAATTAATACCATTACTCACCTACTCTAATGGTTAGAATTTAAAAGACTGATAATAGAGAACTCTTTTTTGCTACAAGTGAGAGTGTAAAATTGTACAAAATTCATCAAACTGTATATGTATTAATAGAATTGGTATGCTTTATGTTATGTAAGTAATACTTCAATAAAGTTGATAACTTAAAATAATATTTTTATACTCTGACAATAAAAATTTGAAAATGATTTTTATGTATTTTAAATTTTATTTAAAATTTAAATTTATTTTATGTAAATTTATTTAAAATTTTAAAATATATTACAATATCTTTAATAAATACCAAGGAACAAATCTTACTGAAGAAGTGAAATATTTCTACATTGAAATCATAAAACTAATGGAGCTAAACAGGTGGAAGGATATTCTGTATTCGAGGATTAGATGGCTCACTATTGTAAAGATAACAATTCTCTCCCAATTGATCTGTACATTCACTGCAGTTCCAAACAAAATCTCAACAGGCAATTTTGTAGAAATTGACAAATGTATTACAAAAATATACATTAAAAAGTAAAGGACAAGAGAAGAGTAGCCTAGTCTCAAAGAAGAATAAGACCAAAGCTAGAGAGCTTACGTGACCTGATATCACACTTTATAAAGATACTCAATATAGTGTGGTATTGACTTGATGTATGACAAACTTTCTACTGCAACAAAATGCAAAACTGATGATCTTTTAAATAAGAGGTGCAGAATCAACTGAATATCTACATGGAGGAGGGGAAGAAAACCTCATACCTTCAAATAAATTCCATACCAGTTGTAGATCTATCTGTTTAACACAAATCAATAGAACTTCTAGAATAAAATTTAAGAAAAATCTTGATTTGAGACAGGCAAAGAGTTCTTCAACAGAGCACAAAAAAGCCCTCAAGTATCATAAAGAAAATATTGATAAATAGAATTTCATCCAAAAAAATCTTTAAGAATATGTAAAAGCAAACCACAGAGAGCGGAACTGTATCTATAATACATATATCCAACAAAGCACTTGTATACAGAACGTACTAAGAAATCCAAAAACTCAAAAACAGGCAATTAATCCAATTCAAAACCAGCAAAAATTTCAGGAAGTACTTTACCTAAGGGACACACAATTGACTAACAAGCGTATAAAAAGCTCTTTAACATCATCATTAGTCATCAGAGAAATGCAGATAATAACCATATTGAGCATCCACTAGCTGCTACCCACTGGAATGGCTAAAATTGAAACGAGCCAACAAAAGCCCTGAAAATACCATATATAAACAAAGATTTAAAAAGTTGGAATGCTAATAGGTAATGGTAGTTTAAATTGGCATAACTACTTTAGAGAACTCCTTGACATTATCTACTAAAGCTGACTATACTCATATCCCACGACCTAACATTTTCATTTCTCATTATATTTCCAACAGAAATGTGTTCATGGCTATATTCTTGCTAATAGCTGAAAACTGGAATCAACACTAATATACACTGAACTGTTGAATGGATGAATATTTTTTAGTATAATCTTAACAATGGAAAATGCTACATGAATTTATCTTACATACATAATATTGTACAAAAGTCAGACACACAAGAATGGACACTGTATGATTCCATTCACAGAACGATCAAAAGCTGACTTAAAATCTTATGATAGACATCAGAATAGTGGTTTCTTCTTGGGTAGCAGGATTGAGGAAGTCTTCTTTGGTTCTGGTAATAGTCTATTGCTCTGTTTGAGTGGTGGTTACAGCAGTATATTCACTTAATAAAAATTCATCAAGCTGCACATCTAAGATTTAGACAGTTATACTTGTATAAAAAGGTTTACAAAAAATATAATTCACAAGATAGACACATACACAAAATGTTCAGAGGAGTTAAGAATCTGGTAGAAGGAGTGGGAAAAGAGAGAGGGACCTGAAGATGGGTTTGTGAATGTGGACTGAAATCCAAAGAAATCATCTTAAAGATTTCAATTAGTGTTAATTTCTGGTGTGGAAGAGTTCTCTAAAAATTCTTTCACCCAACAAATGGTCGATGTTGGAAGTGATTATTTGAGTATCACAGAGATTTGATATTTTCAGAGAGCTGCCTGCAGTGAATTTTTCTTCATGATCTTGGTCATCCACGATGGTTCAGAAATTGGGCTACTATAATTAGGAATAGTTCTTCTGAAAAATGCCTGATATGTGCCCACCAAAACCCAAAGGTCAAGTTTCTATCCACAAAGATTACCTAACCGAACTTCTTTTTTTTTTTTTTTTTTTTAACAGTGGGGGAGTTTTTTTTTTTAATTTATTTATTTTATTTATTTTTATTTTTGACTGTGTTGGGTCTTTGTTGCTGCGCGCAGGCTTTCTCTAGTTGCAGTGAGCGGGGGCTACTCTTCGTTGCGGTGCACGGGCTCATTGCGGTGGCTTCTCTTGGGAGCACGGGCTCTAGGCGTGCGGGCTTCAGTAGTTGCATCACTTGGGTTCAGTAGTTGTGACTCGCAAGCTCTAGAGCGCAGGCTCAGTAGTTGTGGCACACGGGCTCAGTTGCTCCGTGGCATGTGGGATCTTCCCGGACCAGGGCTCGAACCCGTGTCCCCTGCATTGACAGGCGGATTCTTAACCACTGCGCCACGAGGGGAGGCCCCGAACTTCTTCATTAGGCCTACATCTTGCCTTTTCTCTCCCTCAAAAGAATTAGCATAGTTACCAGGTTTGAGACTTGATGATATGCTACCTTCAAATTTATGACATAATATTGTCAAAGTTTTCTTTTTTTAAAGAAAAACAATATGATTAGATCATTACCCGTCTTACTATTTACTTACAACATGCTTACCTCCAAAGTTCAGCTTGATTTCTTTCTCTTCCGTGCTTTTTTTCTCCTGACTGCTTCACCCCATTTAACATTTGGACGTGAAGCAGTAGGGCTCTGTGGAGTCATGTTTAGATGTTAACTGATCTCCATCTTTTAAAAACTTTTATAGCACTTATGATTTTTACATGAGTTAGCATTTAATTATTGTATTAACCAGGGTACTTAATTTTGGCTGTGTTAAAAAAAAACAAAAAACCAAAATACCTCAGTGCCTTCGCAGAATAAAATTTTCTTTCTCACTCATATCACGGTCTATCCAGATCCAAGACTTTCCTTCAGAATGGTGTATATACCATGTGTTCTTTTCCTCAACTCCTAACCAGTCATAACCTGGTAAAAAACAGTTTTATTTTTTTCTATGTGAGTCTGGTTCCACCTTTCTAAAAAAAAGGCTATGTTAAACAAACAATAATGAATTCATCTTCCTTGCCTGTCTTTTTTCTCTCCCCCATGTCTTTTTCCCCACAGTTCTTTAAGCTACCATCCTTCCTTTAAATTACATTTACTTTCCACAAGCTTTTATTATTTTATTTTTATTTATTATTTTTTTTTTATCCTCAGGTTTTTCATGATCAGTTATTTTTAAAGACCTCTTATTTAGTGGTACAGACAATTGTAAACAAAATGCATTTATTTAAACAACAGAAAGGAGATAATTAGCTAATGTGTACAGGTGGTAATGACAGACTTTTGGAAGAATATAGCAAATAGCATTTTGTGGAAATTAGTTTTCTTTCAGCTAGGATGATTTGACAATCTTTGCCAGAACATGCAAAAATTTTATGATGAAGAGCTAAGCAAAAGACTAGCCAATTCTTTAGTATTTGCATATCTGACAGCTCCTATTTTCAGATTTTATTGATGAGATTAAATATACTAAGTAATAAAGTCCTTTGGAAGCTCTTTTCCAATTTTTATTTGATTTTGTTCTCCCACAGCACCAGCAATGAGCAGGAAAGCATTAGTAATAATTCTGAGACAGTATGAAAGGAGGGCTCAGCCAGGGTGGTGCTTTGTTACCATATGCCAAGTAGGTCCACCTGTCTCTAGAATACCTGAGGAGCATGGAAGATTCTGAGCCATGGAGTAAAATGAGTAATGTGGAAAACTTCCTGTTTTCCCTCAAACTGTCTCAGGGTACATTTGTTATTCAGGGTCTAAATTTCTATTACTTCTCAAAATATGTAAGTATCAGTGTCCAGGTGTAGTCACCCCAAACATTATAAAGGCTAATGAGAATGACTCTGAAGCTGACTTACCTAAGTTTTACCAATCTATCCTCCATTAGTCGAATTGCTTCATGTGGGTATCTGTATATTTAAAGTTAAACTTCCATTTTAAATTTTGCTAAAGGGATAAAATCTGCCCCCCCTAAAAATCCTGTTTGTATTATACTCAAGGTTAAAAGCATGATCTCAAGGGAAGGTATTTGGAACAATTAGGACAGTCATAATAATCTCATGTCATTTTTCTTAAATCTAATAAAAAACCTGATAGATTAATAAAGATTTATAGCTTTCATGGCATTTTTCACATCCTTTTTTTTCATTATATAGGAAAGGAAACTGAGATTTGTAAACACTAAGTATGTTGCCCAAGGTCTCTTAACTATTAAACTCTAAAACACAAGTCTTTTGGCTCCTGGTCCAGTCTTTATTCCAGTACATTAAACAGTAGGTTGAAGAAATGGAGAGACAGAGAGAGAGAAAGAGGGAGAGAGAGAGAGGCGATAAAAGGAAGAGATATGGAACAAAAAATATGCAATCTATTTCCACTTTGTGAATATTTATTGCTTAAGATCTGCAAAGTACTGAGATCTATTTTGAACGGATTATCGTTTTTCACTCATCATATCATGTTAGCCTCACAACATATCTAGAAACTAAATCACTTATATAAGAAAAATTGGAGGCTTAGAGAGGCAAAATAACAGTCAGATTATTTTGGCTAGTATTCAGTAGTTGGCAGAGTGGAACTAAAACTCAGGTCTTTTGATTAAGTCTACCACCATGAAATGCTGCCTTGATAGAATAACAGCAAGATATGTATGTGTGGATACATGTATATAAACCCTCCTAGACATCTATAGGTGGGAGAATGATAAGACAATGAATGTTTATACGTCGAGTCGTAAATGTCAATATAAATATCAGAAATACTATACTAAAAATGAACACATTATTTTTAACACATTACACAGTATTAAGTTTTGCATATTTTTAGAATGTCATTCATTAATTTTTTCACTAACTCATAAAGTAAACAAATAATTATTCTATTTGTTTGTGCAAGCTTTTTGAAAATGAATCATTACAGGTCTTCCCACAAGCTTACAGTCTAATAGGTGAGATGAAATGCCCATAAAAATTAAAATAACTAGAAAATAATAATGACCATAAAAGAGGTATAGACGAAAGTACACTGCTTTAGGAGATCAGGGAAGAGTGATTGCTCCTTGAGGGTTCAGTGAATTTTATGGGTGATTAGTAAAGTAACTGTTACTTTAAAGACACTCAAAAGGTACCCATGACATGTTCTGTGAATTGGACAATAAGGATGAAGAGAAGGAGACAAGACATTGTTGAGACAGGATCTAAAGCATTCAGATATTGGATATGGTGCAAGGAAAGGGGACCACTCAAAGATGGCAGGAATGTTTTGAATCTCAATGCCCAGGAACACAGAGAAGGACAAAGGAAACAGATCTTAGGTGGAAGACTAGATTTGTTTTGAGAAAGATTATATTTTATGAACTAATCAGAAAACCAGAAGACATTTAACTCAACAAGCACTTATGTTTATTTTTAATATTATTTGTTATAAGAATAATTTTCCTAATCTTCCATCAAAGACCCAAATTCAAGACACCACTGTCATCTTCTATTATTCCCTCTTCCGTGTCACCATTCTCCTGTTCCTTCCTCTTGGTAGAGTCTTTTCAGTTTTGCCACCGCAGAGTCTCCTCCCTGTTCCCTTCTCTCTTTTCTGAATACTACCACACTTTTCTGGGTTGTGGATCCCATGATGCATAGACATGCATGCCTTGCTTTTACTGTCTGCCTCTTTCTCACCCATAAAGTTACAGGGACTCAGGCTCCACCCACCCACCACCTTGCCTCCCCTTGCTGACATCTTGTAGTCTCCTCTGCTATGGGAGCAGTTCCCAGCTGTATCGTTGTCATTTTGTCATTGCCTTAGGCTGATGCTATCCTATTCTCTAAACTGCTGTGATCACTTGGTGCGCTCCTCAAGGCTGAATTCTAGGTCCTTGGCTTGGGCCATTACTCAAAGCAGTGCTGCTGCTGCCTGCCCGTGAACTGCTTCCTGTCGCTCTGGAAAGGAGTAGGGAAATAGCACCTTCTCTGCTGGGTGAGGCTCTTTCCAAGTGTCTCCACTGCAGGATAGCATGAGCCTCGTAGTGTTATTCCTTTTGTTAAGCTTTATCCATACACAGTTTTCCTCCTCATGGGCTTCATATGCTGTAGACGGACAGGGTTCCTGTAACAGCTGTTTGCACCCTATACTTCTTCCATCCTCGGTTTCTATTCCAGAACCTAACTCGGTGTGCTTGACTTTCTCATTTTTCATGGTGACTTTTCTCCTTGGAGCCTCATAGAGACTCCCAGTCTCTTCTCCTGCAATTTCCACACTTGGCATTTGGGTTCTGTTAGATTCCTTCTAGTCAAATAAGCGTGCTTGAACCACAGTCTTGATGTAATTAGAGTTCTAAGGGTGGTGCTTAGCCTTCACAAAAAGAAGTTAGTGGTAGTGGTAAGATTGGGTTGGAATTAGGTTATGTCTGCCATCAACATCCCGTATTCCATCTTTCTTAGGCTCAATAAGGATTACTTGCAATACATTAATTAAATCTAAAAGAAAAATATCACTTAAAATATTGCCACCCTGAATTGATTTTTAGCACTTGCTCTATTATATCTCAACCTTTATATTTAGAAAAATGGAGTTAATTTGTCTGTTTTCTAAATATACTTCACTCTGTGTGTGTATATCTTTCTCTCTCTCTCTCTCTCTCTCTCAGCATGACTGTCCTTCTCAGTTCTCTCTGCTGAAAGTCAAAAACCATGCCTGATCCACCCTAATGAGGCCCTATTAAAAAGCTGGTAACTACTACCGAAGGGAAGTCTTAAGTACCTGGGAAGAACTAAGAAGCCCTTCTAGAACTTACTCTAAAACCTCATTCCTTTTTCAGTGGCTGGAGTTTAATTACCTTTCTGTGCTGGTCAAAGTGCCCCTAACTAGAGGAATAAAGACAGGAGACTGGGACCAAAGCATAAAGTAAAACTGTGCAAGTTTAAATTCATTTTTTGTTTACAAAATCATGTAAATTTGCTCTCTATGACATTAGTCCTAGATATCCTTTGGGTCACAGAAACTTTAGTTTGCAAGTGATTTTACATAATCCAAAGGAAGAGGTCTAGAGATAGAATAACCAGGAGGAGTTATAAATATTTCCACATTTACCTATTTTGATAATTTTCCTCCAGATTTTTTTCTTTTTTGCCTCTTGTGTTTGACCTCCTCAGTTGATTTTCTATTGCCTTTGACCCTACAGAAATATGTTTCTGCTTCTAACTGTACATTCTCCTAGAGTAGTCCTATCTTTAACTTGCTACTCCTTAGTCAAAGCTTTTCTTTTCTAACAATTCAACTTCCCCCTTCCAGCCATTAACTTTTGCTGACTCCTGAAGTTTTAGATTAGACTTCTTTTAGTTTAGTTTAGACTTCTTGCTGCCACTCATGAAACCTATTATGAGCAAACTCTGTTTTAATAAAACCCCTGTGGTTTTTGTATCCCAGAATAAATGTAAGGTGATAATGGAAAGCCTAAGAATTCCTTAACTATGACTACTTTAATAATAGTGAAGGCAACTTCAACCTGAGCATTAGGGTTGAGGGAAGATCTTTTTAACCTGAGTACTTCTCTACAAGTTATATTTGACATCACATCATTTGTAACCTTTTCTGGAGTAGAAAGATTTGCCTTCATGGACACTTTTCTAACAAATATTTAGACATTCCAAAATTCCCATTGATGAATTGTCCTGTGGCTTCACCAGTTACTGAGAGACCTCTCCTTTAGCAATTAACTCAGAAGGGGACTTTGATGTAGGTTTTCTAGTACATTTCATCAGAAATAATCCCATCAAACAGATTCTGCCAAGTGAGAGGACCTAGCAGAAAGACTGGCTGTAGAAGAGCAGCAAATTGATCTCTAAAGAACATGGCTCTTGTTCTGTGTGCAGTGTTTATAAAAATATTATCAGCAGTTCACATTTTTAATCTAGTGAAAATTTGGCAGTACCACTGAAATCCTTTCTAGCAGAGCATTCAGAATGACTTTAAATAAACAGAGCCAGCAGCCAGGAAATGCAAACTTCAGATTTACTGCAGTAAGTGATAGCTACCAAAAGGCTCTTATCCCTGGTTAGAGTTAAATAATTTACTCTTCACTACCATTAAATGTTTTAAAATTATCTCGGTGCGTTTATGTGCGTGTGTTTATTTCAGTATAATTATTCCTTCTTGCCACTCTTGATGTTAAATCCTGAAAATGGGTCATGGTTCCCCCTAGGTTATTAGTATATAATTTGCCCTCCTGAATGTACAGAGCCACAGCTGTGAATGACTCCCAGCGTGTCTTTAACTAATTAGCAACCAGACATCACTAAATAAAAGTTAGAATGGAGTCTTTAACTCGAAGGCTCCTATAAGCAGAGGTAAAGCTTTGTTTTATTTTTCAGGTTAAGTTGAATAAATTCTAACAGTGTGGACTGTTCCACATAATTATCAGTAGTTTTTTTTTCTATTTCTTTTTCACATACTTTTGTTCTTAATTCATTTTTTAAAGAAAATTAGAAACATATCCTTTCACATTCATTTTACGTATACAGAGATTTTACTCTTTTTCTGACTTTTTATCTTGTAAATTAAGAAAATGTTCCTGTTTTCACTTACACAGAAATAATGCAAAAAAATCTTACATTTCAAATAATTTTTCCATTTTATTTACCCAACATTCATTCAACAGAATGTTTAATATGTATCTGGAAATCTACTAGGCAATGGGGATATAGCTTTTATATGCATTTTGGGGATTGAAAGGATTAATTTATTTGATGCACACAAAACAATGCCTGACATGTAGTTAGTGCCATGCACATCTCTGATACTGTTATTATTGTTTTTGCTATCTCATAACTGAGGTCCAGAGAGATGAGATTATTTGCCCACTGTGACATATCTCATTAAGATCATCTGGTTAATATTTGGCTCAGAATTTCTACTTATAACACTTACAGCTGTATTATGCATCTCCTATCTTCTTGTGAGACGAGCAGGGTAAGTAAAATTATACCCATTTCACAGATTGAAGTAACTTTGGTTCTAAATTGTTAAGGACTAGCCAGAGTTCTAGGGCTAATAAATGTAGAGATTGGACTACACTGCAACTTTGCATTTGAATGTCTAACCCAGTATGCTTACCGTAATACCAGGAATAGATATATTAAAAGATGAATCTCAGCATGTATACTTGCTAAAAAAGGATTGAGTTTAAGCCTTGACGTGTATATTGATTATCTTCATTCTTTTAAAAATCTACTGCTTAAAAATTCTAGTTCAAAATTATTTTAAGTCTGATGGGCCATTGTCACATCTTGGCAGTATTACCCACGTTAGCAGTGATGGTTCATTTTCCATATTCTCTTATCCCAGAATTACTTATCTATGAATCAGAGCATCCTGGTTAATCTCTTTTATATTGATGGATTGCAATAATACTTGCACTAGAAGTATATCAACTAAATGTATAATAATAGATTTATACCAAGTGATAGTAGTTACAGTTTCAAGAAAGGAGACAAGTTATTTACCTAATAATTAAACTCCATAACTGCAAAACTCATAATCTGTACCTACTGTGTGAAGTACTTAGGATTCCATATTTACTTAGTCCTCCTATGTAAGAAATATACCTAAATACACATTAGAAAATATGTACTTAGAGGTGTTAGAATTTTTAATAAGGGGAAATTTTAAATATGGTTTTAGTTTTCATGGTTTAAATAATCAATTTCCCTCTTCTGAGAGCTGAAACTCAGGCTTTTTTATATTCTAGTCAAGTTTATTTTCAGGGTTCACAGGCTGGCAGAATGTTGTAAAAATTTATTATGACCTATCAATATGATAAACATTCTGATTTTTATTATTTGTTATATCCTCCCTAAAATTCCCATACTCTCCTATTAAAAATAAAATTCTATATTTTGGCATTAAATTAAGTTGTCATAATTCTTCTTTCAAAGGTGAAATCACTAATGAAGTGTTAATCAATGAATATTATATTTGAAGTAGTGTATAAGTTTCTCTGAAGATACTAACAAAACTGCTTGCCTTCATTCCCTGGAAACACTATTTTTTAATGGTCAAATCTAGCCATGTTTTATTGAACAATGTATTCATGTTGGTGTGAGCAATCCAATATGTTTTATTAGGTCATTTCTACAGGAAGTGGTGATTCAGTCTTGAAAAAGCAAAATAGTTCTCTCTTCATAATGCCAAGCAACTGCTGAATGATGTTTTTTCCTTTGATAGCAGATTTCTTTCACTGAGTTTGTTAAATTATTGTTTGTCTGTCATCATCTAGACATAACCCCCTGTGCTTTTTACCAAATAGATTGCTGATGCAAGAATACACTTTTGGGTTGTATTTTTGCAACCGTAATGCCAAAAAGCAAGATACATTATGTCTGAATCTTTAGCACTAATTATTACATCTCCTCATATTTTCTTCTAGGAACAACTGTCTGGTGGTACAGTAGAATTTTCCAGAGAACTCACGATTCTACAACTCAGATAAAGTTATTCTGTCTCTACCATATCCTCTTTATCCTTCTACTTTGCCTTGTTACCTTTCCCTGTAGCAATTTTAAGACTTGCAAAAGTCCTTGGTGCTCTTATTTTAGATGTACCTACGTCATACCAAACATGTTAAAATGTTTCTCTTTCCCAAAGAATACATAATTGATATATAAACTATTATATATGCATAGGACACAGTTGATTCGAAAACATAATATTAAAATTCGTCAGCTTTTATATATTTTAAGATTTGATTTTGTGGTTTTCATTTTTAGATCCAATGTATTTTATATTAAAGCTTCATATATTTCTGTAGGCTCTTGAAAAGCTATAATGCTCTTGCCTTGGGTCTATGGTGAAAATAACTTTCTTTTTTTCTTTGCTCTTATGCCTCCACTTCACATTTTAGACTCATTTTTCTGTAACTTCTATAGGTTATCTTTGTTCTTTCAGTGTCATTTTCATGATCTCCTGCTCTCCTCAACAATTTTATTTTTTAAAATCTTTTTTCTTCCTTCCAAAATCTCTACTTGTCACTTCTTTTGAAATATACTTTTTTTTTTCCTTCTAGGTTCAGTTATATCTTCTCTTCTTTATTAGTTTGTACAAATGATATACCCTCTGGCATCAGTTTATGTCAAGTGGAATATACATATATAGAGTTTTCTTGGAGAACTGCTGTCTTTTTTTCTTCAGTTATTTTTCCTTATAGGTTATTACAAGATACTGAATATAGCTCCCTGTGCTATACAGTAAATCTTTGTTGCTTATCTATTTTATGTATAGTAGTTTGTATCTGTTAATCCTATCCTCCTAATTTATCCCTCCAGCCTCCCTTTCCCCTTTGGTAACCACAAGTTTGCTTTCTATTTCTGTGTCTGTTTCTTATATAGATTTATTTGTATTATTTTTTAGATTCCACATATAAGGTGGTATCATATATTTGTCTTCCTCTGACTTACTTCACTTAGTATGACATTCTCTAGGTCCATCCATGTTGCTGCAAATGGCAATGTTTCATTATTTTTTATGGCTGAGTAATATTCCATTATATATATCACATCTTCTTAAACCAATTGTCTGTTGATGGGCACTTGTGTTGTTTTTCATGTCTTGGCTATTGTAAATAGTGCTGCTATGAACACTAGGGTGCAATTATCTTTTCAAATTAGAGTTTTTATCTTTTCTGGATATATGCCCAGGAGTGGGATTGCTGGATCATATAGTAACTCTATTTTTAGTAGTTTTTTAAAATTTATTTTTTATTGAAGTATAGTTGAATTACAATATTGTGTTAATTACTGCTATAATATTTTAGATTTTAAGGCACCTCCATACTGTTCTCCATAGTGGCTGCACCAATTTACATTCCCACCAACAGTGTAGAGGTTTCCCTTTTCTCCACACCCTCTCCAGCATTTATTATTTGCAGACTTTTTTTTTAACATCTTTATTGAGGTATAATTGCTTTACATTGGTGTGTTACTTGCTGCTGTATAACAAAGCGAATGATGATAGCTATTCTGACTGGTGTGAGGTGATACCTCACTGTGGTTTTCATTTACATTTCTCTAATCATTAGCCATGTTGAGAATCTTTTCATGTGCCTGTTGGCCATCTTTTTGTCTTCTTTGGAGAAATGTCTATTTAGGTCTTCTGCCCAGTTTTTGGTTGGGTTGTTTGCTATTGTTGTTGTAGTTGTTGTTTTTTGATATTGAGTTGTATAAGCTGTTTGTATATTTTGGATATTAACCCCTTGTCACTCACATCTTTTGCAACTACTTTTTTCCATTCCATAGGTGGTCTTTTTGTTTTGTTGATGGTTTCCTTTGTTGTGCAAAAGCTTTTAAGTTTGATTAGGTCCCATTTGTTTATTTTTGCTTTTATTTCTGTTGCTTTAAGAAAATATTGCTACAATTTATGTCCAAGAATGTTTTGCTTATGTTCTCTTCTAGGAATTTTATGGTGTCATGTTTTATATATAGGTCTTTAAACCATTTTGAGTTTATTTTTGAATATGGTCTGATGGAGTGGTCTAATTTAATTGATTTACATGTAGCTGTTTAGTTTTCCCAACACCACTTGTTAAAGAGACTATCTTTTCTGCAACGTATATCCTTGCCTCCTTTGTCATAGAGTAATTGACTATAGGTGTGTGGGTTTATTTCTGGGCTCTTTACTCTGTTCCATTAATCTATACGTTTGTTTTTTGTGCCAGTGTCACACTGTTTGATTACTGTAGCTTTGTTGTATTGTCTGAAGTCTGGAAGGGTTATACCTCCAGCTTTGTTCTTTTCCCTCAGGATTGCTTTGACAATTCTGGGTCTTTTGTGGGAGAACCAGTGTCTTGATCATTGTGTTTTCGTCCCAGGTAAATATATCGCCAGTGAATATCCTTTAAACACTTTGTCTATTTCACTTTGTTGTTAATATTTGCTAATATCTGTGCTAACTTCAACTCTCATTCAGTGAGTCAACAAATAGACTTTTGAGATATATTATACTTTGCTAAGTTAATAAGTTTAAATTAAAACTTTTAATAAATGAAGGGTATATTAATTTTCTATGGCTTCCATAACAAAATACCACAGACTGTGTAGCTTAAGCAACAGAAATTTATTTTCTCACAGTTCTGGAGGCTAGAAGCTGAAGATCAAAGTATCAACAGAGTTGGTTGATTTCTTCTGAGGTCTCTCTCCTTGACTTGTAGATGGCTATCTTCTTTCTGTAGGTTCACATGGTCTTTCTTCTGTATGTGTCTGTGTCCTAGTCTCCTCCTGAGACAGTGAGGGCTTCAACTTGATTTCTTTGGGAGGGGGGGTTGACAGAATTCATCCTATAACAGAAGGCAATTACAAATAAAATAAACATCACAGTGCACACAATATCCATTTCACCCACACTGGCAATTGTTGTCATGAAGATGTGAGATTCTAACTCTTACAATGAACTCATTTTGGTAAGGGGAGTATCTGGACTTACCCATTATGTGGGACCAGGCAATGGTCTTTTTCTACCATAACTTGTATCTTGTAAAGGCTCTTGTCACAGAGTTATATTTATTTATTTAATTAACAGAAAATGATATATATTAGCAGTAAGTTATTAGCTCATGTATGACAAAATTTTCCCTGCCCTACCCACCATGCTATTCTGTTCCCCAAATGTTGGATGTAACCTGCATTGCTTACAATGGCTAAAGATGTGAGACATCCGCATATTTTACATATCATCATCTCCCTAATCTGCTCCCTACTACTCCCATTCTTGTTCCTCCAACTCTGAATGACCTAAAAGGGATAGTGTATTTATCTTTTGACTACTGACAGTTTAGTAAAGTCTAGTGTGCCTCAGTTCTGTGCTAGTCTGCTTCAGTGATTCTAACATAGGATAAATTTTTTTTTTCACTTATTCAAACGCTGTGCCAGGAGCTATAGTAGTAAACCAGTCAACATTCTTGTTTTCGTGGAGGTTTATTCTACTTGAGGGTGAGGGGAACAACAAGTAAATAAGTACACGTAAGAGCTTTGGGGAAGAAGTGGCTTTTTGTATTAAAATACTAGGATGAAAGATCCCCATTGGTAATTTGACAAAGGCTGCTAATGGAATTACAAGAACAAGACATGGATTTCAAGAGATTTTTTAGACAGAGAGAGCATTAAGTAAAAGCTTAAGAGGAAGGGGGTTGCTTTGCTTGTTCAAGAACACGAACAGTCATTTATTCATTCAACAAATATTTAAATATTTTGTTAGCACCTGCCATGTGGTAAACAATGCCTTAGATTCTGATGATTCAAAAGTGAACAAAAATAGACAAGGAGAGAGGCATCAAGTAGAATAATTGGATGCTAATCACATAAGCATACATAAAGTTATAATTGTAACACATGATGTGAAGAGGGGTACTGGAGCAATGACAGTCTTTAGTAGGAGAATTTGAACTGTCCAAGCAATTATAATTGACTTCTTAGCAGAACTGACACTTGAATTTCGATCTGAAGAATGAGTAGGAGTATCTAGATGAAGACGGGAAAGAAAATTGACTGATAAGGGAGTGTGATCAGATTTGAGTTGTGAAGAGCTTTTTTTTTTCCCCGGAGAGTGGAAAATACCTTGCTGGAAGTGTCTCCCTGAACATTCTGGAGAACATCCACTTTTTGTATCATTCTGCCATGATGTCCTTTAGGGTGAACTGAGTTGAGTTACCTTACTACATCACTCATAAATCTGTACTGGAAGATTAAAATAGCAGTGAGTTTTTTGTAATTACTGAATGAATTGTTTGAAGAAAAGGCCAAGTGAGGCACGTGTAGACAGGGTGAGAAAGGGATTTGACAGGAAATGTGTATCCTGGCAGAGATGTGTGTCCTGAGCTGAGCCTGAAGGTGGAGATTTGGTGTCAAGGAAAGGTGATCGCTTCACTCACTGTGGAAAGAGCCACAGACCGAGGAGAGAGACTAACAGTTTAACATAATTAATCCAAACCAATGATTCAGTTAGTTAGTCCTCCTTTTCAAAAATAACTATGGTTATTGACATTCATTGCAGCATTATTTACAATAGCCAGGACATGGAAGCAACCTGAATGTCCATTGACAGAGGAATGGATAAAGAAGATGTGGTACATATATACAATGGAATATTACTCAGCCATAAAAAGGAATGAAATAATGCCATTTGCAGTGATATGGATGGACCTACAGATTGTTATACAGAGTGAAGTAAGTCAGAAAGAGAAAGACAAATATCGTACAATATCACTTATATGTAGAATCTAGAAAAATGGTACAGATGAACTTATTTGCAAAGCAGAAACAGAGTCACAGATGTAGAAACAAACTTATGGTTACCAAGTGGGGAAGAGGGGGTAGGATGAATTGGGAGATTGGGACTGACATATATACACTACTGTATATAAAATAGATAACTAATGAGAACCTACTGTATAGCACAGGGAACTCCACTCAGTGCTCTATGGTGACCTAAATGGGAAGGGAATCTAAAAAAGAGTGCATATGTGTATATGCATAACTGATTCACTTTGCTGTACAGCAGAAACTAACACAACACTGTAAAGCAACTATACTCCAATAAAATTAATAAATAAAAAAAAAAACGAAAATAACTGTGGTTATTGCATTCTTTTTCTTGAGTTTGAAATACTCAAGATCACCATGCATTTTTCATCTATTACTTGTATACACTCCCAAATCCCCTAAATCGTTGCTGTTGTCTCTTGTATTACACCCTTCTCCCTTCCCAGAGATAAACCTTTCAGTTGTACCCTGGGTAGCCTTCACTGTAATTACTGCCTTTTCAAAGGAACTTGTTAGCCTCTGCTTTTTCAGTTATCTACTCTTTCAAACAACTACTGCTTACTTGGGCTTCTTCCTGATTTTTTTAGTATGATTCCATGTCTGGTTCCATCTAATTTCTAATTCAATTAAAATACTTTTAATATTATTTTTGTAGGGTTTCATCTTGCAAGTTATCACAGAATTGATTTTTTCACAAAGAAAGCTTATATTCAAAGAAGCATTTATTTTAACTAGTCATGTAGATTTAAAAAAATGACAAATGAGAAAACTAATAGATGAGTTTTCTTTCCTTTTGTAGGTGTTTTTGTTTGCTCTTTTTTTAGGTAGAACAAAAAAATATGTAAATTGTGAACTTTCTGTAGGCAAAGGATTTGGCTTGTTCAATGTCCATACTCAGGGCCCAGCCCCAATTTGGGCCTATAAAACATGTTTAATAAATGACTAAATATATAATAAATGGGGAAAGGGCAAATGGAGAAAGACCTATATTACAGATCCCAGTAAAGGCTGGGATCTGATAAAGATATCACGATATTTCACGTGGGTTTTATTCAGATTCTTCCTTGATGAAGTTCTTTTAAATCAGTGGTTCTCAAACTTGTGTGTGCCTCAGTGTCACCAGTAGGGCTTGATAAAGTGTAAGTTGCTTGGCCTCCTACCCAGAATTTCTGATTCAGCAGATCTTAGGTGGTTGGTTCATTTTCTAACAAGTTCCCAGGTGATGCTGCTGGTCTGGGGACCTCACTTTGAGAACCACAGCTTTAAATGAAATGTCACAAAAGGACAGGCAGAAAGGGAGAAAAACTGAAACTTTGTTGGTCTTCGAGGTAAGGGTTTATTTTCCTCTGCACTTGGATCTCCACTCTAGTCAGGCTGCTGCATAATCTCCTGTGGATTTAATCTACTAATTTCTATACTCATTCATGGATAGGATTAAGGTTTTGAGGGGAGACTAACATTTGATTTTTTTTTTTCAGTTGAGAAAACATAAACATAGAAGAAGAGAATCTGCTCACTTTTAACTCCTTCCTACACAGGTGAGACAATTGCTACTCCTAATCTATAATTTATAGATTTAATTAAATAAAAATTGTGTTTATATAATAATTTTATGAGGTAGCACATCAACTCAGGGAGGGCATGATGGCTTATTTAATAAATGTGTTGAGGAAACTGGGTAACGGTTTATTTTATCTCATAATATTCATCAATATAAATTCTAAGTGTAATATTAATATAGATGTATAAAACAGGTATACTGTGACTTGAAAAAAGCAAAGGTTCACCGTTCAATTTCCAACTTATTTTTATCATTTATTTATTTATATAGTGTTTAAATAATCTTGGATGAGCAAAGCTTTTCTAAACGTGAACCTATGAAAGCAACCATGAAAGAAAATTGACAGGTTTGAGGAAGCAAAAAAACCAAACAAACAAATTCTCAGAGAGGTACTCTGTCAAAAACCACAATAAACAATCTTGCTGGTAGAAAAAAAAATATGATGAACTTTCTGAAGCATATTTTAACTACTTACATCACAAAGTCTTGGAGTTTTTCTTATTTTTTGACAAATTTCAAGTGAATCATTCTAGGGAAATATTTATGGATGTACATAAATGGACAATGTAAGGGTTCATATACAGACTGTTAACAGCAAACCTTTGGTAACAACAATGAAGGATGAGATGAATGAATTATGGACAAAGCTGTAATAGAGTATGAAATAGTGATTAAAAGGGTGTTGTAGAAAAACATGGGGATAATACAGTGTGCGATGGAAAAAACAGTGTGGAATATGTACAAGGTAATTATACTTTTGTTTTTAAAATATCTGTTTTCAGGACAGAGACTGAAAAACTGTGAATCAACATTTTTAATAGTGTTTATTTACCTCCACAATATGGGATAATATGTGATTTTCTATTTTGACTTACCTATGTTTTCTGAATATTTTACAACAAATTTGTGCCACTTTTGAAATTAAACAATGTGAAACAATTTGTATAAGTGTATTATTTTTCTCACAAGTAGTTATATAAAACCCCTCTAGGCCCCATTCTGGTCCTCAGCTTTGAATTGTTTCATTATGTAGAGGGGAAAAGCTGAGAATTTATCTCTGGGGTCCTTAGGAATTTTCTCTATGCAGTTTGTAATGGATTTTGGTTGGGTGTCCAGTATAAATTTCACTCCATGGCCCTCTTTTCTCCCTGTCCAAGTTCTTGTGTGAAGATGTAAAAATGTGACTCCAGAATTATTATACATTCTGGCCAAAAGAAATGGTTTCAGTGGAGATATCTAAAGAGTGCTCTTGTATCTGTCTTGTTTAATAACTCTCTCTTAATTGAAAAATGAAGAAGAAAAAATAAAAAATAAAAAGAACTGTACTGGTTTGGAAAATACTTTTAGAGATCACTGTCTCCAACTGTGCTTGTTCCCGCTGTCTGCTATGGTCCATTAGATAAACATGGTGTTCAGCAGCCAGGCGGTTGTTGATATATTTGGCAACACTGATAATGTGATCTATGTTTAGGAGGAAGTGGATGCGTCATTCCGTGGGGCATAGGTTTTCTGAAAGCGATTGTTCCTTTCGCAGGGAAAAGTTAGTTAGGTCATTGGACCTTAAGTTCTCACTGAGAGTTTGAGCATTTTTAATTTGTCATTTGTACATTTTTTCCATTGCTTCTATTGGAATTTTAGATTAATCTTTAGGCTTATTCTCAGAGGCAGCAGATACTAACTGAAAAGAAATGCAACCCTGGTTGCTTCTGACTCTAGAGGGTATAATTAGTGTAATAAGGAAAATGGAGAGGCCTGTCATCTTAGCATATCTCTTTAATATCCATCAGTCACAACTTTTAGTGTTTTCATTTGTGACCTTCAAGTTTAAAAATACACATACAAAAGAACCTTAAATCTCAAAGTTCTCTCTCTCTCATAAATATATGTTTTGTATATATGTGGTCCATGTGTGTTGTACATGTATAATATATATTATATATACATACATAATACATAGTCTCTCTATAGTCAGTGTGTGTGTGATGTATACAAACATACATATATAGAGACTATATGTATGTATATATAACATATAAACATGGACTATATATAACATATCCATATATATAACATACACACACAGACTATAGAGACCATATGTGTGCATGCATATTTACATATGTATGATGTATGCATGTATATCTGTACACATACATATACTTATATATGTAGTCTCTGTGTACATAGTCCCTGTAGAAGGGATTTGAACATATTTCAGTTTGGACACAAAAGGGCATAAAGTCTCAGACAGTAGAATGTCTTCTAGTGTCCAGCTGAGTCTAAATGTCCTCAGTGGTAGGGTTTCTAGCATTTCTCTTGGGAGGTGTCCATTATCTAATAGTTTTCGTTGGGAGGAAGTTTTCCACGATAAACTTAATGTTCGTCGTCTCTACTGATTCCATTAAACCTAATTATCCTCTCCCAAAGCTGAGCAATTCCTTTCCTCTTGGCATTTATACTATTTCAGTAGTGGAAGGCAACAATCAGCTCCTCAGCTGTCATCAATCAGGATATTTTTAACTCTTTTGATCTTTCTTTTTAAGTGGTGTAGTACATGTACACATATATGCACGTATCACATACACCAAGTCACCACAGTTGCTTTATTTAGTGTGTCTAGAACACCTAAATCTTATCACTATTTCAAATGTGTTATCACCTAAATTACATGATAAACATTTTTGGTTGCCTTTTCTTTGATATACTCCTTATGTTCACAAGTGGCTACTAACAATGTACTAGCTTTCACTCATATTTTGTGGTAGCGGTTGTAGATGACAAGCCACAGTCTAATAATCCTGCGCCTCTGTTAGAGGTTGCTGATGTCTGCAGTTTGGGGTGGTGATGACTCAGAGAACGTAAAGTACACAATAAATACCTTTAGCCCCATTCAGTTCCATTAGGAATGGAAATTTTTTTCATGGAGAAGATAGATATTTTTACTCACTGTAGAAAAGGACACTTGAAATCACTTAGGGTAATTGGGACCTATTGCCTCTACTATCATGGCAGAAAGATGTTATTATTTTTAAATTGTTTACAAGTACATTCCCTACCTCTTGGAGTTTTTATTTTTAAAGTGTCCAGTTCAGGATTTTAAAGCTAATTGATGGAATAAAAAACTAAAACTATGCTTCCTCTCTCACCCTCTTCCCTTTCTGCTCCTCTGACCTTCTCCATCTTTCTTCACCCCATTTTCCCTCCTGCTCCTCATTCTCTTCCCAATTGTCTTTCCTACCTCAACCTTAGTTCCCCCTTTTTTCTCTCCTTGACCATTCTCTTCTCTCTTTCTCTGATTTTTCCTAATTCTCTCTTTTTTTTTGAATTAATTAATTAATTAAATTTATTTTTGGCTGCATTGGGTCTTCGTTGCTGCACATGGGCTTTCTCTAGTTGTGGTGAGCGGAGGCTGCTCTTTGTTGCGGAGCACAGGCTCTAGGCACGCAGGTTCAGTAGTTGTGGCTCGCGGGCTCTAGAGCACAAGCTCAGTAGCTGTGGTGCACGGGTTTAGTTGCTCCGCGGCATGTGGGATCTTCCCGGACCAGGGCTCAAACCCATGTCCCCTGTGTTGGCAGGCGGATTCTTAACCACTGCACCACCAGGGAAGTCCCCTAATTCTCTCTCGAGGAGATATTTTTGTGACCCTCAAGCACCATGTTGCTTTTCAGTCCTTGGGTTTCCTCTACTCTGAGGATTCTTTCCTGGGCTCTTCGGTGGTGAGCTCAAGGTGTGAAAGAAGGATCCTTTTTCTTACCCTCAGATCAGTTCTATATCATAGTATGTTCTGAGTACTAGCTGAATCTAGACTAAATGGAAAAGATTTTCTAGAAGTGTTTTCTTAAGTATCAAAGATCAGGCTTGATATCTTTATCTTGATATGTGTTAATAAAGTTCTTCTATGACCATAAGAAAAAAAACTGGAATTCAATACAATGACCTTAGAGGTATTTTGGTTATGACAAACATTTAAAAAATATATTCAGTAACATCTCTCTAATTAGAAACAATTAAAAAATGTACAGTGGTCCCTTAAGAAAGCTTAATTATTTTGAGTGAGAACTGATTTGTTTTGTTTTGTTGTTGTTTTTAATCATGAAATAGTCAAACCTCTGTCCAGCCATCTTGAGCTGCTCTAACAACTGTGAATGTTGTACAACTTATCATTAATCATGGATTCTTGGAATATGAAATTGAGGCCATAGGCAGAATGACTAAAATATATAAATTTTTTTGCTTCTATCTTTATTTGGTTCTCTAGGTATTAGGAAATCATGGTTATACTGGGGGTGGGGACCTGTGGTTAAGAACTAATTAAATTATTTCAACCAAAACTGCTCCATAACTCTTGGTTATTAGTGTTACCAAACCTGCAAGGAAAATAGTTTTATTTCCACTTTGTTGATTCAGTGAATAATTTTCATATCTGTAATTCATGTTTCGGGGCAGTATAGAGGGTCTTTATTGTCACACAGCTTGTTTGTGTCTGTGGCTGTGTCTGCATCTGCACCTTGTCTATGCCCCTTCTTAGCTGAACATTCTTGGGAAAGTCATTTAAGCCTTTTGTGTCTGTTTCCTCATCATAAAATTCATAGGGGTGGTTCCATGATGAAATGAGGTAATATATGAAAACACTTTGGATACTACCTGGCACATAGTAAGTGCTAGGATGATGGTGATGATGACAATGATGACGGCGAGGATAATCATAATGATGAGAGATCCATTTGGGAGTTCAGATACTGCCTACCTCCCAAGTCACTCTCTGCTTCACAGAAGAAAGGCTCTGTAAGTGCTGAAGATTAAGATTCTTAGTTTAAAATTCAAGGAATTTGTTTACAAGGTAAGTAGGGAAAGGAAGAACAAAAACAAAACACAGTTCATACAAGGCCCATTAAATCACATTCTTATCTTTTCAATTTCAAGTCCAACCCCTTTAAACAGTTTCCAGGACACAAATATCAACTGGCATGCATGCAAGGTGACTCACCTTATTCCAACTAAACTAGATTGAGATTAAAAACAAATAAGCAAACAGCTGGAATGTGACATGTGGATCAGACTCTTCTGAGGCCAGTGGGGTAACACAGCAGAGATCAGAATGCTCTTCAAAACCCAACAACCAACTGGCACATGTCTCCAGGCATGCCTGGAGCCTCCAGGGCCAAATGGTCGAATATCCTGGCAGTGCCAAGAATTCTTAATTGATGACACAGAAAATAAATCGTCTTTCAAAGTAGTTATGAAACCCGAGAAAACGCAATGCATCTGCTGTGTGCATCCTGAGTCTGCCTACGAACACATTATTTCTATATTTTGCTCTTCTGTAAACTTCAACATTGAAGACCACCATTATTTCAAGTAAATATTCTACTTTTTCTTTGTAAAGACATGCCATAGAGAATTATTATTTCCCTATTCATTTTTCTGGTTAGAGAAGCTATTTCTATTTTAATGGTCAATTATATCATATTCTGAATTTGCCACAGTCTCCTTTTATATTTAAACATTCTTTGCTTTGTTCTATTTTTAATATTTAAATATGAAAGTAAAAGTTAGTAAAAAAGGTACGAAACAATTGCTCATCTTAAGAAATCTTATTAGGGAAGTAGGTTATGTTCATACCATAATTGTTGACATTTTTCAATTTCAGTAATCATTAATATTTTTAAAAGCTGCCAGTGGATACTTACAATATTCCTTTTAGATACCATTTCTGTCAAAGACAGATTTCAATGACCTCTTTAACTTTTGGTGTTATTTCTCTATTGTTTTCAACGTATTACTAATTCCTCCAAGTTCATTTGTATCCTGTAAGATTCTTCTTATAACCAAGCAACTCTTTCTGTAAAGTAAGTTTTTTTTTGGGGGGGGGGGGTGTATGATATATTCAGAAAGATATGTTAAAATTATTTTCATAAAATTAACCCCTCAATAAAGAACCTGAACTTTGGGAACAAACAGCTATGTCCTTTGAAAATTCTTTTCTCATTTATGTCACTACGGTTAGCTAAATAATTTAGAGGTCCCTCTCTTGACTAATCTTTAAAAAATGTTGATGCTTTTCTGTTTTTAGAAGTGACACAGTTCATCAAGATAATTTGTAAAGCAGAAAATATAAAAGAACAAAATAAAAACCTCCCCCAAATAACCATGGGATAACCAAGGCAATAAGCTGCCAAATCAATAAATACAAACTTTGGGCTTCCCTGGTGGCGCAGTGGTTGAGAGTCTGCCTGCCAATGCAGGGGACGCGGGTTCGAGCCCTGGTCTGGGAGGATCCCACGTGCCGCGGAGCGACTAGGCCCGTGAGCCACAATTGCTGAGCCTGCGTGTCTGGAGCCTGTGCTCCGCAACAAGAGAGGCCGTGATAGTGAGAGGCCCGCGCACCGCGATGAAGAGTGGCCCCCGCTCGCCGCAGCTGGGGAAAGCCCTCGCACAGAAACGAAGACCCAACACAGCCATAAAAAACAAAACAAAAAAAAAAAAAACAAATACTTAAAAAAAAAAGTAAAAGTCTATTAAAAAAATAAAAATAAAAAATAAATAAATAAATACAAACTTGTGCAATACTTCAGAATTGGGAAGATAGCCAAAGAATCAGCAAGGCAACTTGGTGATGCTGATGCAAATGAAAAACTCTTATGCCTCCTTACACTCATCTTTACTGAGAAAACCATTAGGAACTCCTTCACTTCCCCTTTTCCTTGTGAAGCTTATCGTCGAGAGTGACACATGCAGAGATTTTTTAAAAATACATTGCTGTGAAATACACAATGTTTCTATGAAATCAACCGTAGCTAGTAGTTTAAAGAAGTGTACTTGGGTTGGAGGGGAGGAATGTGTGACCAGAGATTTATTTGGCGTGATTGAGAAGTAACCCAGCTGAGTAATGATGATGCCTAGGCTGTAGCCATGCAGCGGCTCAGACAATTTTCAGTTGCTCCATTCAGGGTCAGATGACAATCTTTCTCTGCTGCAATGTCCCATCATCAAAAAGGGAATAATATTGTTAATAGCTCTCTTATAAGATTGCTATGAGGATTACATAAATTAATCTTAGTAAAACATAGAAAGTACTTTGAATATGTCTGGTGTTTATTTCTATGCAAATTTTTTAACATCAATAGACTTAATTTTTTTTAAAGTGGTTTAGGTTCACAGGAAAAATTGAATGGAAAGTACAGAGAGTTCCCATATGTTCTCTACATGCAACCGCCCCACCCCAAACTCCGCCACTATCAACATCCTCCTCCAGAGTGGTACATTTGTTACCACTGATGAACCTACGTTGACATGTTATCACCCAAAGCCAGTAGTTTACTTAGGGTTCACTCTTGGTGTTGTACATTCTGTGGGTTTTGGCATACATATAATGGGCATGTATTTTAATAATAAAAATAGGTTTGGGTGTTAGGGACTAGACTGTGACACTTTTGTTACAAATAAAAGGAAACTTGAGGGATTGTTAATGAAATTCCTTTCTATGAGGAAACTGGTAATTCTCCCTGAAGTCCCTTCCCCGCCCACTGGAAGTTATGATGAGGCAGTCACTTAGTGGTTAACATGCATGACCTAATGGGGGAAAAAGATGTGGTTTCTGTAAAAGGAAATCATGACGACTGGACCATCATTGTTCTTTGTAAGTTTGTGCCAAAGGGGAAAGAAGTAGATAAAATTTAAACTTAAGAAAAAATAAAAGTGAAGTCTCTACGTTAGCAAAGATAACATTTTGGTTTTATGGTTTTTTGTAGAGGGAGGCTAATGACATTTTGCTGAATTGCTTGTGGTGAATTCTAACAAAAATAATCTTTATTATTTTGGAGAAAAGGGAACGATGGTATAGAACTCATTGCTGGGAAGATTGAAAATATAAATTAGTGTAAGGTCAATTTAGGTAAATTCATAAATTACTGATCTATATTAATATACAGAAGATGGAGACTTGCTCACTTCCACCCTAGTGTAGATTCCTGTACAAATATAACCAATATCCATATCTTTCATGTAGATACTGCTCAATAGGCTACCACGCTAACCTACAGAATGTGCCTTGCCTCAGTCAGTTGGAGCAAAGCCATATAGAAATAGGTCTGATTAAGACAGTGCTCTAAAAAGGAAACTACTAACAAGAGGGGTTTGTGTTCCTCTGGATCTCAAAATCATGACTGTAATAGGTAAGAGAAACTGATTATATATCATATAAACTAAAACCTAAGGAAATCTTTAATTAATGAATACAGAAAACCACAAAAGGATTAAGTGGAAATAACTGACCCCACAATAAGGAATAACCCCAGCTACTGGACTAAGCTCCCCTACTCTTGATCTGATAGTACCCCAGTGAATCCACTCTCTTGTCAATTAACATACTCTATTGTAATTGCTTATCGAAAATTGCAGTCTTCTTTAGACCTGGAAAAGTTCATACCTTCATTCAGAAAATATTTGAGCATCTACATGCCAGGCAGTCACAAGTCTAAAAGTGAGCAATAAAGACAAAGCCTCTTCTAGCTAAAAGAAAATAAATCTTGGTTGAAAGAATGAAAGAGAATCGCGTGCATGTTACAAACTTGACAAGCACTAAGTATACGTAACAGATTTAAAATGTTCTGTGGTGAAGTTCTGATATGCCTTATCTAGTTATCTCCACTAAACTTAGGGTGCAGACACTTGCCGCGTCTGTGTTCTGATACAGTCTGTTTCTTTTCTTGTATTGTCCAATAGGAGCACACACGTGGTGCACAAGGAGAGAGTGCAAGCGCACTTTTGTGTAATTCTCTAGGTATTTCATAGCAGGGGGGGAGATGGGATTTGAACAGGTGTTGGAGCTTTTCGTTACTAGTTGTATCACTTTCTTGGCCTTTACGTCCGCAAGTGCTCAAGGTTTAGTACAAGTTTTCCTTTTAATGCAATGTTGCTGGGGAGGTTATGTGACATGTGGCTCATTTGCTTTCCGTATAATCCCCAGAAATGCTGGTGTCTTTCTTGCGAATATTCCGTGTCCTGGGTTTCCTACCGTGCAGCCGTGTAGGCAGGTGAGGGCAATGTAAACTTCCTTGAACTGAGAGAATCACCTCCTGACTGCTGGGAGTCTCAAAAGAGACTCCTGGTCAGTTTTTTAAAATATTTTTATATATACATTTTATTTATATATAAAATGTATATATATACCAGGACTCAGCCTGTGTAACACTATTAAACCCACTATTACCCTCCCCCCTCCCATCCTCCCTCCCGGATTCAAAAGTGGTGTTCCCATTTAACTCTCTAATGCCCAATAGTATGTAGGGTGCACTACCAATATCCGCAATGAAATATCATGCTTTCTGGATAATTGTTTTTAATCAGTTATGTCATTTCTTATTAAAAATGTATATATATAGCCCTTAAGAAGGAAAGGGAAGGGAAAGGAGGCAAAGGAAACTGCATTTCAGAGGTGTTGTGCTAGTTGCTTTCCTTTTTTCTTCTTGTATTTAATCATCATGCTTAATATTTCCTTATAACTCATATTTAAAGAAAACAAAACCAAGGCTCGAAGAGATCTACTAATTTACACACACTGCATGCCTACGAAGTAGAATCAAGGCATTTCTGATCCAGAGCCAGTGATCTTTCTACTTGAATTATATGCATCATTGCCATACTTTTTTTTTTTTTTTCTGCTTTGTGTGGAGGCATCAGGATTTATTGACTATATCCAAGACTGACGAGCAGATTTTTAAAAAGAATAAGCTGATGTTTAAATTCATGAACGTGTAAGTATTTGTTTTCACATACACTGAGATAGTCTTTTTGTTCTTTCACCTAACCTTTCTTCCACATCTTAATTACACATTTTTTTTTTATTGAGGCAACAAATTCCTTCCTTCTTAGGTCTGTGCCCGACAACAACCCAGAGCCCAGAACATAAACAAAGGCACATTTGGGAGCTCCTGCAGAGACCTATATCCAAGATCAGCAGATCCTGCAATTTGCTGTTTCCTCCTCCTCCCCTCTCCCCAGATGGGGGCTTATGTAAGCCTCCCTGAGGCAATGCATGTAGAGTTTTAGGGGAGGGGACTGAAAACCCTGGTTGGTGTTGTTAGATGACTGTAACGAACTAAGTGGGTAATAGTTAACATTTAGTAAGCTCATTTATGAGTACAAATGTTAACAAATGAGTACCATCTACACAGTTTGACACCAACACTTTGGAATTCATGACATGTAAAAGGAGAGGAAATGACTCTGCCAGAGTATCTTTTCAACTTTTTAATATAACTGGGAAACCTGAAGCCATTAAAGCATCTGTGAATTTCCCATATTTGCCTTGCTGTGCTCTTAAATGTCCGCAAAGCTGGGTACCTCATATAAAATTTAGAAAGGGCTTTGGTAGTACAGCTTTCCTTTTAATATCTGAAACTTGCTATAGAATGCACTGCTATTACCAGACAGTTTAGCATCATTAAAGCAAAAGCCATATAAATCCGACTTCTTATTTTCACATTGTAGAAATCTCTACTAAGTGCCATGAACAAAGAAATGCACAGCACATGAGGACTTTTTCCTTTAACATGAAAAGCTCCCTTAACCAGGACGTCCAAAACCTTCCCAAAATGGACTTGTTTTCAGCTTGTTCATCTTTTCCACCTCCTGCCTTTTTTTTTCTTTTTAAAGTTTCATGGCCATTTTTGGTGACAATTTATTATTTGAAGTCATCTTCCAAGAGCAGGAAAATTCTTTGTAAAAAGCATCTGAAATAAGCTTTATGTGCAAAACAAACGTATCACCGACCAGTAGAGACAGTTCCTAAGCAGACCGTGTTCTCAAAGTTTGCATGAAAGAATGCTATTTGGAGCCTGGAATATATTTTTCACAGAAACATTATAAGTGGTTGTTAAGTTCTAAGGTCAGTGTTTTGAGGCCACATGACCTATGAAGTAGCTTGGCTGTGGAACTGTATTATTCATACTGTTTGGTGATACATCATTTAGGATACTATCAGTATTATGGTAACATTACCTATTAGGACATTGGTTGCAGAGCTACCGGATAGCATCACAAGCATGATGGTATCACCCAGCTCCAGGCACAGTGAACTTCTCATTATTCCTCACGTGAGGATTAAGGACTGTGACATGGGCATATGAATTAGGATAGTATATGATTTTAATGATGATCATGGTTTGCTCAAGTGTCAGGTTGTGTGGCTTGGGGTAATGTTCCCCACTTCTCTTGTGTACATACTTAAGTAAGAGTCTTACAGCATCAACATTTGTTGTTGGCTCTGTGTTGTGATTTACAAGCCATGTGATCCTGGGGCAGCAGCTGTCATGATGGGAAATATTGCTAGGGCATGGCTCATACTTTCCTTCTCTACCTTTACTGGAATTGCACTTTGCTTCTCTTGGGCTCCGTGTATCTCTCCTCGCGCTCAGAGTTAGGGTCTAGAATTGTGCAGTACACTGGGGAAACAACTGTGGTTTAGGTGGTTCTAATGTTCATATCAGTGGACTCCCTGGGCTGGAACTTGTACACGCAAAGGGTATCCTGGTCCCTGTTGTTTCACCAACAATCAATGAATTTGCTCTCTGCCTATCCCTCCTTTTACATTTTCACTGTCATAAATCCTTGTGCTGCTATGAGTGAACATGCTGAAGGATGGACCTTTCTTCTCTTAGCATCCTTGTAGAGACATAGCTTGGTTCAGAGACTATACTTTGTCTCCCTTTCCTTACATGTAGGTTCTTAGAGGGAAAGACCTTGCTTTCCTCTATTTGCCATCTTCACCACTTATACTCAAGATGGTGATGGGGATTTGAGGGCAAACACAATGAAAAGAACCATAAATCCTTTGTTCAGTGGCTAAAAGCTATCACAATTTGATTAAAATATATAGCTGTATTAAATCAGTAAATTTCAGTTTCTGAGTAGGCCAAGGTTGAAATAGCCAGGCGAGAAAAAGCAAGATGCTGAGTCCTGCTCTGGGACACAGGGAATGGAGACTGATTTTACTTCAAGGGGGACAGTATGAGCATCAGAGTTTGAGGAAGGAAGGGTAGGGGAAAGATATCTTACGAGTTTCTCAGCTGCTTTAGATAAGTTCTCCAGAGGTCTCTTTTGAAGAGCCAAGGCCTCTTACACTTGTCCTGCCTCAGTTATTCTTAAAGCCTTTGGAATCTAGCATGCTGCCAAAGGAAATTTAGGGCCATTTTGCCAATCACAGAGATAATTTAGACAAAGAGGAGTAGAATAAGCATTTGTATTATGTACTTTTTAAACTGTGATCGTGAAATCATTTCAGTGGATAACAATTAGCATTAAAAATGGAATAGAAAACGTGGGACAGAATAAAATATATCAAAATGAGTCACATTTGGTAAGGATTAGATTTACTTTATGGACTTTTGTTTCAGTGATTTAGATGTGTATTCTGGATCATGAGGTAAAATGTATCTCTTATGGAAGGTCTTGGTCAAAAGTCTAAAAGCTATTGGTCTTTACTAATGGTTTATATAAGGTGTATCAAATTAGTCATTTTTTTTTGTAGGGTTAGAGGAATAAGATAGATGGGTACAGATTATTGTCTCTCAGGTTCTATGCCTATAAGGAAGGCCAGCTTCCTCAGGGGGACAGAGGCTGGTAGATTTAGGACAAGTAATTAAATGTCTAAACTACCCATAGGCATATATGAGATAGGACACTTAGCCTATCATACTAAGTGATATACTCTTTCTGCAAATACCAAACTTTCTGTTAAATCAACAAGCAGCACTATTAACTAATAAATCATTATACAAATAATACTTAATTAGAAAATATTTAAATCAATATACCGGTATAATCAGATACCTTCCCGTTAAACTTCAATTATCCTTAAGCCTAATCCTAAATTTTTCTCACAAATCTAAGTAAAAGCTTTCAGTCTGAACTACTTTTTTCCTCCTCTGGGCCTCTCTGCCACTTTCATATTTAGCTTTCTTTTTGTGTCTTCTTTTTCTTAAAAATCTCTATGTTTTCCTCTTCTCCACAGCCTTTTGCTCCAATCAGAAGTGAGACAAAAATGGAAAATCCCTCATGACGGTTTTTTCCTAATCAAAAGTAATTTTCTTACATATAACTATTTCTTTTCTCTTAGCCCCCTTTGAAGCCTAAAGCTAGTATAAAAGCTAATTTGAAATTAGCATACAATTGGTGTTTTTATTAGGCTCTGTAGACATTTTCTGCAGATGTATAGCTTGGCCTAGGTCACTGATCCCTGACAGAAAATTGCTTATTTTTTTAACAGGCCCAAACACATATTTCTTTAGAACGTATAAAAATATTGCTCAAGGCACAATAAGGTGTTTAAGCAGAGATATGAATTGATTTCCTCATAGTTAGTGAACTTAAACTTTCTTTCCACCCTACGTACCTTTCAAAGAAAATAGTAAATGATTCCAGAATCCATGCCTTTCAAAATTAATGGTAAAATACTTCATTGCGAATATATCCTGATCAAGCACAACCTTCTATTTTGACTCTCTATGGGGGAGGCATGTCAAAACAGAACTGGTGTATAGGAAATGTCAGTGAATCAGACCAAGCTTTTTCTCTAGAAGATTCTCCTATCTTCTATCTGGGGAAAGTGTCTACAGTTTTTTAACCACTTAATTTTTAAGGAGTATTATATATAATTAAATGCACCAATCTTAACAGTTGATTCCTTTGAGTTGTGACAATCATATACACCTGTGTAGCTACCACTTAAAAAAATATATGAAAGATTTCCATCACCCAGAGTTCCCTTGGGCCATTTCCAATAAATTTCCTATCTACCACTCAGTGCAACTACTTACTGGTTTTTATCTCTATAGATTAGTTTTGCCTTCTATTCTTGAAAGTCATCTTAATGGAATTGTACAGTATGTACTCATTGTGTCTAGTTTCTAAAGTTTTGGGAATTCATCATGTTATTGCATCTATCAATAGTTAATTTCTCTTCACTGTTGAGCAGCGTTCTCCCGTATGACTATAGGACACTTTGACTTTTTCTTTTTTTTAAATTAATTATTTATTTATTTATTTTTGGCTGTGTTAGGTCTTCGCTTCTGTGCAAGGGCTTTCTCTAGTTGCGGCGAGCGGGGGCCACTCTTCATCGCGGTGCGCGGGCCTCTCACCATCGCGGCCTCTCTTGTTGCGGAGCACAGGCTCCAGACGCGCAGGCTCAGTAGTTGTGGCTCACGGGCCCAGTTGCTCCGTGGCATGTGGGATTTTCCCAGACCAGGGCTCGAACCCGTGTCCCCTGCATTGGCAGGCAGATTCTCAACCACTGCGCCACCAGGGAAGCCCACACTTTGACTTTTTCTATTGATGGACCGTTGACTTGTTTTTGGTGATTATAAATAAGGATACTGTGAACATTCTTGTTCGTGTATTTTTGTGAACTTATCTTTTAATTTGGGGGTGGGATAAATACCTAATAGTAGAATTGTTGGGTCTTTAAGTAGATATTTCAATTTTATTAGAAACAGATCTGCAGCTTTTAATAAACTCTCAAAGGGATCCTTACATCCCCAAATTTTAAAAAATATATTGCTTTCAGGGTATCTGTGCAGATGTTTTTGTTTATTTTAAAGTCATTTCTCACTTCTCCTCCTTAGGCTTCAGTTACTTTAAAATGAGCACCGGACTCTGTCTTGTGTCTATAATACATTAGGGTACTGATACATATTTAAATTAAATATTTTTCATAGATTCTTGGATAACAAGTTAATCACATAATAGAAAAATTTTACTAGAATATAAAGTTCATGAGGGCAGAAACATGGTTCTGTTCACTGCTATAACCCAAACACCTAGGATGTACCTGCACAGAGTAGGTGTTTAATAAGTATGTGCCAAATAAATGAATGAATGAAGTATTAGCTATATGTTGGGAAGCACTCCAATCACTTTTATATACAGCGTTTCACTTAATTCTCACCCCCAATCTTTGAGTTAATTCCTCTTATTACTTTCTTTTAAAAATGAAGAAATGGGGCACAGAGAGGTTAGGTAATATACCCTTCATCACATAGCAAATGAGCTAGGATTTGAGTCCAGGTGGTGTCATTCCAAAGCCAACACTGCTATATATATAAAGACTATATATAAAACAGGTAAACAATAAGGACCTACTGTATAGCACAGGGAACTATACTCAATATCTTGTAATAACATATAATGGAAAAGACTCTGAAAAAGGATATATATTATATATATACATATATATTATATATACGTATTTATTATATATATATTATATATATTCAGTTATATATATAGCTGAATCACTTTGCTGTACACTTGAAACTAACACACTATAAATTAACTCTACATCAATAAAAAAAGAAATGATAAAAAATAAAAATAAAGACTTCTTTGTGTGTCTCTTGTTTTTTAAGTTTTGTTTCAAGAAGCCAAAAACCTTTTTCTGTTTTTCTATTTTCTAATTGTATATATTTTTTTTGAAGGAGAGATCCTGGAGAGGAAACTTTACTGTCTTAAGACGGCAATTCTTTCATTTTTATTCTTACAACTGAATGATTTTCCTTCAAATTACATTTGGGTTCATTTCTATAATGGGAATTGGGTTCCCACTTCCTCTTTATTATAGATTAAAAAAGTGAAAACACACACACACAATTCTTGAATACTTTTGTTTTCTTTTAATGCATTTTGTCTCACATTAGGTAAGACTGAAAGTTTAGTGTTTCTTATGTGGGTTAGAAAGAGCATTGACTCCAAAATGCATGATTGCTGTTATAAAGGCTGAGCTGTAGAGCCCTTCATGGTGTCTTACGGATTTTAGGACATTGATAGGATGGTATCATTTTCATAATTCTTAGCCATTCCTCATTAGTCAGTTTTAGGTAATGCAAGGTTCTATCTCCTCAGTCTTTTCATGGACTACTGTGGTCCCCCCTGGCTGCCAGGGAAGTTAAGAATGGGCTAGTTCATTCTAATGAACTGCTTTTGTCAACAGAGCCTGAATTTGCTTACTGTTTAAAAAAATCTTGCTGTCTGCAAAACTTCCTCACAGCTGAGTTATGTCTCTGCTTATCTTGATAGGAAAATCTAAATAAGTGGATTCTGATTAATATTTATCTCTATGTAGTCAAATGAGGATGAAATAGGTCTCAAAATGGCACTTGTTAATGAAATTGCTCCCCAATTATTGTATCTGGAACAGAACCCCTTGCTAAGACATAATTACCTCAAATCTCTCCACTATATCATGTAGTGTTCAACAGCCTTCCATGAATACTTTAGAGGCTGTTCCCTCTTACTGCAGGGAGCCAGAGATACACAAGTTTAAGGTTGGAAAATGGTGACCAGAAATTTGTTCGTAAGCCTAAACATGATAATCATAACTACGTTTTGCCACCGATAAAGGAAAATTCTCCATCAGAATTTTGTATGGTTTCACATCTTTTTTGGCAGCATGCTTTAACCATATATTAAATTATCTCTACCAAAAAAAAGTATCAGTCCTTATCTTCTTAGCTCAGCCAGAAAGATAGCAGATCTGAAATTCTGCGAAATTAGGTCCATTTTCTTTGCCAAGGATGGGGAAGAAAAACAGCCCCCAAATGATTAATATCTATTTTCCTAAGTGACAATTAAAGCAATCTTTCTTAAGCAACAATCTCAAATAAAAGTGCTATGACTCAAACAAATCATTTGTTATTGTTGCTTTTAATTCAGCCATTTTCTTTTTCCTATAGAATAGTTCTGAACATAAAACCAGGGCTGTTCATTTTACTTAATACTCTCAAACACCAAACATGATTACAATTCCTTGCCTATGATCTCTTGTAATTCTAGCTCATTCTGTGCAAGCAAAGAGTTGTTTTGGCATTTCACGTTTCTGCTGCTTCATCATCAAGGCCAAGCCCCTTAGCTGCAGCCTCTTACCACATTCACAGCACATACATCTCAGAACAATAGTGTTTTCAGTGTCTTTTCAACAGAGGACTCTAATCTTGTGATTCTCAGATGCCATACCAAATTTAGGTTTTGCTGACACTTCCCTGATGTTCTAGGATTTAAAACACTTTCAAATGATGTTTTGAAGCAAATGATGACAATGTGTTTTTATGCTCATATAGCCCATCTCAGAGTTATTCCCAGACTCAAGATGGAATCCTAGCCCTGTATCAGATAGAAAAGAGTAAGCTATTCTAGTAATCAGAGTAGAACTGTTTTCAAGTATTTAGCATCATTCTGTGACCAATAGGAAAACCACTAAGAAAGAAGTTAATGTGGATGTTTTAAAATAAAGTAATACAAATGTTGTTTTTACTTGAATTTTTGAACGTGTTGTCTAATACACTGAATTTCTATGCAGTGAAATGAAGGAACTTGATGAGAGACTTTTGTCAGGATTAGCCTTGGGATAGAAATGTAACCAAGGGCACTTTTCTCAGGTGACTGTCCCCTCAGGGAGAACACTGTTTAAGAACTGCTGAGAAACAGAGGCTGAGGTCTGAGCTGGGAGAAGTAAGACCATGGTTGACTCTATACATGCAAAATAAAGAGAATAATTCACCAAGTATTTCTCCCCCCACAAACTTTAAAGTGCTTAAAAAACACTCCAACCTTTATGTACTAGGGCATTTAACTTTGTATGTGTACGTCCAGCCTGTATGTCTGCAATTATTTAAGTTTGTGGAATGTGAAGTGATATTTTCAGTAGGGATGTTTGAAGTGCAAAAAAAAATTGAGCAGTTTCAATACAAGTGTTTATATAGCCATTGAAAGGTAACAGGTGTTTTCCTATGTATTGTCTTTTTTTTTCCCTCCCATAAGACATTGCAGTAGGTCTGAATTATTATTCCCAATTTACAGTTAAGAACACTGAGTTTCAGTTGCCCAGAATTATGCAGCCAATAAAGGTGACACCAATGTCCTGACTTAAATCCACTCTTGGAGAGGTCATGCATTGAATCTCTTATCATAACTTCCATTTTCTTTATTCCTGCTTCCTATGTTCTTCATTTGAGAAATATTTTTCTTCCAAACACCTCTTAAGATTAATTGAAGACTTTAGACATTGCTCCCAAGGGATTTGTGTATGTGTGTGTGTGTGTGTGTGTGTGTGTGTGTGTGTGTGTGTGTGTGTACAGGCTCCCACATCACATATATTCTGTAGTATTTGTTGCAGAGATAGGATAGTGTGATAGTGTGACAGCCAATTAGATTGCACACTATCTAATGTCAGGAAACATACATTCAAATTAAGATTTTGCCCTTTTTATGACATGAGAGAGAAGGCAGCTGGACTGTCACAAGAACTGTCCAACTGAGCTTGCCAGACACTGGAGACTAACGCTGTAGTAGGGGCCAACTTGAATGGTAGAACTGGGGCATGAGGCCCAAGTCTGGTTTCAAGGATTTTCAGTTGGGCAAAATGAAGCACAGAGTAGTGGCTAAGCTAGGCTAAAATCATGTCCTGAGTTCAACCTGACAACATAGATCACCTTTTAGGGATTCCTTTGATGGATGTGACGTGGCACAACTCTCAATTCTGGATTAATGCTAAGAGGACAGGCTGTGGAGACAGTATGACCTGCTTTGTAGCCTATCTTGGATCACTCACTTACTAGCTGTATGGCCTGGGAAAAGTTATCCTTTACAACATCAGTGTTCATTTTAATAAGCTTAGGATTGATGTAAAGATTAAAGGATATAATATATGCAAAGCTTTTAGAAGAGTGCCTAACACAAGATGCACACTCATCAGAGGTTCTCTATTATTATTATTATTATTATTATTATTATTATTATTATATTTATTTGGGGGATGCATAACTGGCAAGAGCAGCAGAGAAACCAATAGGGGAGAAGTGTATGCATGAGGTAGGTAGGGTCCAAGCAGGCTTTGAATGCTGGGATTATCTGACGGACAAGGCAGACATCTGGTTTTGGCACTGAGCCAACATTAGGGAACAAGGGAACAGATAAATTGGAAATACATTGATATCCGGGGTGAACCTAGGGGATGCCATTGAACAGGCTCAGGGAACAGTGTAGAAACTTAGTAAGTTGTGCTGGTCTGGGGTTCTGGGCTTGAGGGGTCTTTTGCTGGACCAGTTGCATGAAGCGCAGTCTGAGTCTGCATGATACCTGCAGGCCTGTAGGTCTTACCTCCAGATTGGCCTGAGAATTGGGACAGGATAAAGTTGGGAGGCCTCACTGGGGGGTCTAAAGGGTAAAAACCTGGAGTCTGGGAGAAGAGCTGAAAATGAAGTGTTAAATTCTTTTCCATGAACATTAATCACGGCAAGCACTCACAGGAGGAAGAAAACATCAGTAAAGGTGGGAGTAGTTAACTGTAACTACGGTGGAACCAGAGCTGAGTCTTAGATCAACAAGATTTGTGTGATGAATAAGCAGAGGGAAAAGGGAAGAAAAAAGTGGTCAAAAGTTCTGAAACTAGGATGAAGGTGAGATGTAGTCATAAGTCAGTGGGGGTCTCGTTCTGATTAATAACAGAGTTGGGGGTGTGAGGGTCCATAGGTAGGAAAGACTGGATTAGGGAGGGTTTTATCAATCCTGCACAGGAAAGTGTATATGACAGGAAAGGCAAATCTAGTAATAAATTGTTCTAAGCAGAGAAATGAAACATAACACCCAAATTCAGAAATTGCACATAACACATAAAAAAGTGCCCAAGGAAAATTAGCTTGAGAGATAGTAAGGGAATGAAAAAATCCTTTGCTGAACACCTACCCTGGGGCAATGCAACATGCATCATTTATTATGACAATCTTCTGTTTATATGTTAATGTGAAAATTTTCCCAAAAAAGAAACTGAGACTTAGAAGATAAAGCAACATGCCCAAGGTCATTGGAAAGGGGCTGGAACAGATTTCAGATCCAGCTGTGCTTGATTCCAAAGCATGTTCCTTTTGCCTGTACTGGACAATGGTCCACAGTAGGGAAAGGATGTGGGGAGAAGCTAGAATGATCCAGGCAATCAGGGGTACAAGTCCAGATGAAAGGAGTGGCATGAGACAAACACAGCTTTCCAGTAAAAAGTAATTTCCTTCTCTTCTTTTTCCAAGCATAGTGTTTGTGTCTTTCCTGCTGCCAATCCCATTCATCATGTACTCTAGACATTCTTATACCTGTCTGCTTCTTACTATTTTTACTTCTGCTGTGTTTCTCATGTTTGTATTCTGGGTGCTCTTTGCACAGTGTCTTAAAACAAATCATCAAAGGTTACTTGCTAAGTGGGATGAGTATACACTCCATGGAAAGCAAGCCAGGCAAGCTTTGAAAGCAGATCAGCCTGGTTTTATGCCATAGATGATCAACTCTGTGGTTTTAGCCAATGCCCATAATTTTTTTTTAGAATCTCAGCTTCCTCATCTTTAAAGAATATTAGAGTAAAACATTATGCATAGGATTATGGGGAGGAAGGATGTCAAGTATAATACGTCAGACAAAGTTCCTGGATCCAATGGAAGAATCATAAATTTAGCTCTCTTCTTTCTTCCTTTCAATGAATTGAACTATTAAACATTTCAGAGAGTATCTTATAGAAGAATGGAAGTACATGAATAAAAAAAAGTTAAGTGCATTAATAAAAGTGCGAGTAAATAAAGAGAGTAGTTTGATTGATGATCATTCTACAAATCATGGTTAATGATGCTTTGTCCCCAAAGCTATATATATTAGTCTTTAGACAAAGCCTCAGTTCATAACCTGTACATTCATTAAACCAGAAGTAGGTAAATGGATTGTACTCAAAAGTCAATAGACTGAATAAAATCACTTCTTAAGTAACATTTTCTATTTGTTATTGGCCCATTTGGACCTCAGGGATAACTTATCAACTAATTTATACAGTGATGAGAATGAGAGATAATATAATGGATGAGAGAATCAAGATGAAAAATTATTTCAATAGGCTCAAATAATGGACAAAATCTAACAAGATAAAATTTCACAGGAATCGAAGTTGAGAACTGCATTTAGGTTAAGTTCAGAGAGAGAAGAGACATGTCTAGAAAATAATTCATTTGAAATCTATCTTGGAATTTTAGTTGACCAGCACTAAATGAGCTTAGATGTGAAGCGATTTTGAAAAATAATTAGAGCATGACATATAGGGGCTGAGAAAAGGAATTGCGGGCAATGAGAAATGTAAAAAAGTTTGCACTATTTTTTCTACTAGTATTCATTTACCGTCATCCAGTTGAGCTCCTATACCAATCAAGTTTTTCCTTTTGATGTTTATCAATGTTCCCAAAGCCTTTGGGAGAGATGTGTTTTCCATCAGTCCCTGGGCCAAAATTTGGTCTCTTTGTTATGTTTTGGTTAATACGCTTCTTCAGCAGCCCAATGAGGGCATAGAAGTTTGGGCTGTGAGATGCATGTGGTTTTATGTGTACATCTGTATGTGTGCATATCTAGGAGAGCTGGATAGTGTTTAGGTCCCAAGCATGGAAAAAAAAATTTTTTTTTCCCCAAATGAGATTCTCCAAATGTTCCAATCAACTCTTAGCTCTGATATCTTCCCATTCATTCAAGTCCATGAGTATCTATAGCCCTTTGGGGATTCTCATGTGCTCCACACTGGGGCATGGGAGTGCAGCTGTGAATGTTTGCTATGGCCATGGTCACTGGTTGTTCTCCTTGTTAGGTAAGCAGTGCTAAGCTCTATGTGCACAATTGTGATTGCGACAACCATCACTACCTATTTTGGTGCTCAACATGAGTCACCTTCTAATAACTAGCTCTTTACCCTACTCAGTGACATGCTGCCATCTAGAGTCTTGTATTCAGCCAAGGAATGTCTACTGGTTGGCCATAGCTACTTATCCCCATTGCCCCAGACCATGGATCTGTGGCTTCCAAAGTCAAAAACACAAACAAACAAAACCACACAACCTGCCTTCTGTCTTTTTCAACGTTCAGTAGAGAATTATTTGGATTTTGTGAAACTCATTGATTCTTCCTTCTCTTGGCTAACTTGTTGGGTGCCACACCTTGTGGTGAGGGAAAGAAAGTCTTAGTGTTACAGACCTTTTCTTTTCTGCTGATGAGACTATTTAGATTTTTGAGAATGCTCGTTGGAAAAGGTAATATTGGTGTTTAATTACGGTAATTAATAGTAAAGTTTGCCTCTTGGATTTGTGTACATATTTGTGGAGAGGGTGGGGATTCAGAGTAGCAACAAACTTCATGAATGATACCAGTGTAATCTGGTTCTGCAGATTTGCTTCCAGTATCAGGGTACCTTCCATACCCTTAAAACTCATGCACTTTAATGGTGAAACAGGCAAGGGTGAGAGTGATCTTTGTTCTCGGATACATGAAATTATCTTCAGCTACTATGTTAAGTCCACTAGTGATACAAGCAGATTTCCTTGAGGACATCTTTCATGCTTCGCCAGTAGATATCCTTCATCCATTTGTAATCCTAAAATACCAGGTTAAGTAAACTTAGATGAATCAGTGGACATGTTTGCGTATTAATTTTTTACTGAATTCACTCTTGCTAAATCACAGGTGGACTATTTCCTTCCAGAGGATAATGACAAAAGGGCCATCAAGATGATGGAATGAGTTGAAGGCCAAGACCTTTGAGGAATATTTGTATGAATTGAGGACATTTCCCTTTAGAAGCAAAGAAGTGAAGACAGAGTAGACAGGATGATTATTTTTATATACTGGAAGGGATGATGTGTAGAGTGGATTTCTGTTTAACTTTAGAGGGCAGGACTCAGACCCAGAAGTAGAATTTGTAGTAAGGCAGATTAAGTAACAAGTTTGAAATAGATAGAGCTCTTAGAAAATGAATTCAGATGCCCTTGTGAAGCAGCGGATTCTCCACCATTGAAACGGTGTAAACTGAAGCTCGTAGTTATCTGACAGGAATTTGATAGTAGTGAGGCAACTAGATGCATAATGGAGGTTTCTTTCTATTTAAAGGCTCTATAATTCCATGCATCTAGACCTAAGGATGTTTGTTCCAGTATTTCTGTCTCTCACACCTTTTTAGAAGGTTTGCTCCTCCCTCAACTACTTTTGACATTTATCTCCAACATTTGGGTTTCTCACTGGATGATATGAATAATTTAAATGAGTAGGCTGAATGGCCAGTGTTGCACTCTGCAAGTACCTGTCTCTTCACCTTGAAAGAAATGCAGCATCACTTGCAGCAATTACTGTATGACTGTAATTTTTTCCTGGTTTGGAGGATGCTGAATAAGAAAAACAGGCATTAGAGATGGGAAGTGACACTAAAGTTGTTTTTCTTTGTTGATTCATGGATCTAGGCTTATGTATGTTTGCAATTATAACCTGTTAATTAGAAAAAATCATCATTTAAAAATGTTTTATTATTCCGGTCACTTTGATTATTCTTAGTTACATGGAACCAAAAGTTACCAGGGTGAAGCACAGGAGCCATTCTTAACTTGATTGGTAGTGGGATAGGACATTCTGAAGATGTTCTTATTTTCAGTTTGAGTGATACTTTAGTCTTAATTTAGAATTGATCAATAGGAATAAAATATCCCCAATCCATCTGTTAAGATACTACTACGCTCAGCTTTTGAAAACTTACATTGAACTTAGCAAGAATTATAACAGGGTTTTCTATTTTCCTTTTCACTTAAATAAAATTTCATTTAAGGGGATGGAAAGAAAGTCAATCTTCCATTCAATACTATGTTAAAGGTAAATAAGAAAATCTGGAGAAGACAGAGTAGAAAATTCACTCACTAACTTTTGAAAACATGAAAGAGAATATCGTAATTGTTATAACCTAAAGGTATTTCCCCATACTTATGGCATAAAATTTATGTAGATATTAAAGGATCTTCAGATTGTAGGAAAGTATCTGATACTTTGTAGATACTCAATACATTTGGTTAAATGTTGAATAAATAAACTCAACATTATTACAGTTGAATTTCAAATTCTTTAGGAAATTTTCACAATTCTTGAAAACTTTAGGGTGACATTCTTTTACTTGGAAATCAGAAAACAGGCACAGTAGATTATAAGACGAAAGCATAATATTCAAATCATCACAGTAATTAGATTCATTAATTGTAATTAGAGAGTTGGGAGACAACCTTCACGGATTAATCTGCTACAGTTCAGGGAATTGCAACTATTCATGGCTTTAGAGTTAGATTTTACATAAATAAATGTATTGTAATATTGTGGAATTTGTACTATCATATAAAATATGAGAACTTATAGTCTTCTTGTTTTTCTATAGTCTCCTTCATTTTTTCTCTATACAAATAACCTAGATGGATATTATACACTATGGTAGTCAATATTCCATATACAATGCCTATGTATTTATATATATTATTTGAATGGAATCTAAAACAAATAGGTGGTCTGCCACATCTATACTAAAATAATTATTGTTTAGAAGAAACAGAATATTGTTTTTTGTACTCTGAAAATAGAAATCCATTAAGTAATAAATACTGATCTCTAGTCCAAACCTAGCTCTGACATCTGCAATGTTTGAGCTGAGTGGGTAAGACAGTACAACTCTCAGAATGTGCAGTTGGCAAAATGCCCTGGCCAAATTCAGAAAACATGTACAACTCAAGGAAGTAAATATGCAGAATTCTAGAAAACTGAACAGAATTGCAAACCTAAACTCACAGGGATAATATGATCTTGTTTTCAGAAACCATTTGGCCAATTAAGTGAATTTACTTGTGGGACTGACTACAACCTAGGGAATTTTCTAGTGTCAAAGCTTAATTCTAGGTACTAGAGGACAGAAAACATTTCAAAGAAAGGGGAACAAATACAGAAAATAGTATTTTATACACAGACACCACAATATACTGAAGTTTGAAACATTACAATATTCTCTTATTTCCTTGTATTTTTATTTGTTACTCTTGGGTACTCAGGGAAAATATACTTACAGTAGTTAATTTTGATTAATAGATTAATGGATTGTAGATTGAGGAGAAGAAAAAAATACTCATCTTTGGGATGTCCATTCTGAACTACAAACAAATGTATTTCTTTTCATCATTAATGTATATCCTTTGCTACTATTCCCTAGAGCTTTACATTTAGAATAGTTTGAAACACAATTTAATTAAAAAATATCTGTGCCATTGCAGTGGAAATGATACATAAAGGTTTTCAGGACATACTCAAGGAAGTAGGAGAGAAAAAGAGCAAGAGAAGGAGAACCAAGCAGCAGTTTGTTTTCTCTTGTGTATTGATTTGAGAGTCTTGGAGGAGGGTTGGGGAAAAGAGTGAAGTTACACTAACATTATGGGCTGGAAATGCTGCCACATATCCACTGAGAGAAAAATGCTTTACAAATATTTTTCAAATGATTTAGAGCTGGCTAAATCCAATGCATGTTTTTACCATGAATTTTCCATTTAAAATGTTTTAAAAAAATAATAGATTTTTAAAGGGAAAATCTAATCCATATGTTACTGATTCATTCACACTTATCATATTGTTTTGTGTGAGCAACTTGGTGTCCAAACACTTTTAGTTTTTTTCAACCAGGAAGTCACATTTTTACAGCACCAAAAAGGACCTTGAACCTGAAAAGTCTCAAATTTCATTTTAAACTCAGAACCCAAAGAATTTGAGTGGGTTCTAAAGCAGGCAATGTGCCTTCACCCTAGTTAACATATCGATGGAGTTATATATTCACGAGCATATGGGTTAACAGTGGAGCTGTTAATTCTCTTTTGATATTGATGCTAGATATATTCAGTTTGACTTCCTAGTTTGTTTGCCATGAGGAAAATATCGGTCACTTGTTTTATTATTTAAAAAATTTTATATATTGACCCATATCCTTAAATATACAATAAGTGTTATCAAATATGTAACAAAGCTGGTGTATGGAAAAGGCTTAATTTCCTCTAAGGGTTATTTGCTAATATGGAACACAGGCCTCTAAAATGTGATGAAAGGAAGGACTGTGGAACAATGGGTCATGATGGCTAATTTTATGGGGAACACATGCATACAATATAATTTAAAACACATGCTACGGCAGTTATAGTAAAAGGCTCAGAGAATTAGAATGGAATTCTGCTTCATAAAAAAAAAGAAAACAGTTCCTTCTTTCTCCTGACAAAATTGCATTTCTCCTCTAGGAAAAAGATCCCATTCACTAATGCTTTAACAATTGCAAGACCCACCCACAAGCCTGACGTCTTTTCTCTCAAATCTCCTCTTCCAGGTATGGCCCATCTACTGTGGTTGACCATTCAGAGATGTGATTTGAAATTGAAAACAAACAGTCCAATATGTACCTGGAATCTTTCTAACGCAATATTTATTAACTATTTTTCAAAACTAAAATATTGTGTTATTTATTTAATCTCTGTCTTACACAACGTGCTATATTCTATTAATACAGGAAGTTTAAGAGAGAGGAACGGGTCATTCTGTCCATTCCTGTTCCTAGGCAGAAGGTTTAGGTTTAAGGTGAAAACCTAAAGCAAGTCCGACTGTTGAGTATATTATTCTGAAGATCTTCAAGGGTGGCCAGACAAACTTATCTGAGTAATTGGCTGCAATCATTTAATCACAGATTTTTAATTCATGCCCTTCCCCCAATAGAAAAGAAAGCAAAGAAAAAAATCTCTTTTCATGATTTCAGCTTATTTTCTCTCCCTTTTTTTCAATCCTCTATGAAGATGAAGAAAAATTTGTTAGTAACTTCATAACTCATCATATCCTAGAATATAAATGTCAATCATTAAAATTCAAAAACACTTTTGAAAGTTTGTTAACATGATTTATATAAAAATTTTTGAGAAAATATAATTTCATATAACTCATCTTAGGCTTTCTCTTATAGATAACCTATTCCAGTTTATTTCACCTTTTACATATTTTATTTCTTTAAGAACTCAGCAATAAATAGCTGGGTACATTGCTTTTAATCCACAGCCTCCAAACTAGAACAGTTGTTAAGATAAAGGTTTGACTGATATTTAAAATGTATATTATCGTTCATAAAATGAGATCTGTCTTTTGTTAGAATTAATCAGATTGTGCCAGGAAATGCCTGTCTAGCTGGGCTGGTTTTTCCAGTTTTTGATTCTCATCCATCTGGTCTACCTTGTCGGTAGCTCTCTGAACAACATGTCGCTATGACCCACTCCCTCTCCATGAAGTAGATTCATGCTCACATGCTGCATTTTAATATTGTTCCTGAAATTTCAGGGCTTTAATTCTGACCAGGGCTTTTTTTTGGTACATGTTAAAGACATTACATTTTCCTATTCTGTTTATCAACTTTGTAATTTTATGGACCTATTACTTTTGTTTTAGGAATGTTTTCTTAACATAGAATATATGCAATATGAGAGTAAAAACTATATAATTATGTATTTGAGATAATTATGGCTAAAATTTTTGGTGTATTTATCTTCAAGTTTTCTTCTATGTATGTGTGTGTGTGTGTGTGTGTGTGTGTATATATATATATATATATATATATATATATATTGCTTAGACGTGATCAATTTTGTTGTGGACTTCTTTAATTTAACATATCAATGTATTTGTTTTCCCACATCACTAAAATAGTTTTAAAAACATCATTTTTAATGACAGTATAATATTTCATTTACTTAAAATTCCTTTATTGTTGAAATCTTCATTTCCTTCAAATTTTTTCACTTGTGGAATTATAGGACCAAAGCATGTAGCTCTTTCATTCTCCTTTATAGTGACACATTCCTTTCACAAAAGGTTGCCCAATTTATTCTTCCACATAATGTATAGTAGAGGTTAGCTTGTCACACCCTCACCAGCACTTAGTGATAGTATTTTTCATATTTTCTATTTACTGTCCTTCTGTATATTTCTTCAATTACTGGTGAGATAGAATAACTTTTCAAGTACTTATTGGTCATTTGTATTTTCTTTGAATTTTGGATCTATATCCTTTAAAATTTTTCTGATTTATGCTTTCATGTTTTTACTGATTTATTTGTTGATTATGTGTATGTATGTGTGTGTGTATGTATTCTATATTGATACTATGCAAATGTATTTATATATTCAATCTTTCCAAGTGTTTTTAATGGTATTGAAAAATAATTTGACATAACTTTTTACACAGTGAAGTTCATCATCATTTTCCTTTGTGAGTGCTTCCGCTGGTTTCGTGTTTAATAAGTCCTTTCTCAGGAATTCTTTACTTCACTGGAAAACTTATTATACTTGTCACTGTTATTCTAGGCTGGATGCACCCAAGACCAAGAACATTGGTTTACTTACTTGTGCATTCTTAATACTCACTGACCAGCAGAATGCCTGGAAAAATATGAATGTCTAATGACATTTTTGTTAAAAATCCAGAAACAATGCTACTGTATTTTCCTCTAGTTTTTGAAAAATTGGTAGGACTTCATTTAAGAATTAAATAGAGTCTTTCAAAAGCCATGGTAAACAGAGGGAAGGTAATAGGTAGAGGTTTGTCAAAATTCTGTTATATAAGTAAGGAAAACATAAATTAAATGGTAGAAAAATCAGAGTAAATGTAATTTGAGTAAATAGTTCTTACACTTCTCTGGATTTTAATGTAATTAATTACAATGATTTAAAAACTGGAATATATTTACAATACATAGATTATTCTTAGGGTAACTTGCTGTGGTAGGCAGGATTCTGAGATGACCTCGAAGACCCATCCCCTTTCTCCTTCCTCCTGCCAGGTGTCCATGCCCTGTATAATTCCCCTGTCTTCAGTGTCAGAGAGATGTAGGATATGATAGCTGTCATTTTCATGATTATGCTACATTATATGGCCAAGGTAAAGGAATCTGACAGATGAAATCAAGGTCCCTAATCAGTTTAAAAGAAGGCTTAGACCTTCCCTGAGTTCAGATACTCCATTTCCTCTTGGCTTTGGAGAAATAAGCCACCATGAGTTCTATAGCTCCAAGGAAATGAATTCTGCCAATCATGTCAGCTTGGAAGAGGATCCTGAGCCTCAGATGGGAATGTATTCCTGACCAACACCTGAATCGCAGCCTTGTGAGATCCTGAACAGAGGACCCAGTTAAGCCAGGCTCAGACTCCTGACCCCCTGGAAACTGTGGGGTAAGATGCTACTTTTTGTGGTAAGTTGTTCTGCAGCAACAGGAAATGAATACACTTAGAAGTATCTATCAAATACATTAGAAATTTTGTAAACACTTTTATGCAAGAATTGGACCTTTAGTATAACCTAAGAAATAATTATGATTTCTACTTAACCATGAAGATGTTCAAGTGTTTGTAAAAGTGAAAAACTAGAAATTTAATATTCAATAGAAGCACAATAGTTAAACACTGGACTCTAGAGATAGAGATGGTGAATTGACACATGTATTTATTGCCTCTTCTTCCCCAGGTTTCACTGAGGAAAATAAATGAACTCTATCAAAAAAAATAGAGTATGAAATGTCATTAGAAAATGACTGCAAAACAGTTTTGGAAAGTAGAAAACAGTAAAATATATTCACAGACTTAACCAAGAAGGGTAAAAGGGTCAATGTACTAGGTTCTGAAGGGCCCTGGCTTTCCTAATAACTGCTCTGGATGCTACAAGTGAAGGAAGAAGTACCTTCAAAATTTGGACAAAAGATATTTTCTATATGAAATTCTATATTCAACCAAAATAAATATAAAGGCAAAATAAACAGCTTGGACATCTAAATATCCAGATGCACTTTTAAAGTTAGCTATTGGAAAATGTGCTAGAGCAAAATGAAGGAGTTAATAAAGGAAGAACAAATTATAGTATCTAGGGAAGAGTGGACTCCAGGAGAGAGGTGAGTAGTACTGCCAGGGTGTCAACATTGCATGTGGCACAGAGAGCAATCAGCAGACAGAAACCCAAGAATGGAGGGATTCAGAAGCAAAGCCTTTAGGGAGAAAAATGAATGAAGCTTGTTAGGAAAGATATGATGGATCATTTGGAAAAAAGAAAATATATATGTATAGTAAATCATGTAAGTAAGAAATTAATTATATAGGGACTTGATTATGTAAATTATGGAAAAATCCATACCATGGAATACTATACAGTCATTAAGAAGAATGAGAACAAATCTACATGTATTTCCATACAAATTATGAAATTTTTTGTTCTAGTTCTGTGAAAAATGCCATTGGTAGTTTGATAGGGATTGCATTAAATCTGTAGATTGCTTTCGGTAGTATAGTCATTTTCACAATGTTGATTCTTCCAATCCAAGAACATGGTATATCTCTCCATCTATTTGTATCATCTTTAATTTCTTTCATCAGTGTCTTATAATATTCTGCCTACAGGTCTTTTGTCTCCTTGGGTAGGTTTATTCCTAGATATTTTATTCTTTTTGTCGCAGTGGTAAATGGGAGTATTTTCTTAATTTCACTTTCAGATTTTTCATCATTAGTGTATAAGAATGCCAGAGATTTCTGTGCATTAATTTTGTATCCTGCTACTTTACCAAATTCATTGATTAGCTCTAGTAGTTTTCTGGTAGCATCTTTAGGATTCTCTATATATAGTATCATGTCATCTGCAAACAGTGACAGCTTTTCTTCTTCTTTTCCAATTTGGATTCCTTTTATTTCTTTTTCTTCTCTGATTGCTGTGGCTAACACTTCCAAAACTATGTTGAATAATAGTGGTGAGAGTGGGCAACCTTGTCTTGTTCCTGATCTTAGTGGAAATGGTTTCAGTTTTTCACCATTGAGGATGATGTTGGCTGTGGGTTTGTCATATATGGCCTTTATTATGTTGAGGAAAGTTCCCTCTATGCCTACTTTCTGGAGGGTTTTTATCATAAATGGGTGTTGAATTTTGTCGAAAGCTTTCTCTGCATCTATTGAGATGATCATATGGTTTTTCTCCTTCAATTTGTTAATCTGGTGTATCACATTGATTGATTTGCATATATTGAAGAATCCTTGCATTCCTGGAATAAACCCCACTTGATCATGGTGTATGATCCTTTTAATGTGCTGCTGGATTCTGTTTGCTAGTATTTTGTTGAGGATTTTTGCATCTATGTTCATCAGTGATATTGGCCTGTAGTTTTCTTTCTTTCGGACATCTTTGTCTGGTTTTGGTATCAGGGTGATGGTGGCCTCATAGAATGAGTTTGGGAGTGTTCCTCCCTCTGCTATATTTTGGAAGAGTTTGAGAAGGATAGGTGTTATCTCTTCTCTAAATGTTTGATAGAACTTGCCTGTGAAGCCATCTGGTCCTGGGCTTTTGTTTTTTGGAAGATTTTTAATCAGAGTTTCAATTTCAGTGCTTGTGATTGGTCTGTTCATATTTTCTATTTCTTCCTGGTTCAGTCTCGGCACGTTGTGCATTTCTAAGAATTTGTCCATTTCTACCAGTTTGTCCATTTTATTGGCATAGAGTTGCTTGTAGTAGTCTCTCATGATCCTTTGTATTTCTACAGTGTCACTTGTTACTTCCCCTTTTTCATTTCTAATTCTATTGATTTGAGTCTTCTCCCTTTTTTTCTTGATGAGTCTGGCTAGTGGTTTATCATTTTTGTTTATCTTCTCAAAGAACCAGCTTTTAGTTTTATTGATCTTTGCTATCATTTCCTTCATTCCTTTTTCATTTATTTCTGATCTGATCTTTATGATTTCTTTCCTCCTGCTACCTTTGGAGGTTTTTTGTTCTTCTTTCTCTAATTGCTTTAGGTATAAGGTTAGGTTGTTTATTTGAGATGTTTCCTGTTTCTTAAGACAGGATTGTATTGCTATAAACTTCCCTCTTAGAACTGCTTTTGCTGCATCCCATAGGTTTTGGGTCGTCATGTCTCCATTGTCATTTGTTTCTAGGTATTTTTTGATTTCTTCAGTGATCACTTGGTTGTTAAATAGTGTATCGTTTAGCCTCATGTGTTTGTATTTTTTACACATCTTTTCCTGTAATTGATATCTAGTCTCATAGCGTTGTGGTCGGAAAAGATACTTGATACGATTTCAATTTTCTTAAATTTACCAAGGCTTGATTTGTGACCCAAGATATGATCTATCCTGGAGAATGTTCCATGAGCACTTGAGAAGAATGTGTATTCTGTTGTTTTTGGATGGAATGTCCTATAAATATCAATTAAGTCCATCTTGTTTAATGTATCATTTAAAGCTTGTGTTTCCTTATTTATTTTCATTTTGGATGATCTGTCCATTGGTGAAAGTGGGGTGTTAAAGTCCCCTACTATAATTGTGTTTCTGTCGATTTCCCCTATTATGGCTGTTAGTATTTGCCTTATGTATTGAGGTGCTCCTATGTTGGGTGCATAAATATTTACTATTGTTATATCTTCTTCTTGGATTGATCCCTTGATCATTATGTAGTGTCCTTCTTTGTCTCTTGTAATAGTCTTTATTTTAAAGTCTATTTTGTGTGATATGAGAATTGCTACTCCAGCTTTCTTTTGATTTCCATTTTCATGGAATATCTTTTTCCATCCCCTCACTTTCAGTCTGTATGTGTCCCTAGGTCTGAAGTGGGTCTCTTGTAGACAGCATATATACGGGTCTTATTTTTGTATCCATTCAGCGAGTCTGTGTCTTTTGGTTGGAGCATTTAATCCATTTACATTTAAGGTAATTATCGATATGTATGTTCCTATTACCATTTTCTTAATTGTTTTGGGTCTGTTACTGTAGGTCTTTTCCTTCTCTTGTGTTTCCTGCCTAGAGAAGTTCCTTTAGCATTTTTTGTAAAGCTGGTTTGGTGGTGCTGAACTCTCTCAGCTTTTGCTTGTCTTTAAAGGTTTTAATTTCTCCATCAAAGCTGAATGAGATCCTTGCTGGGTAGAGTAATCTTGGTTGTAGGTTTTTCTCCTTCATCACTTTAAATATGTCCTGCCACTCCCTTCTGGCTTGCAGAGTTTCTGCTGAAAGATCAGCTGTTAACCTTATGGGGATTCCCTTGTGTGTTATTTGTTGTTTTTCCCTTGCTGCTTTTAATATGTTTTCTTTGTATTTAATTTTTGATAGTTTGATTACTATGTGTCTTGGCATGTTTCTCCTTGGATTTATCCTGTATGGGACTCTCTGTACTTCCTGGACTTGATTAACTATTTCCTTTCCCATATTAGGGAAGTTTTCAACTATAATCTCTTCAAATATTTTCTCAGTCCCTTTCATTTTCTCTTCTTCTTCTGGGACCCCTATAATTCGAATGTTGGTTCATTTAATGTTGTCCCAGAGGTCTCTGAGACTGTCCTCAATTCTTTTCATTCTTTTTTCTTTATTCTGCTCTGCAGTAGTTATTTCCACTATTTTATCTTCCAGGTCACTTATCCGTTCTTCTGCCTCAATTATTCTGCTATTGATCCCTTCTAGAGAATTTTAAATTTCATTTATTGTGTTGTTCATGATTGTTTGTTTGCTCTTTAGTTCTTCTAGGTCCTTGTTAAATGTTTCTTGCATTTTCTCTATTCTATTTCCAAGATTTTGTATCATCTTTACTATCATTATTCTGAATTCTTTTTCAGGTAGACTGCCTATTTCCTCTTCATTTGTTAGGTCTGGTGGGTTTTACCTTGCTCCTTCATCTGCTGTGTGTTTCTCTGTCTTCTCATTTTGCTTAACTTACTGTGTTTGGGGTCTCCTTTTCACAATCCGCTTGTTTGTAGTTCCCATTGTTTTTGGTGTCTGCCCCCAGTGGCTAAGGTTGGTTCAGTGGGTTGTGTAGGCTTCCTGGTTGAGGGGACTAGTGCCTGTGCTCTGGTGGATGAGGCTGGATCTTGTCTCTCTGGTGGGCAGGTCCAGGTCTGGTGGTGTGTTTTGGTGTGTCTGTGGCCTTATTATGATTTTAGGCAGCCTCTCTGCTAATGGATGGGGCTGTGTTCCTGTCTTACTACTTGTTTGGCATAGGGTGTCAAGCACTGTAGCTTGCTGGTCATTGAGTGGAGCTGGGTCTTGGCATTGAGATGGAGATCTCTGTGGATTTTCACTGTTTGATATTACGTGGAGCTGGGAAGTCTCTTGTGGAACAATGTCCTGAACTTGGCTCTCCCACCTCAGAGGCACAGCCCTGATGCCTGGCTGCAGCTCCAAGAGCCTGTCTTCCACAAGGCTCAGAATAAAAGGGAGAAAAAATAGAAAGAAAGAAAGAAAGAGGATAAAATAAAATAAAATAAAGTAAAATAAAATAAAATAAAGTTATTAAAATAAAAAAATAATTATTACGAAAAAAAATTTTTAAGTAAACAAACAAACAAACAATAAACAAAAAAAACATGGACGGACAGAACCCTAGCACAAATGGTGAAAGCAAAGCTACACAGACAAAATCACACAGAGAAGCATACACCTAGACACTCACAAAAAGAGAAAAAGGGGGAAAAATAATATATATTTGCTCCCAAAGTCCACCTCCTCAATTTGGGATGATTCGTTGTCTATTCAGGTATTCCACAGATGAAGGGTACATCAAGTTGATTTTGGAGATTTAATCCGCTGCTCCTGAGGCTGCTGGGAGAGATTTCCCTTTCTTTTCTTTGTTCGCACAGCTCCCGGGGTTCAGCGTTGGATTTGGCCCCGCCTCTGCATGTCGGTTGCCTGAGGGTGTCTGTTCTTCGCTCAGACAGGATGGGGTTAAAGGAGCAGCTGCTTCGGGGGCTCTGGCTCACTCAGGCTGGGGGAGGGAGGGGTATGGAGGAGGCGGGGCGAGCCTGCGGCGCAGAGGCCGGCGTGGCGTTGCAGCAGCCTGAGGAGCGCCGTGCGTGCGTTCTCCCGGGGAAGTTGTCCCTGGATCACGAGAGCCTGGCAGTGGCGGGCGGCACAGGCTCCCGGGAGGGGCGGTGTGGAGAGTGACCTGTGCTCGCACACAGGCTTCTTGGTGGCGGCAGCAGCAGCCTTAGCGTCTCATGCCCGTCTCTGGGGTCCGCGCTGATAGCCGCGGCTCGCGCCTGTCTCTGCAGCTCCTTTAAGCAGCGCTCTTAATCCCCTCTCCTCGTGCACCAGGAAACAAAGAGGCAAGAAAAAGTCTCTTGCCTCTTCGGCAGGTCCAGACCTTTTCCCGGACTCCCTCCCGGCTAGCTGTGGCACACTAGCCCCTTCAGGCTGTGTTCATGCCGCCAACCCCAGTCCTCTCCCTGGGATCCGACCGAAGCCCGAGCCTCAGCTCCCAGCCCCGCCCGCCCCGGCGGGTGAGCAGACAAGCCTCTCGGGCTGGTGAGTGCTGCTCAGCGCCGAGCCTCTGTGAGGGAATCTCTCCGCTTTGCCCTCCGCACCCCTGTGGCTGCGCTCTCCTCCGCGGCTCCGAAGCTTCCCCCCTCTGCCACACGCAGTCTCTGCCCGTGAAGGGGCTCCTAGTGTGTGGAAACCTTTCCTCCTTCACAGCTCCCTCCCACTGGTGCAGGTCCCATCCCTATTCTTTTGTCTCTGTTGTTTCTTTTTTCTTTTGCCCTACCCAGGTACGTGGGGAGTTTCTTGCCTTTTGGGAGGCCTGAGGTCTTCTGCCAGCGTTCAGTAGGTGTTCTGTAGGAGCAGTTCCACATGTAGATGTATTTCTGATGTATCTGTGGGGAGGAAGGTGATCTCCGTGTCTTACTCTTCCGCCATCTTGAAGCCTCTCCCCTACTTGTATTGATGTGGAACAATCTCCAGAATATAATATTGAATGAGAAGGCAAGGTAAGGAACAGTATACATAGTATGATTCCACTACTGTTTTTTAAAAGATGGATATACAGATTTCTATAGTTAACTTCTACATAAAGAGACTAACTCTGGAGGGGTATATAGTAATCTGGTAATGGTTGCTGTGGTGAGAAAAATGGAGACCTGAGGAAAGAGCTCAATCAATGAACTGACAAAAATGTTGAAACACAAAGCCAATTAATAAACATGAAAAAATATACATCCATTGAAATGATGCAATGAGAAACTATAGAATAATATGGAATATGTTCTCTATAGATTATAAATCAAAATCATATAACAAAATAAAATTCCTTGACATTCAAGTTTTTTTGTTGTTTTAAATTTATTATTATTATTTTTATACAGCATGTTCTTATTAGTTAACTATTTTATACATATTAGTGTATATATGTCAATCCCAATCTCCCAATTCATCCCCCCCCCATGCTTTCCCCCCTTTGTGTCCATATGTTTGTTCTCTACATCTGTGTTTCTATTTCTGCCTTGCAAACCTGTTCAACTGTACCATTTTCCTAGATTCCACATATATGAGTTAATATATGATATTTATTTTTCTCTTTCTGACTTACTTCACTCTGTATGATGGTCTCTAGGTCCCTCTGTGTCTCTACAAATGACCCAATTTCATTCCTTTTTATGGCTGCGTAATGTTCCATTGTATCTATGTACCACATCTTCTTTATCCATTCCTCTGTCGATGGGCATTTAGGTTCCTTCCATGACCTGGCTATTGTAAATAGTGCTGCAATGAACATTGGGGTGCATGTGTCTTTTTGAATTGTTGTTTTCTCTGAGTATATGCCCAGTCAAGTTTTTTTTAATTCAAGTTTTATAAATATAGTCACATATAGAAAAAATAGGGAGATAAACACACAAAAATAATAACAGTGGCAGGCAATAGCATATTTTTTATTATAACATTGTAGTATTTTGAATATGAGAAAAATGATTGTAAAAATCAATGTCTTTGCCTATAACATAGGTGAGATAAACACTTAAAGTTCTTTTAAAAGTAAATTAGACTGCCTATTTTAGTAATCATCATTTTGGTCTTTGTCTTATAATATTTTTTAATATATCAATTAAAACTCAAACATTTGAAAACCTATGTTTTTAATGGCTTGATGCTACAATGACCTGGTCCTAGAGGAGTACCAAGGCATTCTTTTACTCACTGGAAATTTCAGTCTAGCTGAGGAAGCAAGACACATGTAAAATAATAACTAAAAACACAACATATTAAATGTATGAGACAGTGAAATAGCATAGATATATCAGATTTTATAAGAAGGAAAGATCATTGTTGCCTAGAGAACTATAGTCAGCTTGAAGAATGGATAAGAATTAATCACAGAAAAAAAAAAGACAATAACCTTCAAGTAGAAAACTTGCCATGAGCAAAGGAACAGATTAAGTGACTTAGGGGACATTTTCACTCTCAGATCATTGACTTGGGATGGTAACAGTAGAACAGCTTCCAATTTTCAAAGACGTTTCACACAACTGACTCAGGTGTGATATATGCAGGGTGAAGCAATGGAGACAAGCACCCTGCAGGCAGACAGTTGGGTTTTCAAATTCTAGTTCTGCCACTACATGATGTGACCTAGAAAGTCAACTTTTAAAGCAATAATGCCTAAAGTGAGGGTTCCTGTGAGGGTTAAAAATGAGAACAGGAGGAAATCGTCTAACACTCTGCCTGGCACACAGTGGCTGTTGGTTATAACTCTATGTTGGAATAGAGTTTCGTCCCTTGCTTCTCCCCATGCATTCCAACCTCACAACATCAGTGTGGAGTAATGGGAAGAATGATTCATCTCATTTTGTAGGTAAGAAAATCAAGTCTCAAAGATGTTAACTTATTTACAATCATTACAATCATAGAGCTAATAAGCAGTGGACTCAGGTCATCTGAGTTTTAGCTCAGTGACAATGACTTTCCATGATGACTAAAACTTTATATATACACAAAGAAAATTGTGATGTGGGATTTTTTTCAGTTGTGATCAGTTGTTTGGTTCTCATGAAGCTTCATTAGATGCTATTTCATTTGATGGATTCACCACAATCCAGTCTGTTCCTCGATTTTGCAGGCTCATAAACATGATTTTTTGAGCACATAGAGGGAGTATATTAACCTTTCAGGAACAAACTCATGTTAATTAATTTCTCATGGGAATTCCCTTGAGAAGAAGACTCTTTCTTAAGTATCTGTGTGAATTTAGTGCCTAGCACAGGATCTGGAACAAACCAGAGTGTCAATACATTTCATGTGGCCATAAGACCAGAATGCTAATTTATTAATTAATGACAAAATTACAAACGCCAAAAGTCCTAGATACTTACACTTTTTGCCGAAAGAAAAAAACATGTAAAACCAAGTAAGACTCAGAAGGACAATTTCTGAGCACATCATTCAGAGCGAGGGACATTGAGCCCTGCAAATATTTACTGACTTTGGGCATGATGCACTCATCCCGATGAGAGGTGCCTGGAGTTTCTCTTAGTGCATGACCCCATACACCTTATTCTTAAGAATGACCTTACATGTCTCTGACCACAAATGTCTTGCATTGATTTTCTAGTTTCACTTTCAGATGGCACCTTGCTTTCGATATCTACAGGGTATTTTGCTGTCTGCCCGGAGTCTGATGAGTGGTTTCAACCTTTTTACCTCTGGAAACAAACAGTGGGTGACATTCGCTCACTGGCATCCTGGTTAGAAAGCCTCCCCTTCTCTTCTCAGAGGAGGATATCAGAATGCAGCTGAGTGAGAGTGACATTTCAGGATAACCTTGACTTCCCTCTAACTAACAAACAAAAGTAAATCATTTGCAAAATTTGAACTATTAATAGTAACAAATTACTTGCAACAGAGCTCACAGCAGATTGTGACACACTATTGGATCTTGACCGCTGTGTCTAGTGGAGAAAATAAATGGTTGTTTTGATCTCTAGAATTTTCCTAGTCAAGAGGGTGGTAACACACATAGCACAAGGACAATTTTTAATTTGACTCACACTATATAGACAGCAAATTTTGTATTATAAAGGAAGACTCTTTCCTTAAACTCTTAAAGGAAGAATTGCATCAAGTCTTTACCAGTGGGGTATTTTTTTCTATGTTCAGAAAAGGATGAAGAGGGACATATATATTATTTTAAAAGATCATGAGTCTAAATCATCATTAAAAAAAAAAGAAAAGGCAGGAAAAAAAGGAGAAAAATATAAACTCTGTGTTCCTATTCTCTTCAGGATTTAAGAAATCTAAATATAAACTCACTACTTTCCTTTTTTCCATTAAGTAAAGAACTTTTAATTCTAGCAAAATTTGAACTACGATGGTTTAACTTTGTGCTTTCTCATCCTCTCCTTGGATTTGTGGGTCAAAAGAGGAGTCATTAGGGACTTGTATTTCCTGTCTCATCTTTTCCTTCCTCCTTTCTTAAAACTTTGTGGAAAATCAGCTTTATGAAACACTGAAGAGAGCCATGTGCACTTACTTCTGAAAAGTCCTCCATAATTCTTACTTATCTATTTCCAAGTAGACTTTTCTCCCAGAGCACAGACCAGAATGAATCTTTGTATTAAAAAAAATCACTTTATGCAATATTTTATAATCTTTCTCTTAATTGAATAAGTTTTAAATTAAACTATTGTTTTAATTTTCTTATCTATTTATAAGCATTTCTTTGAATACTGCCTGTTCTCTCTCTACTTCTTACCCCATTGATAATTCCTAAGAGAAGAAATTTAAGTGAATTTATTTACCAGACCTCATCACTCTTGGTAGCTGCATCAACACCCTCTGCAGTTTCATATTTCTTTCTGAAATGTAAAATATTTCATTATGGATAAAGAATCATCTTCAGCCAAGAATGCAGACTTTAAAATATCTTTTCCTCTCAAGCATGTAGGGTAAGGCTTTTGCCTATTAAGTAGTTCGAAGCCTTGGTTTTTCTTCCTGGTTAAGGTTGATTCCTCTGTTGCAGTGTCTGGATGGATGTGGCTAGGAGGTGGCCTTTCCTCATGGCTATTTCCAACAGCTAATAGAATAAAAATATGACTTTATAAGGTTTTTCCGGGACAAACACTGAAGGATAGGAGTGAATTTTCCATTATGTGAGACCTAGGAAATTGTCCTCTCTGTTATAGTGAAAAAGATAATAATAGATATTGAAAAGGGTAGATGTTGAGAGTTTTAATGACATTTTCCCATTCACTATATTCCCTATTTTCTTTTTTAATAGGTAACTGACTCCTGAGATTAAAAGGACAGGAAAACAAAGAAAAATTAAGAGAAATATAGAAGAAGGCATATGAAGGACCAGGATGCAGGATGAGAAGACCAACATCTCCAAGTAAGTAGGGGCAATGCTTTTCCATATACAAAGCCCATCAGGGTGCTCAGTGAACAAAAGAGTTATCTATTCCTTAAGAAACAGCAAAGAAGGGAAGAATCTTGAGATCACAACTTCCTTAGATAACTTATTCCTCCTCCATTTCTAAAGCTGTTAGAAATATATTATCTTAGAGTTCAAAGCAACTACAGATATTGTTTAACTGAACCAGTTCAGCACTTTTCCCTAGGGCTTACATGACAGAGACCTCATCATGACTCTGATTGAACCTAAAGGTAGTTCTAATTACCTTGGACAGATTTGCAGGCAGGATCTGTGATGACACTAACCCTAACCTATCCACCACTGGCTCTAACACCACAGTAATTTTCCAGAAAAAGCTGGGGACTCTGAAGCCAATCACTTCCTTCCGTGGCTCTCATCTTACTCAACCTCATACATCAACCAACAGGTAACATTTCTGGTGACCAATCCTTGTTTATTCAGTTATCTTTATCCTGCTGTGAGCCTGCCCCCACCTTGACTCTTCACGCAATTTCTCCTAAATGTTTTTCTCCTCTGTCATCATAAACCTCTCTTCTTTCGTAAACAAGTTAACTCACACCTCACCTTCTTCATGTGGTACTCTCTCCTCACTTGTTCTTACCAAAATCTGGCTCTCCCTCAAGGCCACTGTTTTTATTATATCTGTTTTGAGAGGAAACTGCTCCTTTTACCATACTCCATGCCCTTGTGTCCATAAGTGGCAGTATGTAGCACTCTTGAATCCTAGAGGACTTAGACTCAACGTGATTATGACATGAATGAAGCTGATCCAATTGTAATACAATAGGAAATAGTGGAGAATGCAATGTAGTGGAAAGTAAATGTCTCATGTAAATACTGCCTTCCAGATAAATAAAGTTCTGCCATTCACGCCTATAAGCAAACTTTTGCCAGATCTTCCAGTTTTTCCAAACAAGCCAGATATTCATGTTTTATTGGTGATATCTGTCTATTTTAAACATTGACAACAGATTTAAAATATATGAACACTCTGGAATAAATAAAACTTATCTCTAGGCTAGGCGTGCCCTGTAGCCTGCAGATTTAATTGGACTCTTTATCAACTCCCAATATATTTCTCCTTCATCTATATACCAAACCCTTCCTCTTTTGACTCTATGAAATCTGGTTTATTAACCTCATCAACCTTAACCTTGACCTGTGGAATGACCATCTTTCTCTGCCTGCAGATATTTACTCCATACAACTTATCCTTTACTCTGCATGTCACTTCTTTCCATCTATGGCTGGGGTTGGCAATTTTTTTTCTGTAAAAGATCAGAAGGTAAGTATTGTTGACTTTGTGGACCATATGTTATGTCACAACAGCTCAACTGTACCATTGTAGCATGAAATAGTCACAGACAATATACAAGTTAATGAATGTAGCTGTATTCCAATAAAACTATTTATAGAAAAAAGGGGTAGGTTGGATTTAGCCAGTGGGTCATACATAGTTTGCTGATTCTTGACTTCAAAGATGAAGAAAGAGTTCCTTAGCATGCGATATAAGAACCTGCATGATTTGTCTCCTGTCTACTTTGCCAGCTTTATCTCCTATTACTTTCCCTTTATGAGTTAACCAGCCGTAATAACAAACCACAGTTATTTATTCAGCACTTTCGATATGCCAGTTACTTTTCTAAACCTTTTGTTTATATTAAATTTTCTAAATTACTAAAAAGGGTAGGATATAGGCACCTTAATTTATAGATGAGTAAATTGAGGCTCAGAGTGATTAACTGGTTTGCCCAAGGTCACACAGACAATATCTAGAAAAGCTAGGATTTGAACCCAGACAGTCCGGTTTCAGTGGTCATGCTCTTACCACTATATCATCCAGCCTCTCTGAGGTTTTCCCCACATTCTTGTCATGGGGGAGACTGTACCATCTGGTTCTGCACATTTGCTCCCTTTATCTGATATTCCCCTTTCTACTTCCACCTGGAAAAACTAAATCAAGTCTTTCTTCTTCGGCAAGTCTTCCATTACTTCACAGCTCCACACTGACAGGGTTTAGATGCTTTCTGTTCTAGGCTTAATAGCTATTTCTGGATGTACTGATTACTATACTTTAAAACATTCAGTAATTGCCTACTATTGAAATTAGTGATCTCCTTCCCATCAGGGTTTAAGTGCTGCTCATCTTTGCACAGTTCCTGACACAGTAGGTGCTCAATAATTGTTTGTTGAATTGACTTCAATGAATAATTTATCCTAGAGTTTTCACTATTTCTGATTTAGCCATCAGTTCTTTTTTTGGTGGAAGAGAAGTTTAGAGTCTTGGTTGGTATGTCTCAGAAACAGATCTTGAGATACAGATTAGTGCCCAAGAAATTTACCTGGAAGAAGAAGAAAGCAGTGGTAGGAGAACGAAGAAGTGAGATGAAGCAAAGCAGTCAATGAAATATACATTATCAAGGCTCCCACCATTGTAGTCCACTGGAGCTTAATCCTGCTGGGGAAACTCTGAAAGTTGGTGCAGAGCATATACCTCAGAGTTGTTCTACCCAAGGGATAAGGTTGCTAGGGTATTTATACACCAATTCCTTTCATTAACTGGTTGGAGGCTACTCCCAGGGGAAATTAATACCCAAACACATCCAGAGTGCTGCACACGTGGGCAAAGCAAGCTCTGTTGGCTTGAGAAAGCCCTCAGGCAAAGAAATTCAGGTGCTGGTAGCCACAAGTCCAGCCAGTGTGCACTAAAGTGTGAGGGCTGGCATACACGGGCATGGTGCCCACAGCATCTGCTCTAGTTTCCCTCCAAATGTCTGAAACTGACCGTAAGGTGAGAAGAGAATTTTTCCCCTTTACCCTTTGCTAAAATGAGGGTTTAAAAGGGGTCTCTGGTGGTAGAATCTTTCATAATTATCACAATAATCCCTGTTTTGTGATGTGTGTAAGGAAAATAGCATCTTTATCGTTTTTCAGGCTAGGTGACCTCTAGTATACACTGAACTATCTTCTCTACTTATCCTTTGGGATTGTCTTTGAAGACTGCCTTCAATTCCAGAACTTTGATTAGTGGTATATTTATGTATTTTCTTAACATGAGAGCTATGGCATTGCTGTTTGTCTCACATCTCTTTCCCTTGTATAAAGCAAAATCTTCAGGTACCATTTGTAACAGATAGTGTTATGGTTTCTACAGCATCCTAGGTGTTTGAGCAGACTTGTGGAGGAGTAGGCATGACAGTTGCCATTTAGAGTGTTCAGAGTAGTGTCCTGGATAAATAAAGAGGAATGAGATAGATGTTGAAATAAAGAAAAATTCAAAGTAAAAGGAAGTATGGGGGAGAGATTGACTAATTACCTTGTAAGAAAAAACATAATTAAGGATATTCTAAATTTATCCTAATAGTAGGAGAGTTTCTTGTTATCTGAGTATCCCAAAGTCTCTTATATTTTGGGTTGGCTCTCAATTTTTAAATTTTTTAAAACACTGCTGTTTGGGCCAAGAATCATTTACCTGATACATCCTCCTTAATGTTGATAGTGAAAAGACTTTTTCTTTATTCAGGTCTTGAAATAAGACAGTTGCAGCTGGCAGGGAGCACAGAGAAGGGATTTAGAAAAATTTGAGCAGGTGTGATAGACAAGGGGATTGACTGTAGCTGAGGAAAAGGGGTAGCGAGAGATGGATGAGTAAATGAAGAATCTGAGGCTTTGAGCTCTGGAAACCGAGGGACCGATTTCACAGCTGAGTCGGATAGGTCAACCAGGCAAGTGGCTTCCATGTGGTGAAAGGCTGCAAGTTCAGTTTAGACAGGAGCAAAGGTGAAAGCACTCTTGACTTTCCTAGGTAGAGCTGTACAGACATGAAACTCAAACCACTAAATCCCCTTAGGAATGAATGAGTCTGTCAGGGAACTCCGAAAATAGCAGTAATGACAATAGTGGTGATAATGACAACAATAAATATTTCCATTTCCGCAGCAGTGGGAATGCAGGTTATTATTTTAGGAGTTTCTCACATACCTTGGCAGGATTCTGGGATATCCATTATTTTGGATAGCCCCATCCTCCTTCATTCTCATCCTTTGCAAGCCCTCTTAGCACAAGAAAAATTAAAGTTTAGTAACAATAATAAAAGTGCAAAAATGATTATCCCTAGAGATGGCATATGAAAGCTGAAAACTGTGTGTTAAAATCACCATTTCTTCCCCAAAGTAACATATTTCACTTATTTTGGCTGACGTGGTAGAGAATGTTTTCTTTTATGAACATTAAGATAATTAGAAGCATGATTCATGTAGCACCTAGTATGTGCTAGACCCTTCACACACATTATCTCCAATTCTCCCAGCCCTACTTCTGTATTGCCTGTAAGGAAGTTGAAGCTACAATGAATTACTTGGTGTGTCCATGGGCCTCAGTTAACTTCTTTCCTCCATTCTTCCCAAATGTTACTGCTGGGATCAGAAGTTAGCAACGAGAGTTCCCAGCAATTGTGAAAGGACAGAGGCAGAACCCAGGTCCATCCATACCCTCTGTTAGGCCACTTGGCCTCCATACACACCTGCTGTATAACTGTTGACACTTGTATTCTTCATCATCTGTATTACTGTGTTTGTCAAGGTTCTCCAGAGAAACAGAACCCGTAGGAGATATATGTATATCTATCTATTTATCGATCTATCTTTCTACACCCTTTCAACCTTGAAATTTGGCCCTCATTTTTCTCATTGATGGACTCAATGCATCCTTATAGAGTCACCCCATTACATTAACATATGTTAATGTGTAATATTTTATCTTCTATACTGAGCTTTATTTTTAAATTGGGCTTCCCTATGTATTTATCACATTTAATTTTCAGAACAAACCCTTCTCATTTACACTAACAATTGACACTTTAAGGAGTCAAAGTAGAATCCCTTTTCGCCATTGGCAAAAAGCTAAAGAGACAGGATTGGGACTCAAGTTTTTATTTGCTTTCAAAGCTTCTGCAGTTTTCATTACATTATGTTATCTCAATAAATTTTTCTATATGGCAGTCTCAACAGTACTTTAGAGTACTAAAAGGAAGAGAATGATAATGACAATTTGTTGAACTTCATTGTTAGGCAGTAAAGCATAATGCCATTCAGAATACTGTCAACCAGTAAATATATCTATCTATGCCATTCAGAATACTGACAATCAGTAAATTCTTCTATTTGAAGAATCATTAGGCAACATGGGGATTCTACCAATATATCACTAAATCATAATTATTAGACTTCATGGAGGCTGGGATAAGACTAAAATATTGATTATAATGCATTCACATATCTTTAAACTATATACAATATATATGAATATTATCACAGCATATAGAGTATGGTGAGATTTTAATATTAATCAAGGTGCTTTTGAAATCCCATACTTTCTTTGTTGTCATAGACTATCTTTGTTCCTATTAGTTCAAATTTATTACTGTCCTATTAGAGAAAGAATCCAGCCAAACTAAAGAACAAGATGTTATACACTTGGCTTTTAAAAAGAAAGATTTGGGAAGAAAACTTGGTTCTCCAGACTAAGGAAAAGGCATTTTTGGAGGATAATCAAGGGTTAGAGATAGGATTGTCTATATTTAGATTAGAATGCACCGCTTCCCCCCATTTCCACTCATGGAATTCTGGGGATTGAGAATAGAGTGAGTCTTTGTTCCATTCCTTGAGTGGAGCTTGGGAAGATGGCAAGCATCATTGAAAATTATTCCACACCAACATGGTGCAATAATGGTAGGGTAGATAATGCAGAAAGCCATGTCCAATCCGGAACTCTGTGTGGAGGAAGGTTACAGCTGCACCCCACCCAACAGCAGCAGAATAGAGTTCCTAAATAGGAAATAATGCATAGGATGGGCTAAGAGGTCAGGTTCCCTAGAAGCAGAGTCTAAAACAAGAATTTGCATGCATATGATTTATTGAGGTATACTCATCAGGAAAAAAATCTATAAGAGAATTGTAGACTAAAAGATATTCCCCAAAGTTGGCAATGTCAACCATGTGACTGAAGGACGCGGGTAAGCAGGCATTTCAGCAGATGAGAACATAAAAGTGGCTAACAGTGATCTTAGTAGTACATTTCAGTAAATTCTAGTGTAGGACTGTAGTACATATGCAGACTGTATATTTGTCATCCACATCCCTTCCAAAGTGTTGCTATGCTTATTAAGGAAGACGAATGCAACCTAGAAGAAAATGAGAGGTTTGAGGAGAAGGAAAATACTAAATCACCTTGCTTTATTGAAGACAACTTTACTGAAGTATAATTTACAGGCCAGGAAATACACCCATTATAAGTGTACAATTCAATGATATTTATTTAGTACATTTATAAAGCTGGGGAACCCACTACCATCCAGTTCAAGAAAATTTTCTTTATGCTAAGTTGTTCTTTCCTACATGTTTGCTGTGAATCCCCAGACAACCACTAAGCTGCTTTCTATACCTATAGATTCACCTGGAATTTGGGGGAGGGGGAAACTGAATGAGCTGAATGATACGATATGTAGTCTTTTGCGTCTGGATTCTTTCAATTAGCATAATTTTTAGACATAATTTATATTGTAGATGTTCTAGTAATTAATTCATTTTTATTGATGAAGAGTATTTATTGTATAGATATACCACATTTTCTTGCATTTTCTTTATACATTAACCAATGATAGACATTTGGATTGTTTCCAGTTTTTTTGCTACTGTGAATAGTGCTACTATGAATATTCATGTGCAAGTATTTACATGACATATATTTTTATTTCTTTTGGGTAGATACCTAGGAGTGGAATTGCTGATTGGAATGATAAATTTATGTTTAACTTATTCAGAAATTGCTAAACTGTTTTCTGCCAGCAATGTATGAGGCTTCTAGTTTTTTCATACCTTTGCCAACACTTGACCTTGACAGTTATTTTCATTATAGCTATCTTAGTAGGTATGTAGTAGTATCACCTTCTGGTTTTAAATGGCATTTCCAAAATGACTTATGGTGTTGACTATCCTTATATGTGCTTACTAGCCATCCTTTAGGATGTTGCTAGATTCAGTTTGCTAACATTTTCTTATGGGTTGTTTTGCATCTATGTTTATGAGGGCTATTGGTCTGCTGTTTCCTTGTGATATATTTTTCTGGCTTTGGTATCAGGCTCTTTCTGGCTCATAGAATGAGTTGAGAAATGTTTCCTCTCTATATATTTTTTGGAAAATGTGTAGAATTGGTATCATTTCCTCTTAAAATATTTGATAGAAATCATGGTTGAAACTGGGCCTGGGGTTTTTTTTGTGGGGAAGTTTTTAATTATTAGTTTTATTTCTTTACTTGTTATAGATCTAGTTAGATTACCTGTTTCTTTAGCCAGTTTTGGGAATTTATGCTTTTCTAGAACATTGTCCATAAATACATAAATATGCTTAATCTATTGATATTGAGTTGTTTATAATATTACCTTATATTTTAATTTCTGTAGGGTCAGTAGAAATGTCCCTTCTTTTATATCTGATTTTGGTGATGTTTGTTGTCTCTCTCTCAGCCAGTTTAGCTAAGTATTTTGCAATGTTGTGATCTTTTTAAGAACCCACTGTTTATTTCATTATTTATTGATTTTTCTCTTTCTATTTCATTGTTTGCTGCTCTGAGTTTTATTATTCCTTCCCTTCTGCTTATATTGTATTTATCTTGCTCTTCTTTTTCTAGTTTCTTAAAAATGGAGGTTTAGATTATTAATTTGAGATCTTTTTTCTTTTCTAAAATAGCTATTTAAAGCTATAATTTTACTCTAAGCATTGATTTACCTGCATCACATTGCTTTGACATATTGTGACATATTGTTTTTGTTTTCATTCACTTCAAAGTATTTTCTAATTTTCTTCCTGGTTTCTTTTGAACCATTTGTTATTTAATTTCCAAATATTTAGAGATTTCTCTAGGTTCTTTCTGTTGTTGATATCTAGTTTTCTCCCATTGTTACTGTAGAACATATTTTGAATGATTTTTAGTTCTTTTGAATTTATTGAGGCTTGCTTTATGTCCTAGCATTTTGTTTGTCCTGGAGAATGATCTATGTATTCTTGAAAAGAAAGAATATTCTGCTGTTTTTAGATTTTTGAATCAAATTTATAAAGTTTCTGTCCATTATTTCTTCAAATATTTTTCTTACTGTTTCTCACTCCCTTCTTCTAGGACTCCCATTACAAATATTTTGGTATTTTCTTGATACTGTCTCATAGATCTCAGAAGTTCTATTAAATTTTCTTCAATTTTTTCTCTCTATTCCTTAGGATATATACTTTCTATTCATCTATCATCATGTTCACTGCTTATTTCTCTTTCTGTGTCAACTCTCAAATTTACATTTTTAAAAATTTTAAATAATTCCTATTTCCTCATTGAATTTATTATTTGTTGAGCCATTGTCATTGAATTTTTCTTTAATTCTTGAAAAAAAGTTTTCTTTAATTATTTGAATATATTTATAATAATTGCTTTGACATCTCTGTTTGCCAAATCCAGCATGTGAGGGGACTCCTCAGAGTTCCCCCAACTCCCTCGAATCTAGGAAGCTCTGTGAAAACTTTGACTCAAAGAATACAACAGAAGTGGCTGTCAGCCAATTTCAGGGCCTAGGACTTAAGATATTGGAAGCATCTACTTTCTCTCACTTCCTTGCTTGAAACACAGCTACTATGCTGTGAGGAAGCAGCAGCAGTGTAGAGAGGCCTTGTGGAAAGGCACTAAGATATCTAGTCAATAGCCTCAGGTGAGCACTAACTTACCAGTCATGTGAATAAACCATCTTGGAAGTGCATTGTCTGAGGCCCAGCTGATCTACCCCAGTTAACAGCCTGTAACAAAGATAAGCCCTTCCTGCCAAATCCTTTCTAAACTGTAAATCTGTGAGCAAATAAATTTGATTGTTGTTTGATCACTAAGTGTCTGGGTGGTTTCATTACATACCCATAAGTAACCAGAACATGAATTTTCTGCCTTGAAGAATGAGAGTTAGGCTTTAAAGCTAAGAACAATTATTACAATATCTATTTATCATCTACCTAACAAGTAAGATTTTCATAGCCGCAAAATCAAATTGCAAAAATATAACCTAAAAAAAGATCTGTGTAAGTAAAACTTGTTATCTTGAGTAGAAGATGACTGTGATATAGAGGAACAAAAGAGTTTTCATCCTGGATATTACAGAGCGGAACAGGAGGATGTAATGAGAAAGAAGAAAGAGAGGAAAGTGATCAGATGTTTGTTCCAATTACCCTTGTGCGCTTTGACTTAGTGATAAGAGGAAATAGCTCTGAGCACAAGTGTGGCAGTTCTTGTCCTGTCATCAGTTTGATGCCCTGTGAGGGTCCTGGGCAGGAGGTTCCACCCCAGCACTGAGCTTAACCTTAAGCAGGGTTAAGAGAGCACAGAAAATGAGAAAGAGAGCATCTAATTTGCATCTTCATTTGACCTTCTTTTGTTCTATGTGGCCTGACCACTGAATTGCGAATCAGCAACCCTTCTCTGGAGTCCACAATGGCTGCAGCAGGATGACACTATAGAAGAGGTTAAGGGCAGCCCATCTAGGACAAGGACATGATGAAAAATGTAAAGTTTCAGAGGGGCTTAGAGAGCCCATGTGAGCCCATGGTATCCAGGAATCTACCCCTGGGTTATAACCAAGGAGAGAGAGACAGAGAGAGAAAGAGGAGAGAGGGAGAGAGAGAGAGAGAGAGAGAGAGAGATGCCATGACTGGTCCTTGCTGCAGATGTCACCAGCAGATACCACAGAAAATTCAAGTATAAGATCAATAACATCTCAAAGCTCATCAGCTACTGAATAGCAAAGCAAAGCTAGGGCATGCTAAGCCCTCTGCACCAGGAGGTCACATGAATCCCTTTCCCATATACCTGGACCCCATTTTACAAAGAAGTCAAAGAGGGAGGGTTCAGAAATAAGAGAATTTGAGTAACTAACTCAATAGATTGGGCACACTTAGAGTGTTTAAACTATTAAACCAAACTAAGTTGACAACTATTTTGGATATTGGTCATTTTCCCATTGCATTATCTAGTGGATAGGGTGCATGTGGCTGACCAGAACAGTTAGAGATGAAAATATAGAAAATACACCTTTACTGCACATCCTGGTTATGATGTGAGTATCATATATATGGCAAAATAATCTGACTGAGAATTTGACAATGGTTTACCTTTTCCTGGAAAAATTTCATGAAGGAATAAATATAGCAAGTATTTTTCTTCACACATCTTTTTTTCCCCAACCTCAGTCACCACTCTATACAATCAAGCCTCTATAGACTGAAGTCAGTAATTACTTACCTTACTTAGGAAAAGGTGAACAGATTGCCATAAGGACAGATAGTATCATGTAGTGGCTAAGAACATAGACTCTGGGGCCAGAATATATGGATATGAATTCTAGTTCTTCTCTTCCTGGCTTAATGAGAGGTCACCTAACCTCTCTGTGCCTTAATAGTCTCATTTGTAAAATGGGTACAATAATAGTACATCTTTCCTCATGTTGTGATTGTTAAACAAGTTAATGCATTTGAAGTGCCCACATATAGTAAGTATTATTATTGAGCTTGGCTCTTATTGTTACTGTTTTTGGAAAACCCAAGCTCACTGAGATCGCAGCCAGAATTTTCCAGCCCTGAAAGATGATTGGAGCTCTGTTTGGAGAAGTATAATAAGCAGAACGTGGCCAACTTGTGTGTGATTGTGGCTCCCTGTTCCTGAAGAGTGAAGAGGGTGGTGAGTACATAGGCGATGCCAGCTTGATGGTGGGACCCTGATGTGGGTGGAGGCGTGGTCTGGAAACAGACCCCCAAGAGACACTGCTCCGGGACGTGGGCAATGGTCCCAGAGTCAAGATGGCTATGAGGAAGGTAGAGGCTGGGAGTAGTGGAGTTGTCAGCACAGCCCTAGACCATGATGGCTTCAAGGAGAGAGGTTCTTACATAGGAGTACCCGTCTCCCAAATATATGTTAGGTTTTCTACTATCCAGGCTGGTGGGGTCAGAACTAGAAGTAATTTGATATTATAAATAAAATCATGTAATTTTTCTTCTCCATTAACATCAATGAAAAAATCAATAACCATTGATTATAGTAATAGCCAAAACTAGAATGTATTTGACAAACCTTAATGCTTTTAAGATACCATTGAGCTGAGTTTCATGCAGTGCTGTTTTTAGATGGGTTTCTTCAGTATTGTTAATCAATGTTTTCTTCTAAATTGTTGAGAATACAGATTAAGTCATATTGTGATGAACTCTCTTCTTAAAATTATCTCAGAAGAAAAAAAGCAGAGTGAAAATTCCTACTTTAAGAATGTAATTGTAGCCCCTATGTTAAGTCTCTAGAAAAAGTCTAAGTCTGAAACCAAAATGACGTCTGTGAAGTTGGAGAAAAAAATCTAATTCAAGAGCTACAGGGCAAATATCATGAAGTAGGAAAAAATTAATGTGATTCTGCAAATTTTTAGAGCTAATAAGTCTATACTATTAGAAAAATTCAATCACATGCTCATTACACTGGCCTATGCTTTCATTTCCTGACTGGGCCTGGAAATTATTCTCGTTAAACTAAGGCATATGGGGAACACAGTCCCAGGGAATAGAAATCCAGATCCTCAGAACAGCAATTTCTCCCTAATGTAAGAAAAAATATAAGAGAAGCAGATTGAGTAAGACATTCTCCCAGAATAAATTGGGAGTACCATGATAACAACTTAATTTTTCCTTCCTTAAACTGTAAGAAAATGTTTATTTCTTTTGAAATATAGAAGAAAAGTCACTTTTCATGGCCTGAGATTCCATAGCTAGCACCTCTTTTCTATTTTTGCATACTTTTTCCCCCAAATTTTATCTAGTAGGCAAAAAAAATATTTAACAGATTGTTAATTTCCAAAGTAAAAATGGCCATTGTTTAAATTAATGGAAGTATAAATTCAATTATTACATCAGTGATATTGACAATAGAATTTGTGATTACATGATGATAAACTATAAGCCCTACTGATTACACAGACACACACATACACATGCTCTCACTCACACACCACACACTTTGCAGCCCAAAGTAGTAACATTCACAGCGCCTTTCTGAGTCAACTTTGCACAAAGTAACAATGATATTTTTAAAAGGTAACATGGAATCCATGCAGGAATGAGGGCTATGCCAGCATGTCTGGCAGAGATTCATATCAAACTGAGACCATGAGGGTACAGTTTTGTGGGAGGACATGATGTCACAGAACTCCAGATGCTACTGAGCTCCACTGTCATGCACATCAAAAAGTTTCGTTTATACAGCAATTTTGTACATCAAAGTGAAAACCTCATATAAGTAAAAAGAGTACTTATATTAAGAAAAGTGTGTGTACATGCACTTGGGAGGCACGGCACTCTTACAAGTGTACCAAAGATTCAAGATGAATTGTCTTACTCTATTTTCATCATAGAACTAGATGGCAGATAATTATTAATGAGTCAAGTTTGGCAAGAAAGTCATCAAATAGTTTTATAAAAAATGATAAACATGCAAGTTATTTATAGTGTCTTATCCTAAATATATCATTCTTTATGTATGCATGCATGCTTATGGACCATATAATCAATATATGGGTATTAGTTAAGTGATATTCAGTTATATTAATAAATAATTTTTCATAGAAACATGAAAGTAAGTAGAATCCTGTCAGAGCTATATTCTTATTTATTTATAGCTCCCAAATGCTTTGGCTTATAATCCAGGTGCTTCTAATTATCTGTTGAATGTTATAGTTAGTACCTAGAAGAAAACAAACAGCCTGACATAACCTAGATCTTGAAAATGTAGGTAAACATCCTAGCAATAAACACTAATACAAAGAAACATTCAGTATAACAATGATTTTTTTGTCTTAAAAGCTGATACAAAGAAACAATGTTTTGTTACCTTGAGTACAGCCCAGTCTGCACAATATGCGTTGTTGGTCGCTAAAAGGACTTTGTGGATGTAAACAACCTAACCTTACACCTAAAGCAATGAGAGAAAGGAGAACAAAAAACCTCTAAAGTTAGCAGAAGGAAAGAAATCATAAAGATGAGATCAAAAATAAATTAAAGAAATGAAGGAAACAATAGCAAAGATTAATAAAACTAAAAGCTGCTTCTTTGAGAAGATAAACAAAATTGATAAACCACTAGCCAGACTCATCAAGAAAAAAAGGGAGAAGACTCAAATCAATAGAATTAGAAATGAAAAAGGAGAAGTAACAACTGACACTGCAGAACTACAAAGGATCATAAGAGATTACTACAAGCAACTATATGCCAATAAAATGGACAGCCTGGAAGAAAGGGACACATTCTTAGAAATGCACAACCTTCTGAGGCTGAACCAGGAAGAAATAGAAAATATAAACAGACCAATCACAAGCACTGAAATTGAGACTGTGATGAAAAATCTTCCAACAAACAAAAGCCCAGGACCAGATGGCTTCACAGGCAAATTCCATTAAACATTTACAGGAGAGCTAACACCTATCCTTCTCAAACTATTCCAAAATATAGCAGAGGGAGGAACACTCACAAGCTCATTCTATGAGGCCACTATCACCCTGATACCAAAACCAGACAAAGATGTCACTAAAACAGAAAACTACAGGCCAATATCACTGATGAACATAGATGCAAAAATCCTCAATAAAAAACTAGCAAACAGAATCTAGCAGCACATTAAAAGGATCATACACCATGATCAAGTGGGGTTTATCCCAGGAATGCAAGGAATCTTCGATATATGCAAATCAATCAATGTGATACACCAGATTAACAAATTGAAGGATAAAAACCATATGATCATCTCAATAGATGCAGAAAAAGCTTTGGACAAAATTCAACACCCATTTATGATAAAAACCCTCCAGAAAGTAGGCATAGAGGGAACTTACCTCAACATAATAAAGGCCACTGATGACAAACCCACAACCAACATCGTTCTCAATGGTGAAAAACTGAAACCTTTTCCACTAAGATCAGGAACAAGACAAGGTTGCCCACTCTCACCACTATTATTTAACATAGTTTTGGAAGTTTTAGCCACAGCAATCAGAGAAGAAAAAGAAATAAAACGAATCCAAATCAGAAAAGAAGAAGTAAAGCTGTCACTGTTTGCAGATGACAAGATACTATACATAGAGAATCCTAAAGACTCTACCAGAAAACTACTAGAGCTAATCAATGAATTTGGTAAAGTAGCAGGATACAAAATTCATGCACAGAAATCTCTTGCATTCCTATACAGTAGTGATGAAAAATCTGAAAGAGAAATTAAGGAAACACTCCCATTTATCATTGCAACAAAAAGAATAAAATACCTAGGAATAAACCTACCTAAGGAGACAAAAGACCTGTATGCAGAAAACTATAAGACACTGATGAAGGAAATTAAAGATGATACAAATAGATGGAGAGATATACCATGTTCTTGGATTGGAAGAATCAACATTGTGAAAATGACTATATTACCCAAAGCAATCTACAGGTTCAATGCAATCCCTATCAAACTACCAGTGGCATTTCTCACAGAACTAGAACAAAAAATTTCATAATTTGTATGGAAACACAAAAGACCCCGAATAGCCAAAGCAATCTTGAGAAAGAAAAACGGAGCTGGAGGAATCAGGCTCCCTGACTTCAGACTATACTACAAAGCTACAGTAATCAAGACAGTATGGTACTGGCACAAAAACAGAAATATAGATCAATGGAACAGGATAGAAAGCCCAGAGATAAACCCACAGGCATACGGTCACCTTATCTTTGATAAAGGAGGCAAGAATATACAATGGAGAAAAGAAAGCCTCTTCACTAAGTGGTGCTGGGAAAACTGGACAGGTACATGTAAAAGAATGAAATTAGAACACTCCCTAACACCATTACAAAAATAAACTCAAAATGGATTAAGGACCTAAATGTAAGGCCAGACACTGTAAAACTCTTAGAGGAAAACATAGGCAGAACACTCTGTGGCATAAATCACAGCAAGATCCTTTTTGACCCACCTCCTAGAGAAATAGAAATAAAAACAAAAATAAACAAATGAGATCTAATGAAACTTAAAAGCTTTTGCACAGCAAAGGAAAACATAAACAAGACCAAAAGACAGCCCTCAGAATGGGATAAAATATTTGCAAATGAAGCAACTGACAAAGGATCAATTTCCAAAATTTACAAGCAGCTCATGCATCTCAATATCAAAAAAACAGACAACCCAAGCCAAAAATGGGCAGAAGACCTAAACAGACATTTCCCCAAAGAAGATATACAGACAGCCAGCAAACACATGAAAGAATGCTCAACATCACTAATCATTAGAGAAATGCAAATCAAAACTACAGTGAGGTATTACCTCACACCAGTCAGAATGGCCATCATCAAAAAATCTACCAATAATAAGTGCTAGAGAGGGAACCCTCTTGCACTGTTGGTGGGAATGTAAATTGATACAGCCACTATGGAGAACAGCATGGATGTTCCTTAAAAAACTAAAAATAGAACTACCATACGACCCAGTAATCCCACTACTGGGCATATACCCTGAGAAAACCATAATTCAAAAAAAGTCATGTACCACAATGTTCATTGCAACTCTATTTACAATAGCCAGGACATGGAAGCAACCTAAGTGTCCATCGACAGATGAATGGATAAAGAAGATGTGACACATATATACAATGGAATATTACTCAGCCATGAAAAGAAACGAAATTGAGTTATTTGTACTGAGGTGGATGGACCTAGAGCCTGTCATACAGAGTGAAGTAAGTCAGAAAGAGAAAAACAAATACCATATGTTAACACATATATATGGAATCTAAAAACAAAAAATGGTTCTGAAGAATCTAGGGGCAGGACAGGAATAAAGACACAGACGTAGAGAATGTACTTGAGGACACGGGTAGGGGGAAGTGTAAAATGGGACGAAGTGAGAGAGTGGCATGGACATATATACACTACCAAATGTAAAATAGATAGCTAGTGGGAAGCAGCCACATAGCACAGGGAGATCAGCTCGGTGCTTTGTGTCCACCTAGAGGGGTGGGATAGGGAGGGTGAGAGGGAGACACAGGAGGGAGGAAATATGGGGATATATGTATATGTATAGTTGATTCACTTTGTTATGCAGCAGAAACTAACACACCATTGCAAAGCAATTATACTCCAATAAAGATGTTTAAAAAAAAAAAAGAACCAGAGAGTAGAATGCTGCTTATTCCAGCACTGCTACTTCCTTGGGACAAGGGAAACTTACATTCTGGCTGTGTTGGCCAAGAGCTGCTCCATGTTGGGGAAGTAGTCAATCAATGCAAGGGCAGTAGGAGCTGCCATTGCTCTCTGTTTCCTCATCATCCCAGTGATATGATGGGTTCAATTTTCCCTACAATAGAAGAAAGCAGGAAAGATGCTCCCTCTCTCTTCTCCTTCCCCCACCTTCTCATTTGCAGTCCCAGTAGTGTTTGCAGGTGCAGAAAAATAAGTGGCAGAAATGTTTAGCTGTCCTTTAATAATCTTCTCTTCTTTCCTTAGTTGCAGAACTCTGAATCGTACTGAATTTTTATTGAATTATTGACTATTCCGTAAAAGAACTATATTCTCCTGCTTCCATTGTAGCTAGATGTGGCCATATGATCAAGTTCTGAACAACAAGATTTGAGCATCAGTGTTGAGTGTAATTTCTGGTTCACATCCTTAAGGAAAAGAGGTGTTCCGTCCATTGTCCTTTTCTCTCTTTCTGCTGATTAAGAACAAAGGCACCATGGCCAGAGTGGAAAGAAGTATCTTGGACCATGAGATGAAGCCAAGCATTGAAGATGGAAGAGCCACAAGTTAGAAGAGGCCTGGGTTCCTGGTTGTCAAATCTCTTTCCTTGTCCTAGACTACAGTGCTCAAACTTTTCATGGGAGAGAAATAAACTTTTAACTTACTTCATACACTATTATATTGGATCTCTCTATTGCAGAATTGGGGCTGTAATATCTCCAAAACTTACACATAGCTAAATCAGAGCTTCTCAAACTTTAATGTGCATATGAATCACCCAGGGATAGTGTTAAAATGCAGGAAGTGTGATGGATACACTTTATGTGCCAACCTGTCTAGGCTATGATGCCTAGCTATTTAGTCTAGATGTTGCTGTGAAAGTACTTTGTAGATCTGATCAGCATCTACACTTGGGTGACTTTAAGGGGTTTACTATCTATAATGTGGGTGACCTCATCCAATAAGGGAGCCACTTGAGAGCAAAAAGTGAGGCTTCCCAGAGAAGAAAGGAATTCTGTCTCAAGACTGTAAAATAGAAATCCTGCCAGAGTTTCTAACCCACTGGTCTTTCTTATGGGTTTCAGGCTTGTTCGTTCCCACAATCGCATGAGCCAATTCCATAAAATAAAGCTCTCTCTCCACACACACACCCCTTATTGGTTCTATTTCTTTGAAGAACTCCAATGAATACAGTAGGACAGTAGGATCGGGGCAAGTAGTGAGATCCTTTATTTCTAATGCATTCCCAGTGCCCCTAGTCTGAGCGCTGTGCTTTGCATAGTGAGATTCTGGAGAACTGGCTGTCAGGAAACATGTGTTTCTGTCTAGACTTGGACAGAAATTTACTGCATGAGGCACGTCAGTTGATGGGTAGATCTCATTTCCTCATCTCTGAGGTGAGAATGTTGGACTAAATGACCTCTGTGTCCCCTTTTGGCTCTAATACATTAAACTTCTGTGATCTTAACCCTCCTGGCCAGAGGTCCTGGTGAGAAAGCACTCCGGGACTAGAGCTGGTGTCAGGGCCAAACCCTGAGGTGCATAAAAGCATGTGGCCCTGGTACCCGGCTTCTTGGAGAGGTGGCATTGGTTTGTTGTGTTGTTTGTCTAGTGTGGACATTTATAAGTGGAATGGATGGCTGTTCAGCTGGTAACTTCTTATGTCCAGAAACCCGATGCTCAAGGAAAGACAGTAAATTTTTCTCCCTTTGATTAGGAAGAGAAATTCAAGACCTTGATCACTTTTTCCCAGGACACTCATTTCCCAGTGCAAAGGACAGAGGCAGGTCTAGTGGCATAAATGACTGCTTTGCGTTATTTCCTTACACATTACACACATCACACGTTACAATAATTTTGTGGAATAATCTTACATATGAGAGAATTATATTAATGAACTTACCTCCTTCCTAACTTGGGCATTAATAAATCTTGGATTTGGAAAATTTTAATAATAGCATCATTACTTGATTCTTTAAAAAAAATAGCAAAGAGCTTGAAAATGATAATCTGTTAAATTGTGCTTCTCTTTGAATGCTCTCATGCCTTGTCAACCAGCCTGGGATTTCGAATCAGATATTCTTTCTGATAGTATGATCTGTACCTATCTGTAAGCTTTGTTTTCTAAAATCCTAAATTGAAAAGGGCTTTGTTGTTATCCTTTGGAAACACAACCAAAATGAAGCTGTGATCATTCTTTAATGGTGGGAATCTGTTTCCACCTATAATATAGAACATTTATTCTTAAAATCGGTAAATGTACAATACAATCCAATAGACCCAGAGACAAATTTTAGTGAAGGATTGAAATTCCTTTACTCGCTCATTGTCTTAGTTTCCCCACAATAAAGTGGCAAGAAAAATGTGTTTCCTGCATTGTACGAAATGCTAATAGATTGTTTACTGATGCTGCTTTGGTTAGGCTTATACAGATAGAGCAGCAAAGGAATAGAACTTTGGGAACATATATCTACTTATTTGAAATAAGGATTTATATATGTGTGTGTATATATATATATATATAAAATCTGTTTGGGATCTATCTATCTATATATAGAGAGATTATATAGCTATGGTCAGTCTGAGATAAATAGGTTTCTTATCTCACCTGAAACACCACAGGAGGAGGAGGTGTTGTGTGTTCACGCCAGTGTGACGTTGTGTATGTGCGTGTGCATTTGCTAAGCATGTGCATGTGCCAGTGTGTGCACATGTGTTAAGTTGGGGGTGGGCGTGGAAAGAAAGAACTCATGTCCTCCTTCTTGGCATGTGAATCTGAATGCAATCGAGAGCTTGAAATCATTTCCTTATTTTCTCAATGTCAAGGACTTTTTCGTCTCTACCCTTCCCCCTCCAACACAATTACCTTAGGAAATTCTTTTAATAGATGCAACTCCTTTTTATGTCTAAAGGGGAAGGTTCCTAAAAAACAATGGAAAGCAGCAAAGGCATGGAAGGCTCTCAGTCAGAGCTAGGAACCTGTTGCTGCCTCTCACTGATGTACTTTTCTTTCTCAACATTTGAGTGTGAAGGCAGGGAGAGAAATGAGGGTGCAAGGGGAAAAAAATCTGTGAGTGTACAAAAACTTGTATTTTTTAAAAGATTTGAGCCCATTTCTTTCTATTTTAAACTTCCCCTAGAAAGGAAAACAGGATAGAAAGCTAAAAGAGATAGAACATGACATCGGTGTATTCAGCTCTTCACCTACCATATTAATATAGGCTTGTTTGCTCTAAAGGATGTTGATATAACCTTTTATGAACTATTAATGATGTATTAGAAATCCTAACATTCTTCATTTTCTGAAAAAAAAACAAGCATCTTTCATAGTGTGACAGAAAGCACCCTGGTGGTCTGATTTGTGGATGTTTGGGTGTTTGGTTTTTTTAATTATTAACTTTATAGAAGTATTGAAGATTGAATGAATGTCAAAGAAGCAACATGCATAGCTTATATTTGCTGCATTTCTCTTGGCATGATTTTCGTGTATTGAGGAATGACAATATTCAGGAGCTACTGGCAAACGAAATCAGACCATGAGAATTTTAGCTTAGCTCAGAGGTAGTGCTTTTATAACATCAGAGTTCATTGTGTTGTTTAAAACTGTTCAGAGAATTGTTAACTGCTTTTCACAAGGAATTCACTTCATTTGGTGGCAGAATTTTTATTCATCCACTTTGACTGCTTCATTCCTATTGCAGTGTTGGTCTACTCAGAATGTGGGATCAGCTGCATGTCTTTGGCCCTCTATCGAACCCTGAAAATATAATGGCCCTATTCTGTAGTTAATTCACGGTGTCTGGTATGTCTCCAGCAGCTTAACAGATGGATCTCTAGTGAGCTTCCTCTCAAACTCTTTATTAAATATTTATAGAGCCAGATTGCAAATAGACCCAGCTTCTTTGCTCCTGGAGTTATGTGCACTGACCTCTGGACCAGGGAGGATATCAGCTTGGTCAGCTCAGGGAGGAGAGACAAAATCTTTTCTCCAAAAAGTTTCCAGAAGCACATCGAGGGGTTAACTTACACATTGTGGTGAGATTACTGGTACCTTAGCAGTATTCTCTATAATAAACAGAACATTACCTTGAAAATACAAAGCTATTATTAATGTGGGAAGATAAAGATGTCCACCAAGTTCATGAGTAAACCTGAATATATGGGGACAGGTTTTATCACTCCATGAAAAAAATGTTGAAATGAATAATGGCGCCTTTTGCTTAAGTAGTACATATATATATGGAGAGTTGCCAGGAGAAAGTGCTAATGAGATGAGTTTGTGAGAAACGAGTGAACTTGGAGATTTAAAAACACTTAAAATATCACGCATTGGACATGTAGAGGAAGGTGTTAAAATGAAAATGCCAAAGTCGCTCAAGTCTTTTAACTGAATCAAGGCAGAGAGTGGGGGGGTGGGCATGGGAAAGGAGGGGGTCCAGAGGATGCTCACCCCAGAAGAGAGGAGTCTTGGTGTTCTCAGAGGTGGCCAGTATTTGCAGACCAAACGGTGCTTGAGTTAAGAGCAAAGGTAGTGGTCATTGGGCTGTAAATCTGTGAGAGAAGATTCTGGAATTCCAAGATGTGCTGTAATGCCTCTAGAAAAAATGCCAAGACCACAATCTTCATGCTGTATTTATGAGTTAAATAATCACTGGGCCAAAGAAGACTTCCAGTCGATCTCTTTTTCTTTGGACAGTCCCCTTTGAAATTGTTCCAAAGACTTAGAGACTAATCCAGGGAAATGTCATTGTGCCAGATTGTAACCACATACTTAATTTTAATGCCACAAGATAAATTACTAACTCTATCCTTTAAAGGTATTTCAGTGGTTTCAGGAAATTTTTCAAGATCTTCTTATGTAAAATTTTAGATGACAGTGCTAATTTGGCAGTATATGAAACCATAAATGTCCTTTTCATTTGGCTAACTCCTTGAATGAAATCAAGTTATATTATGATAATAAATGCACTTTATGGTAAATAATCTTTATTATTATAAATACTGGACATGTTGCTTCTCCTTTAGCCAAGAAAGTTACTAGCTGTTCTTATCAAAAAAAAAGCTTCTTTTGTTTCCAGTTCTATTGACTTAGCTCTTTGTCACTAACATTCTAAGTTGTCCACGGCACTATATCAAGAGCTGTAGAAAGGCTATAAAAGAAATAGATTCTTGACCCAGTCCTAGCTTTTGGGGAGTTTATAATCTAGTCCACAGGGAGGAGATATGAAGTATAAATGAAAAACTTTAAGAATATGTCCATAGAAAACTGAGTTTGACATGGCCAAGGACACACATACAGTGAATGAATGTTATGAGCAGATAATCAAGTTTTTTCTTAGAGATGTGTCGATGTTTCTATAGTACTGCCAATGATGGCTGAGTTTAGTGTCTGGTATAATGTAGGAACTAATGAGTATTTGTTGTTGATGATATGTTAAAGCAGTGTTATGGTCAGAATGTTTATATCCTCCTAAAATTTGTGTATTGGAAATCGAATCTGTAAGGTAATGATATTAGAAGGTGGGGCCTTTAGGAGGTGATTAGGTCATGAAGGTGGAACCCTCATGAATGTGATTAATGTCCTTACAAAAGAGGCCATGCGGAGCTCCCTAACCCTTTCTGCCATGTAAGGGTACCAAGAGAAGTCTAGTCCTGGAGGAGGGCCCTCAGATGACTCTGCTGGTACCCTGATCTCAGACTTCCAGCCTCCAGAACTGTGAGAAATACATTAGTGCTACTTATAAACCACCCGGTGTGTGATATCTTGTTATAATAGCCTGAATGAACTAGGATAGATGGGATCCCTGAAAACATTCTTCTGTTAGGATCTGATGTTCGCATCTCAGCTCTGGGGCTTTGTGGGTCGGAGAAGGTGTTAACACTGACGGTCACTATTAGATGATGTAAGCAGACACAAGTGCAAGGTTAAGAACCTCCTCACTCAAGCACATCTATGGGAAATGCTGTAGCTTTTGGGAAAGGCCCAGGTGAAATATCAGAAATGCAGCACCACCCCTCTGCTGACAGCACACAGTTCAGACGGCCTAGGAACTCAGATGCTCTAAAGGAACCTCTCATTTTTCAGGGTTGCCTCACTGGAGGGGTTGGCAGGTAGATGCTGCTCTGTGCCTTCCTCCCCAGAGTGAAAACTACACTGAATCATGTAGCATCAAGGGCACTTGCCCCTTCTAGAACCAGTTCTGAAGATTCTAGCCATATTTGTTAATCTGAGGAAATGGCTTTGTGGATAACACAGCAACAGGGGTGCTGTGGGTTTCTGATATCAGGCCTGGTTTGAAGGCTTCTTCCAGTCTCTCAAAGGATATCAAAAAGGAAATGAGGCATTTGTATGATTGTATTTAAATTCTCCGAGGTGGAAGAATGGAAGATTATCACATATGCCCACCCTTGATATGTGTGAGGAACAATGAAATGATACAGAGTACCTGTTAAAGTGTTCAGAAAGAAAAGCAATAGAAAGTATGGTCATATTTCAGACTTTGTTTTGGGGTGACTTTGGGTTTTTATTTCTCTTTTTACAGACATAACCTCATTACAAAGGAAACTTTTGGACTTCCTCTTGAAACAGATGATATTTGTCTATTATATAGTGAGATGACCACTGTGGGAAGTCGATATTACTGTCCACAAAATCCAAATAATAAAATGCAAAAGAAGTGTTTTCTTTTCTTTCTGTTAAAACTCATAACCTCCAAAAAAGCACATTTCTTATTTTTCTTGTTTCAGAGTTCACCAACTAAGACAGACTGAGCTGGGCCATTACCATTCTCATCAGTTGAGATTTATATGATGCATGCATTGAAATGAACATCTGGACAGTTAGAGAATGAATTTCATTTGGAGGCCCTTGTAGCATTTTTTTCCACATTTGAAATGTCCCTTTGGAAAACAAAATAAATAGGAAAACAATATCCACTAAAAGAGAAATATTTTTAAAAGCCAGAATTATTAGAAATAGGATTATCAATGAGAATTTTTATTGCACACAGTAAGGTATAAGTGGGATCATAAAGCACCGTACAGAAATAAAATCTACTGACGACTTGGGCTTTATCTTGCATCCAGAGAACCAGTGAACTTAAACTTATCTGTGACTTCCAAGGCAACTAGCTCTAACCACAGTTTCCACTGTCTCCCAGGCTTAAGTGGAGATCTTCAGCCTGGATAAGTGTTTCATGGAGACATTTGATCCAGGTGCTTTATGTAGTAGGATTGGTGATTCAGTGTGTGGCATTTAACAATGTGAGTCAGAATCAGATGAATGTCTCAGTTTTATAGTTGAGTAGCTAATGGAAGGGCCACCTCTTGGATGAGTCATTGAACACAGATCCTGCTGTGAGCCACTTGCTAAAGACTGTGCAATCATTTTCCCAAGCAACTAAGATGGTGACCTTGATGTTTTGCTCTTTCTGAGTTCAGGTGATAAAGCTGCTCATCTCTGTTTCCTTAAAATAGATTTAAGCTACAAAACTACCTTTTATCTTCATTCATTTTTTTTTTCTGCATGGGTGTGGTGCCCTATTCATTACATGTGAATAATGCAGTTATTATATTTTAACTCAATGTATTCTGCTAGAGATAAACTACAATTGTTATTTATAACCCCTCTTTCCTCCAAAAATATTTGAGGCAGCTTGGAATAAAAGATACAGATATGCCAAAGCTATTCAAGCAAGGGCAGATGAATGTGATTATGGGCTATGCCAGGTCAAGAGAGCTATACCAGAATTTAGAGGCTAAAGATAGCTCCTGAAACATAGCAGCAAATTTAGCTTTGAGCTTCCCGAAAATTATTTTCAACATGTATCATTTTGCCTTTTTTGTAAATGTCGATGTCTGCATTAGCATCTTCTATGTCAGAATATAAATTCCATATGAGCATGGTTTATCAATCAGATGGCAAGTTTTATTGAGGATTAGTTGTAGTCAGAATATTACGTGAAGAGTGGGGAAGTAGAGCAAGACATCAAAGAAAAAGAGAAGTGATTGCTTGTCTCTGTCCTCAGTGAGGTCAACGGTCAGTTAGATAAAACAAATCATACACTTGAGAAGTCTCTTACCACAGAACACACAAGCTAATAAATGTTAATAGAGTCCTAATTGGGGAGATGAGTGTGGGAAAATATAGCTCTTAACATATGCATGGCCTGATATTTGTCTGAGCAGTTGTAAATGAGAAGCAGAAGGCTGGTTTTCAAGGGAAGTCTTTCACTTCTCTACAGGGCTGATGCATGACTGTCCCAGGACAGCTGTCACAAAAGAGTCCTCGGACAGTCTCTGTGGGATTAGGGTGACAGAGACACTGTCTAGTCAGATAATAGGACTGGGCTCTATTTAACCTGTGTGTCCCTGTATAATCTGGAAATTAAAAGAAAGAAGGGGGAAAAAAAAGAAAAGAAAGAAGGAAAAAATGAAGGAAGGAAGAAAGGAAGGAGTGAGAGAGGGAAAGAAGGAGAGAGAGAAAAGAAATTTTGACCAACTTCATGGACTTCTTTTTATGCTAAGGTGAAAACCATTCAGGTAAATTTTTTGTCTGTTTTTTTTCTTTTCTTAAGCTTAATTGGTATAACAGAATTAGAGATTGTTGACGTTTTATGGAATGATAACCACATATATTTCTCCTGTGTTTTAGGAAGCAATTTTTGAAAGGAGACAAAGAGGCTGGACAGATAGAGATAAATTATTAGGTTCATTACTGTCAAAGCTGGGTTGAAAAATAGCATCAATATATAGCCACAAGAGGCTTCCTATCATTTACCCCAAGTCAGACCCTGATATGACCTAACTGAGGTACTTTTGGTCTATGGAGGAGACATACTTACCCAGGTTTGCTGCTTTATATCTCCACCAAATATGGGACAGAGACACACACTAGTCTCCAAAATCCATCTTTAGAGGACTAGCCGGGCCCTGAACCAAGTGTGCCCACCATGTGGAATCAGGAGCTCCAGAAGGTATGGATTCATAAGAGAAGAAATCCAAAAAATAGGGAAAGGAAGGGGCTGTACCACACATGTTTGTAAACTTCTTCTGCTCTTACCCATCCCAAATAAACCACACTATCACCAATAAGCCACACTATGGTGAGGGATGAGTCAGGGTGAGGAGAGAGACCAGACAGACTACCCAAGTGGAGTGGTTCTCAACCCTGGCTGCCCAGTAAATACACAACACACACTTGCGCACACACACACGACGCCTGGGCTCCACGTGTGTAGCTAGAGTTGAAAACAGGAGAACAGGGAACTGAAACTCCCCCAAACAGAGGTCTTTACTGAATTTACAGTAATTGGCTGGGTGTACAGTAAAGCTTCAGTTGATATTTGTTGAATGAATTCCTAAAGAGTGTATTGGATATTGACCATAGGTGAAGTTCTCCACATTTAACTCTGTGCCACATTACAGGAAAGTGGTAGTCTCCTTGCCTGTGCCCTGAGACTTCTTCTTTGGGAGACTCCACCTTTGTAAGAATATGCCTTGATTAACAATCATCAGGCCTAGACTGGACTGACAGGTGTGCTCCAATGTTCAAAGGGAGTTACTTTGTATAAAGCAGAAGGTGAAGATTGGGAATCTATGGGAAAAGGACAAAGAAAGAGGAGAGTGGCAGAAAGATGGCAGGGACGGGCACGCTTAGTGTCGTAGGATGTGACCTACCACCCCATGAACACCCAGATCCTCCCTGGAGACTACAATGCACAGTAACACTTTGTATGCATAAATTTCTCATAGAAATCCATGAGAGGGCTAAATGCTGCATTCTGGGGTCAAGGGCTAAATGCTGCATTCTGGGGTCAAGGGCTAAATGCTGCATTCTGGGGTCAAGGGCTAAAATAGCCTTACTGCAAAAAGGCAGCTGTGGATGAAATTAGGTTGTGTTAAGGATCCTGAATGCCTCAGTCAGCACCTGTATTGATATCTAAACACTGAATCCGTAGACACTTATAAAAGTGAATTTTTCTGCAGAGGCTGGTAATGTACCTATTTACCCTATTCAAAACTAGGTTAATTTCTCAGGGGCCTGGTTAGTATAGCATTACATCTGAAATACAATAATAAGGCAATAAGGGTACCAGACTTTTCATTCTAAAATATGGCATTTTAAACCTTGAAGCATGAATAGAAATGCAATAATACTGAAATTTTTTATCAATTTTCACAAGTTATAATAGATATTCCAATTATTTTGTATAAATTACATTACCAATTCTAAAAGTTGCATAAATTTTTAAATCTCTGGAAGGAAAAAGTGTTATAATTTGACTTGCAAATATTTTTAGCAAACAAAACAAGCTTTAGAAAGCAACAAAAATGAGAATAGGATGTATACAAATATGAAGTGTTAGTTAACATAGTGGGATAGCTAAATCTTCTGTGAAGCTGAGAGATGTGTGCATGTAAGAAAATACCAATTTAGTTACTATTGTTTGCAAACTTTGTATACACACAAATGTGTCTCTTCCCTTCCTTTTGTACTGCCACCAGCTTAGAGTGCCTTCATTTTATACATCCTTCATTATGACAACCAACTTCTCTCTGATACTCAAACTCAATCTCAATCTCTTAAAATACTCTCCTATTTAAAAATGACAAAAATAACAGTGTATCCCAATGACTTATTGTAGCTCCTAAACATTAGTCATTCAGATACTGTATTTTCTGAGTTCTTGTATGGTTCTGAAAACACCTTTTATTACCTTTGTACCTGAAACTTGGCTGGATACACAATTCATGTGGCACATTTTCTTCAGAACTTTGTAGATTTCCCACTAACCTTTTAGCCTTAAATGATGTTGTGGAGAAGTTTCAGGGGCTCCTGATTTTATCTTCTCGTGTGTGACTTGGGTTATCTGGAAGTAGCCTGGAGAAATCTTTTTTACCATTGAAATTCAATAGTGAACAAGGATATGTTTTGGCTTTGAGTATTCCAAATTAATTTTGCCTGGATTACAGTGCATTCTCTTTATCTTTACGTATTTTTACCCCATTATCTTATGGAAATTTTGTTTTCTATCCTTAAATATGTTTCTGGTTTTATGGTTGAGCTTTGCTCTTCAAAGAACCCAGTTGTCTTATGTAAGCTCATCTTTATATGTCTTCAACATTGTCTTCCTTCCTTCCTCCCTCCCTCCCTTCCTGCCTTCCTTCCTTTCTTCCTTTTGTTTCATCCTTCTTTGCCCCTTTCTTTCTCCCTCTCTCTATCTTTTGTTTTTTTTTTTTTTTTTTGCATTCTCTGTACTTGTTGTGATTATAAAAACTGTTAATTTAGGGTAGCAATGTTTATTTTTAGTCTTGCCTATCCCATTTCTTCTTGTTTAAAATTGATTATTGCGTTTCATAATGTCACTCGGGACATAGATTTTACTTAATACTGGATGCTTTCTTTTCAGGTCTTTCCATTTTCTTTTTTAAATCAAATTCATCTCATTACATTTTTCTATAGCACAATTCATTTATGGAGAATTCTTTTTCTTTCCTTTTGCTGTGCTTTCCTTCATACATTTTGTTCCTGTTTTTTTACTTATTACTTATTGATTGGTTTTCTGCCCGCCTCCCCACCCCATAATGTCTTTGAATTGTTGGCATGAGGGTTCTTTTAGTCTCACTTATACTTAATGTGAACTATTCGGTGCAGATTATCTGGTTTGCTGATTTTAGTAATAAAATGCAAGCAAATTCTCTTTTACGCCTTTCCAACCATGGTTGATAGCTATTTTTTGTTGCTTCTCCTTGGAGCTGCAATTTGAGAGCATGATGAGAATGAGCTAGGTTGAGGCTGTGTTGAGTATCTTAAACCATGGTTTTCTCTAAGCAACAGGGTTTTTATTTCATCTTCATTCAGATTACCCCCTTTTCATTGTGAACTCTGAAAACTTTATTCTCATGTTTTACATTTCCTCCTTTTCACCATCCCTCGCAGGAACTATTTCCACTGCTTGTCAGTTAGAAGAAGAAAAAAATTTAATTTGCTTCTCCAGAGTTTGGCAGTGTTACTGAAAATCATCAGTATGTTACTGAGTGAGCATTATGTTTCCAGAATATTGGTGAAGGTTTGGAATCCAATTAGGTTTCCCACACTGTATTGCTCTATTTTAGAATCTTCTGTTGCTTCATTTTAGTTTCTTTACTTATTAATGTTTATTACTTTCAGTTGTGCATCTTTCTTTTTTTCCCCTTATTTCTTTTTAAAAAAAGTCTGTTCATTTGAGAAGGCAGAATGGAAAATGGAAATGATATGACCTAGCTTTACTCTATTATCTATCACCTTTACTAAAACTTTCAGCAACCAACTTTTACTTTATTATTCCCAAACTTATCTAAAGATAGATTTATTTTTAAAATTTCAGCCAAAAAATACCACTTAGACAATAAGTCATATATTTATTACCTGTTGAATAGAGTGATTTTTTTTTCCCTGTGTTACAGCTTTCTAATTTAATGTAAGCTATATTCTTCTATTCAGGGTGTATTGTGTAAGTCTGTGTGCAGTCTGTCCATATGGTTTATTGTTTTGCCAAATTTGATCATGGACCATGTTATTCTTTGTTGTGAAAGTCCTACACTTTTTCACTTGCTGCTTTCATATGCTGATTTCATAACATGCTTCAAACTCTCTCATTATGTTGTAAAGGTTTTTCCATTATTCTGTGAAATAATAGAAATTGAAATGTTATAGATGGAGAGGAGATGAGGTTTTATTTAATTAAACAAAAATAATGATTTAGACCATGCTATTGAAAAGCAGAGGGGAGTGTTGTGGGAAGCCCTTGTATATAAGAGGAATACTAAGGGTTGATTTAAGAAGAAAAGATAAAGTTAAAATCAGCATCTTTATTTAGAATGATATTAGGGAATGAAGGAAATTGGTAGAGTCAGTTATTTTTCATTGTGTAGCTCATAAAAAATGTTAGGTTGTCATGATTTTTAGTTTCTCAACTGGTGGCCTTGGCTGGGTTCCCACCCTCAGTTTCAGCACTGGCTCCTTGTAAGGAAGAACACTACAGATGGCTACAGGTACAACAAGGGCCAGGCTCACTAGGGACAGGGCCGGGAGGGGTGGAGAGCATCTCCACAGGTAGTAAATACACCCCAAGTTTGGGAATAATAATATGGAATTGCTACATTTGAGTTACTTGAGCTTTTCCCTTTCATTTTTCTAATGTTTAAGATGGTTGAACACAATTTTTTTCTGTGGCATAACTGGTTACATTTTCTAGTGAGCTTTGTGGCTCCTGTTGTTTGAGAGGAAAAACACTAGGAAATATGCAAAGCCTTCTTGAGTGAATAATCTGAATTGTAGAACGGATCCACTGACTCCTTTCTCAGCAGTGATTTTCCATCTGAGTGGCTCCTGGGTAGCTAGTGCATAAAGCTATGTCAGTGCCGGCTGGGTGCAAATTGCCTTCTTCTGAAGATGCCTGCTTTGTACCGTTACCTGCCTACAGCACAATAAGGCCCTTCCAGTAGAGAAGCCCCTTAACCAAATATCAAACAAATTAACCTTTTAGTGTGTTCCTAGGAGCCTTTCAAAAGAAGGAACACTCTGGTGACATCACTGATGGCAAAGGTTAGCCTAAAAGTAAAATGAAATCATCTGGCCAGGCAGACCCTGCAGGAGAATCAAGCCTTGTAATTAGATTGAAACCTCCTAGGAAACGGAGCCCTGTTGCAGGAAGAGCGTTTGCAGAAGCTAATTGGAGTAAGCTTTCGAATCAGTGCTGGTCCACCGCATCACTTACAGACTTGAAAATAGCTGTGATGGTGTATGATGACTGAGTCATCCCTTAATTTTAGCAACCTAGGCGAACATGAATTACATGACGAACTTGCGCTTGAGCTTGTCCTATTTGTGACTTCAGACTCCAGAAAGATTCCAGTCTTCAGATTGGCTGATAATGGGGGTGTTTTCTGAGAGTTACAGGGATTGGGCAGCCCTGTTGCAGGCAGGTGCTGAGAGCTTTGCCCTGATGGCTCTACAGATTGACCTCTTCTAACTGGTGCTGTCCCTGCCTTGTCATCCCATCTCTTTCCCATACAGTTTCATCAAAGTGTGAGTCCTTAACTGAGCCTAGCAATTGTTCTAACTGATTTCTGTGGTGAATTAATGAAAAAAAATCTAGTTATTAGGCCAATAATTTGTTTTACCCCATTTGGGCTGCTATAACAAAATACCATAGACTGGGTGGCTTATATATAACAGAAATGCATTTCTCACAATTCTGGACACCGAGAAGTCCAAGATGAAGGCACTGGTGGAGTCAGTGTCTGATGAGAGACTGCTTTCCCAGAGACAGCTCTCTTTTTGTTGCCAAAAAAACCCAACATGGTGGAAGGGGCTAGGGAGCTCTGTGCAGTCCCTTTTATAAAGGCACTAATCCCATTTTTGAGGACGGAATCCTCATGATCTAGTCACCTCCAAAGGCTCCCAGCTCCTAATACTATCGCCTTTGGGAGTCAGGATTTCAACATACGAACTTTGGCAGGGCGACACAACCATTCAGAATGTAGCATAAGCTGAGAATTCTCCTTGCTGCAGCAATGCAAACCAGAAATGAACTGAGTTTGGAAGAGTGAAAAGGTGAGCTGAGAACCAATTTTTACCATCTTACCTTATCCTCAGACGATTACCTCAACTTTGATCTATCTACACAGAGCCCTTCTAGCATTTTTAAGGAAAAATCAACTAAAGACTTTATGTTTCAGGATTTCTTTGGGTTTCAAGTGGCTGTTAGTCTTTGAGTGACATTAGAGTGTCACAGTAATTAAGTCCAGGACCCATCACTTACTGCCTGTGTGACAAAGGCATGGTACTTAAACTCTCTAATACTGCCATTTCTTATCTATAAAATAACAATGATGGAACAGTCCCTGGCACATAATCAAGCACTCATAAGCATTAAAGTGCTATTATTTGGGGCAAAAAGGTAAAAGTAGGGGCATGTGAGAGTTGTTATTTATTTTGGTAGCCATGTTGTAAGAACACTAACAAAAACAGCTAAAATTTTTGAGTGTTTATGGTCTGCCAGGTACTGTGCTAAGCACATAATATGATGATGTCATCCAGAACTGTCACCAACCTGCTTTATGCTCATTGCACAGGTGAGGAAACTGAGGCATCTGGGTCACATCCCAGATGCTAACACAATAAGTAATTGTTCATCAAAGAATCACAGAAAGAGGCTCTAAGGTCAGGCTCATCTCCTGAAAACATGCACAATGATAATGATTCATCTGTTCTAATCACATCACTGTAGCTATCCTAAACCAAAATCCTCCTCTCGAGCTCACATTAAATTTGTTTATTTCTCCTATCTGGATTGCTTTTACATGCTGCACCAGCTAATCTCTGGTCCTATTTCAAGTCAGAATCTGGATATTATTTACCATCTGCCTCCAAGGGAGGTACTTGCCAAGTCCCTTAATTTGCTATAATTGGCAGGTTTTCAGTGTACATAATTTATATCAAAAAAAGCTACCCTGAAAAAGAAGATTAATTAAACCATTTCTTCTGGGTCCCTAAAAGTGCGGCGGTTTCCAAGAGGATGACTTTAAGGCCTTAAGGTCTTCTGTGTGTATAGGCTGTCACAGCTGAGCACATTAAAAATGTATGTTGGGTTGGTCCCTGGTGCCTCTGAGCTGGTCAGAAAGATGTCATTGGCACCTGGGTAACATCACAAATACTCACTGAATTAAGCAGCTCGCATTTGCATTTGAGTCTTTTGTTCCAAGCTTTCCAGGCACTAGAAACTACTAGACTGCAATATAATTTATGGATACCTCTGTGTTGGCAATTCTGTCACTGATATGATAGGAAACACTAGAAAAAATACACCCAGATGTACAGAATTCTAAATAGAGTAAGTGAGAGACCACAAACCGATTCAGACAGGCAGCACATGTGGCTAGTAAATAGACGATCTACAGGGTTTTTCTGGTCTTTTTTTCCTTCTTTCTCTTTCTCAGGCTTCCCCGAAGCTCATGGGCCAAAACAGGGCATGCCCTAGGCTTTGTGGAGGCATTCTTGTCTCTCCCCAGCTTCTGGATAACGCCACCCCAGGAGTTTATTCCTTAATCCATGCCTGTCAAAAGTTGGCAAGTTTATACTGCATTCTAAGAAAGAAACTTCTGTGTTCTCTACCTTTTTCCAGAGTGGTTTTGTGATTTACCAGTCTGTGGGTGGATTACATAGAGTAGCACAAGAAAGGACATAAAGTTGTCACATCTTTCCCCTTTCTGAGAATGCCTGTCTGCCCATCCTTATGTAATGTTTCCCCCACTTACCTTCAAAATCTCAGCTGAGATATTGCCAGGCTTGCCTCTGTCCCATCTTGACCCCAAGTGATGAAAGTACTCTCCTCTGTGCTTCAGAAAAGATATCTGAAGATTATAAATCGGTCAAAAATGCCTTATGAGAGCAAAGGCCACCCAAGGATTAACTAGGGGGATGTATTAATACTAGGGTCACCTCATTGTTCACTCAATTAAAAATCCCAGACTTTATGAAGTTACACATTAACATGTAGCTTTTTGCATAATAGAGATGCAAATAATTTCTGCCAAGTGGAGCAGATAACTCCAAAGGCTTATGGTCCTGTTGGGTATGAACCAGTTTTGTATCTGCTCATCAATTTATCCTAAGATTGTCTCTATCAAGCTAGTTTCTGAAATGTTCTTTGATCTGCTTATAACATCTGACTCATTAATTGATGAGTTGACTAAAATGTTCATTTTCTGTGTGGGTGGGAGCCATGGTTTTGAACTCCATTAGGGTATAGCACTCTCCATGCTCTCCCAGGTTGACTTGTCTACCTTCGCCACTAAAGTATAAGCCCCATGAAGGCAGGCTCCTGAAAGAGGCTTGGTGACTTTGAACCCTCAGTGCATAGTGCAGTGCTTGACACAGGACTCACTCAAGAGGAGTGTTTTCTATGAATAAATGATTATGCAGTTTAATTCTGAGTCACTTAGTTGGTCTCTGCATCATTGTTCCAGGTCAGTGTGAGGTCTCTATTGCCCAAAGAACAGCTTCTATTTTGAGAGAACATAGACATGGAGTCAGAAATGTTATGAAAGTCTTTTTTATGACTTGATGAACTCCATGTAGTAGCTTTAGTCTTAATGCCTCTTTATTACTTTCCTTTTGTTTTGCAGTGTCTTTGGATTAAGAATAGACAATGTTGCTCAATACCCATCTAAGCCAGGACTCTTTGCAAGGACAAGTAGAAATTTGAAAGATAGTTTTACTTGTCTGTCTTTCTTTCTTTCTTTCTTTCTTTTTCTTTTTTTAAATGTTGCTCCTAGTTGTTGTGGCTGGTTGAGAGGTTGAGGGAAGGTTTTTTATTTTCGTTTTTGATTTTTTTAATTTAAGAATTTTTTGACCGTTTGTAAGAAAAACAAATTCCAAATAAGCAGTTCCATGCCTAACTTGATCTTATCAGTCTCTATGGTACTGAAGTTAGGCTTTAAAAGTAAGTGTTTACCTAAAAACATCAATAGACATGTAGTTTGCAATTATTTATATTGAATTATTGTTTAGAAGATATATATCTATATATACATATATATATTTATGACCTCCTGCATATCTAGAGGCAATTTCTGTGTCTTGCCTTCTTGTCTTTTCCTTTCTTTTATACTTACTATCACAATAATACATTTCCTGTCAAAGTATTGCTTTAGTAGCCTATTTTCCATTTTGTCTATATTTGGAAATATATTTAAAGAGAGTTCTGAAGAGAAATGTTGACTAGGATAGTTGTTTTCAGGAACTTATTTGGAAATCATATCACGTGATAGAGAATTAAATATGCTTCCAGTAGGCATCCAACATAGAAGACAACAAAAATTAAGATAACATCTAATATTTAAGAACATAAAAATAACCAGATAGGTTAAGTTTAAACTCCATTCACTGTCTAAGCATTGTCAACAAATGAAAATTTGTGGAAGACCACAGACATCAACTTTCATAATATCATTAAAATTGTGTTCTAGACCAAGAGTTGGCAAACTTGTTCTATAGAAGGCCAGAAAGTAAATATTGTTGATTTTGTGGATCATAAATGTCTGTCGCAACTACTCAACTCTGCTGTTTTACCACAGAAGCAAACCATAGATGATACATAAACAAATGAAAATATGACTGTGTTTCAAATCAATAATACTTTATTTACAAAAACAGGTGGTGAGCTGGATTTGGCCCATGGGCTGTAGTTTGCTGACCTCTGCTCTAGACTATCCTCATAGCTCAGTTTTCTCTAGTTGGTCCACGAAATTAAAGTCACTACTCTTGTACTGTATTTTGCAGAGTTATGAGGAAAAATCCCACCTAAATTCCTTTGACCAGTAGAAGACACAATTATATGTCTAGGTCCTTTCTCTCAAGAATCTAAATGTTTTTAAAAGAAAAACAGGTATTAGAATGCTTGGAAAATATGTATTTTAAAAATAAGTATTACATGTATGGAATTGTCTCAATATTGAGGACAACTAAGGTGCTATGAAAGAGGGAATAAAGTGTCTATCTAATGCTCCAAAGGTCTCATTAATTCACAAAAGCCCAAAGTAAGTTTGTCCAGGATTCTAGGCTGTAAACCTATTCTGTAATTTTATCCTTTACCGCAGGGCAGTAGCAACTAAGACATAGAAACTACTCACATGTTAATTCCAGGGCTAGGTGATAACTTGACTGGTGCTTTCTTCGTATTACAGGAGGGTAAAAACCTTCAGGCATTTGCTGTAGGACATACTGAAACTTGCCACTGCTCTTTTGCAATTGAAACTCAGTCCTAAGCTCATTAATGATTGAGTACATTGGGGATGTCCTTTATGTCAGGAATATTTAATCCATGTCCTTTATGCCAGGGATATTTAATGCATGAATTTGGTATGCATTTCATGTCCAGTTCATAATGGAAAATTAAATAAATGAATAAAAATACAAACAAGGTGGAAATCCAAACCCTCTGCCCCACTCCCAGAAACTGAGATGATAGAAAACTACCAATGAATAGGCTCTAAAATATGGTGATTTGACAAGATAAATAAATATTTTTTCTTACATTTAATTCCATTCTTTGTTATTAACCCGAAGGCATTTTGTTATCAATTTAAATATCATTTTAATGGAGACATCCCTGTTTCTGATCCCTTTCCAACTTTATGTCCCAAAGAGAAGAAATACAGGAACTTCAACTAATTTAAATGTTCTTGCTTTTGTTCTTATCTGAACCTTCAAATTTAACCTTGGGGTTGCAGCTGAGAACTTGGAGTAAATCCCACCATCATGGCCTTTGTTGGAAGTGCAAGGATTGCATGAACTCCTGGGACAATAAAAGAAGTGGGACCAATCTTTTTGTAGAAATTATGCCTTTTTTGTATAATTTTTTACTATCATTTATTAAGTACTATGTTCTTATGAGCACTTTTCATACACTATTGTTAATCTAAACAATTATGGAACCTATAAATTATTATCTCTTTCTGATAATTGCAAGGATCAGAAAGGTCACATGACTTGTCCTAGGCAGGCACATAGGCAGCACATGGCAGGTCTGGGTTTCAAGCTGAGATCTATCCATTAAGAACACCTGTTCCAGAGACACTCACTGTCATTCTTCATTACTGTGAAAATGGAAGACATTAACAACATATCATTTAGGGAACACGGTGAGATCCCAGCCCCCATCTGGATGATATTCCCACCATTGGAGTCTCTGGTTCAGGTTACAACTTCTTCCCATGGGGCTGGCCACAGCTATCAGAAGGTCTTTATGAAGATATGTCTATGGGAACTGGGGAGCCTTCCAGCTCTCTCGCATTAGCCTAGATAATCAGCCAGATTACATGACATTTTGGAGAAAGGAAGAACGTAAGTGGGTATGTTGGGACACAATATCTGTACAACAGGAATGAGGGGGATCCAGCAGCTTCAAGTAAAGCATTTTGGGAGAGCATCAATGAGATGAAAAGTCCAAGATACTGTTTCTCCATCTGAGGATTTTAGATCTTCTAAAATTGGGTCACCTGGAATTTTTTTTAAATGCTAAGCCTTGTCCCTCAATAATCTGAGTTTAATAGGACTTATTGGCCTCCAGGAATTTTTGTAATTACCATACAAATTTAAAAGCCACTGATGGGGAATATTCGGGCAAATCTGGGAGTGTCTAAGGAAGGAGATGACTGCCAAAAAGAGGAACTCAAGGGGAGTTTCTAAAAACTGATGCTACATAGAATAAGTGCACCCATGTGTCTCCTGTGCCCTAGAAATGGTGGGAGCACAAAAATCCCTGAGAACTGTTTTTACTGAAAAATATTATAGGGTCTGTACCATATCTTCAAGCGTGTCCTGCTTCTCTTTTGTTTGATTTCTGCTCATTTTTTTCTTGCATTTTTAACATTCATGGGCAATAATATTAATTTTATCAAACAAAGGGTCCCTCTTTCATTATTTAATGATTACACAATGAAATTGCATAAGTTGAGAGGATAGAAGATACAGATCAATCTGAATTAGGCAAAATTATATAGTTTAACCAGGTAACATTTACATGGATGTAAACAAATATATTGTGGATAATGAGTTAAAGGAATTGGTACAAAATTGAATTCAAAGCCTTAATTTAAACAAAGTATGTTCTCTAGTTTATACCAGATCAATACACATGGCATATGAAATTTCATAAAATACGGTACAGTACCTTGCTTCCTCTTTACACCATTCACTATTTTTATAAGTGCAGAATATTTGGGGTTGATAAATATAGTTAAATAGAGCAAAACCATATGAATTGAAGCCATGAAGATTTTTTTTTTAAATAGAATTACAGGCTTGCTACAGAGCTTGAAGGCATTGCTAGTATAATATCAGAGAAGTGTATTAGCCCTTAGGGACACATTCTTATTATCATTTATAGATTCTGTGGGATTTAAATTAGAAAGAGAAATGCTATGATATTTTTCTTTGAAAGCAAGGGAAGGAAACTACTGAAAATTTTAAGCAAACAATTAATATTAGCTTCAAATATAAGAGTATTTGAGTTTGTACACAGCTTGCTCCCTAGTTTAAGCCAAGATCTACACTACATGCACAATTGCATGCAAATTGGACTTAATTTACTGCATGCTTTGCCTCTTCAGTTAAATAAAATCAGAAGATGATTTTTACTTTAGAAGAGTAAAAATTCAATGAGTTAAAATGTTTCACCTCTAAGTTTTCCAGACCTGTGTACCCAAATGTTTATTTTAAATAATTTATTTAACCAGTATATATTGAATTCAGCTTTTCATGAAAGGCATAGGTTCCACCCTCAAGAAGCTTACAGACTCATTGGGAACAGATAATACATTAACATGGTAAACACCAATTATAGATTTATTTTCTCAAAACACCTTTTTATGTTTTTTTCTCTTTCAACTCGTACATTCCAGGTCCTTAGTCTTCCAAGTCTCTATCACTGTCTGAAATACAAAATCCAAACACTTTGATTATGTGTGTTAATTTCTTAGGGCCGCCAAAAAAATGTACAACAAACTGGGTACCTTAAAAAGAAAATTTATTGTTTCCCAGTTCTGGAGGCCAGATGTCCAAAATTAAGGTGTTGCAGAGCCATGGTTCCTCAAAACCTCTAGGAGAGAACATTTCTTCATCTCTTCCTAGCTTCTGGTGGTTGGTCAACAATCTTTGGTGTTTCTTGGCTTACAGCTGAAGCATTTCAATCTCTGATTCCCTTATCATATGGCATTCTCTCCTGTTTCTGTGTCTAAATCTACCTCTTCTTATAAGGACACCAGTCATATTGGATAAAGGGCCCACCCTAGTCCAGTATGAGCATCTCTTAATATAGCTAACTATATCTATAATTACCTTATTTCCAAATAAAGTCATATTCTGAAGAACTGGAGGTTAGGACTTCAACATATCTTATTTGTGGAAACAATTCAACATGCTACAAACATTTAAGTCCTTCCGTAATCCTGCCTGTTCAGCCTGTCTTCATTCCTCATTCATTAGGGGAGAAAGAACTTGCCAATTATTGATTTCCTTCTCTGTGGCAGGCACTTTATGTATGTTAGCTAATTAATCCTTGGGAGGACCCTAAAGAGAAGGCATTATTAGATAATAATTTATTGGTGAGGAATCTGAGACTTACAGGGTGTAAGTACATTTCTCACGATTTACTTGTTCTTCAGGTCTTAACTCAAATCTTACCATATCCAGAAAGCCTCCCTGAAAACCCAGACAAAGTGGGATTTCCCCAATATATATCCTATGTAACCCCAGATTTTTCCTTCATAGAATTCATATCATATTGTAGTATTTCTGACTCAGTCATCTGGTTAGTGTTTGCCTCTTCATCTAGACCATAAGCACCATGCGGTAGGGGCCATGTATTTCCATCACTGAGCACATAAGCACTCAGTAATATTCGTGGAGAAAATATTTGAATAAATGACTCCCATAAGCAGTAGAATTAAGATTGAAATTTTACTCCAAAATCCAGAGTTACTCCACCCATAATGATTAACAAACATTTACCAGACATCTGTAGTGTAGTAGGCACTCTACATTGAGCTCAGGACATTAAGGTGAATGAGATCAAATCCTTGTACTCAGGGAGTTCACAGTCAGTAGAGAGGACACACGATAGGAGGGGATGACTAACTTCCTGAAGCTGGGGATGGACAGTCAGGAAAAGCTTAACAAAGGATGTTGTACTAATGTCATATCTTCTAGTCACAAATTGGAATGATTCAAGGGAAGGGGGTTGGGGGACTAAGAAAGTGTTTGTGGCCATCCGGCAGAGAAGCAGGTATAAAGGGAACTACAAGGCTGTGGGAAGGTGGTATTTTCACGGAGAGGTAGATTAGGGAGGAAGGTTGTTGAGTTAGATGCGCCTCCTCTAAAGGAATATTTTCCTGAGCCAAATTGGTCTACTCATGATCTCATCAATATATCCCACATATTTCTGACTCAGCTCAATGAAAAGCAGAGTTTTCTAATTGTTAGAACTTTCCAAATCTGGAAGAGGCTCTCTTTGGAGGTAATGAGCTCCCAGTCCTTTGGAGGTACCTATGTTACAGCAGTGCTTCCTATCTATTCTCATGCCACAGCACATAGAAAACCTAAATATTTCTACTGCACATTGGGGTAACAACCAGAAGCACTCTGTTTTTCTAGGGTCAAAGTGATCAATATCTCATCCTCCCTTTACTCTTTCATGGCACAACATGTGTGATGTTCTAGGATGGGGATTCAATCCTTCTGGAGTTTTAGCTATAGGAGAAATTAAGATATCCTCTAATCCTGAGGTTCTTTAAACAGAAACACTCATTTATCAAATTATTCATATAGAATCCAGGGTAACGTATTAATGGTGCAAATCAGATCATGTCACTTCCTTTCATAAAATCCTTGATTTATTTCTTGAAAATTTTCAAAGAACATTCAGAATTCTTACCTTGTACTAATGGGCCCTGCACAGTTTGGTGCCTGCTTACCTCTCCCAAATAATTGCCTATAACTTTCCCCTTTGCTCACTAGCATTCAGCCCCAGGGATTTATTTCAGACTTTCAAATAAGCCAAACTCAGTCCTACCTCAGGGCCTTTGTACATGTGGTTACCTCCAAAGGCGAAGATACAAGGGTGGCTCTCATCCTTCAACCCTCAGCTTAAATATCATACCTTAGTAAAGCTTTTCATGACTGATCTATCTAGAGAGTTTCTATGTATTATAGTCTATTGCACCACCTGTTTGTTTCTTTCATAGAAATTATCAAATATTATATATATGTATTTTTAAAATTTCACCCTTTTATTAGCCCCACCCCATCCCCATATACCACACTTACCATGCATCCTTTCCTTGACCTGTGAGTTTGACAAGGCTGAGAGTTTGCTCTACTCATCCAATGCACACACCAATGCCTGGCACATGGTAGGAGCTCAATACTTATAAGTTGAATGAATTAATTAAAACACTTCAAAGACAATTTGACAAATAGATAAATGGGAATACTGTAAGCTCAAAGACGACGGATGTTTCATGAATGAGATGAGTACAAAGGATAAATTTAAAGGAGTGATCACATCAGGATGCAAGAATTGAGAAAGATTTCATGGAGGAAGCTCTAGATAGCTCCTGAAATATCAGCGTATGAAACTAAGGGGTGTGTGTATGTGTGTGTGCACGCATGTGCGCGCCCACATGGGGGTGGTTAGGAAATACCTTGGGAGGAATTATTATCGATAAAAACATATTGTTAGATAGGAGAAGAGGATAATTTAGGAACAATAAGTAATTCAACTTGATTTGATTATAGCAGTGGTTCTCAACCAGGGGTGATTTTCCCCCCAGGGGACGTTTGGTATTATGTGGAGACAGTTTTGGTTGCTACAACTTAGAGGGGCTACTGACATCAATTGGGTAGAAGCGAGGGATGCTGTTCAACATTTTTCAATGCACCATACAGTCAATCTCAACGAAGAATTATCTGGCTCCAAATGTCAATAATGACTAGTACTCGAAATACTGGATTATAGGAATATATAGGAACATTACAGGAGATAAGGTTGAACCAATAAGGCGAGGCGAAACTATAGAAATATTTAAATATAAAGGTCGGGTATTTGCTTAGTAGGTAGAGGGCAGTTAATGCTGACTCCGTGCAGAGATGTGATAGGATTAGAGCAGGATTTCGGAAGGTCAAACCCAGCGCTTGTACGAGGGCAGCCTGTAGCAGGATTAGAAAAGGACTGTTTGGAGGCTACTTTGATGGTCTAGATAAGAGATTAGAAGGCTTTACACCAGAGGAATGCCAAAGGAGATGGAAAATACTGGATAGATTTACATTATTTCGGCATTGCAGTATTCAGGGATTGCCAATGACAGAACACATCCATTTTAGATAAGAAGTCTTAAATACAAATTCTTATGTCTCTTTGATTCAGTTCACATGAATTTTGAAGGGAAATACGACAAGTCTTGATGTTTTTGTCCAAGAATGCTTGGAATGCCCCTGAGGTTTCTTCAGTATTTCATATCACATGATTTTATCAGTGAGTGGAGAATTTAAAAACATGTATTGTAATCACTAACAACACTGTCCCTTTGGTGAAGGAATTTGTTATTGCACCATATTTGGGGATGGGATGGGTGGAAAAGAGAAAGTAAGAGGAGAGAGAGAGAGAGAGAGAAAGAAAAAGAGAGAGGGAGACAAACACACCAAACTATAATTGTAGAATTTCTCTTATAGAACATTTGTTTATAGGATACTTGAAAGATGAGGATATTTGAAAAATAGAGCCATGGAATCTTTGCGTTGGAAAGTTACCAAGTTCAGTCTTTTTTATTCAAGCACAGGATCAAAAAATTAAATGGGATGGCTGACTACTCCTGCCTTAAAGATCTTCAGTGCTTGGCCAGCTGCTGGGTTGTTCAAAATCTGTGCTCACATTTGCAGTGGGTTTCTATGATTTCAAGATATTGGCAATCTGACAAAACCCTATTTCAAAAGGAACTTGTAACTTTATTAATGTATGACAAATGAGATGTAAATAAATACTTTGCGAAAGAGCCAAGGTAAGAATGCAATGTAATTTTTATTTGGACTTGACCCTTTATTAGATGTTTCATGGACCTCAGCAAAAATGAAGTCTCTATGGATGTTTTTTGGTCCTTAAATCCTCCCATCTAGGAAGAACCAAATACTGTGATAAATAGACGTTATTTATCAATCAGCAGTAGCCCCATCATGTCTTGATGCCAGCCTTAGGAATTCTGACCTCTAGGTAACAGAGCACATTCTACCCCTTTGTGGTCAATAGGTCAAGCCTGACACTGTTCTTCCAACTCCTAGATATGAGGGAGAGAGGCTGAGCTCTGTAACCTCCTGGCTTGGTTCAGGGCGTCAAGGCACATTTAGTTTACTTACACTCTTGCACACTCTTGATAATGTGTTTTTAAAATTACCCATGCACTTTGATCACAGAAGTCAAGAGCATGTAAGTTCCTTACCTTTTCTGGAAGGAACATTAGATATGGAACTTTAACTCTCCTAAGAGTGCAGGTGTAGCGTCAAACTGATGCAATTCATAATAAATGGAGCCCAGGAGAAGGAATCACTAATGAGGACTGGGAATGAGTAAGGAGGGGAAGTCTCTGTCAGCCATTAGGATAGATGGTTCATGTAGAAAAGGGTGATTAGCAATGTAAGTTTATGTTCTGGATTTCTAGATATGGCCATATGTGGCCGCAGATTGGAGATACAGGTAGAGATTGAAGGTTTCCTTTGCCTACCATGATTTCAATGAATGCAGGATCATAAAAATGTTGCCTTAGGTCATCCTCCTTTGTGTTCTCATTCCTGGGCCTGCCTCCTCTGACATTTACCCTGGTATTTCCACGATAATTTGTGGAATAGATAATCACTACACCATAATCTGCCCTAATTTTGCTATCATGATTTATGTCCTCTCTCTCTTTATAAGAAGAGTTCCATGGGAGACCTTAGTGGGTAAAATGACAGATTCTTTTTTTTAATGTCTGAGGAAATTAAAAATGTATAACTGACAGTCATATAACCAGAATTTTTTGTAATTGAGAAAAAGCCAAAATATTTTCTCTAAAATAAAAGATCTCCTACTCTACTAAAGTTTTTTTGTTTTTGAGGAGGAGAAACAGACTCTTGTTAGAGTTCTGTAGTTTTTAAATTTTTTTATTTTTAACAATCACTGATGTTATAGCCTCTTGTCAAAAGTTCACTGGTGATACCATGAAAAACATACTACTGGACAGAGTAGAACATATAAGACCTTATAAACTTTATAGGTGTTCTATTTTCTAACTTTGAACTCTAAATATGTGCTGCTAAATATATGTGCAAAGGATTTTTTTTTAATTTGAGTGATTTTTCAAATATACAATACTAACTTACTACTGATATGATTTTTGTCTTATATACATACCTCTAAAATATTATTTACCCAGGATTTTTAAGATTTTTTTCCTAGTTAATGCTACCTGAACAGGAAAGCATTACTAATGCCCCAAATCATGGATTTTATATATATATATAAAACAGTATATCATCTAAAATCATGGTACCCGTTCCATACTTTAAGCAACACTCTCTTAATATTACTAATATGATAAAAATTACATTGAAGGTTTCTGTGTAAATGAGGGTATGTTGGTTAATTTTTATTCCCAGGTGTGTGTCTGTGTGTGTGTGAGTGTATGTGTGAAGTTCAGTGTTTATCAACAGTGTGAAATACAGACTTCTTGTTGTTAGTGCTTATAACAACAGCAGCAATTGTAAAGTCGATTACAATAAAGATGTGAGGAATGTTTCCTTGCAACAAGGCACATGGGATCTTGGTTCCGAGTGGAAAAACAGCACTGCTGCTATTCACTTCATCAGTGAGTGACTCTAAGAGAGCAAAAGGCCGTGAGGCAGCACTGAAGAGAGAAACAGGCAGTGGCCCTGCCTGCCCCCTGATCAGATTGTGCTTGTCTTTTCAAAAAGAAAGAAACTCATCCTTTTAATAATTCCCTTAGATGGCACAGCTAAGCCAAGTTGGCTCTGCAGCCCGCTCTTGTTTGTGAAGTGTAATTCTGTGGTAATGAGCTGGTGACAACGTGAGGAAAATAGTCTAAACATTCTGAAAAACAATTCCAAACATGACTAAAGACAAGAAAGAAAAGAAGAAAGAGGGATGGAGGTAGGGAGGGAGGAAGGCAAGAACTTCCAATGACCACTTCAGGGGAATTAAGAGCATAGTGGGCATGCGCAATTACGTATCAATATGTGTATCACTTATCAATTGTGTATGTGCATTCTAATGCCTCTTTCTTACCAAAGAGGTGTTCCGTTCTGCTGTAAGTGAACAAACCTCATTCTCAGAAGATTCCAATGTATTTGTATCCTTTAGCTAACTTTAGCAAATTCTGAATAGTTGATAGACCTCTTCCCATCTATGAAAAATGCCCAAGAATATGCACTATTCATTCGAATATATACAAAACTCAGCAATTGTGGGAAACAATTATAAGAAAAACATAGCCCTAGTAACTCACATCTCTCTTGCTCCTTTCCCTTTATCAACAGGTAATCTTAAACTTTACGGCTTCTAACTGCTCGGGAGAAGCTACAGCACAGAGTTAGTTGCTGAGTGTGTTTCCCATAAAGAAAGAAATGGGTTTTCTTAGCTGTAGAAAACAAATATGGGACAGAGTGTTTTCCAGGAGAGGAAAGGAGAAGTGATCAAGGGAGGACAAAGGCAAAATATGTTTCTCCAGTAGCTCAGGAGAAAGAAGTTAAGGCTTTGTGTTGTTGGTGCTGAACTACAGAAAGGGAGTAAAAAGCTTATTTTTCACTATATGGTTTATTTTATGTTCCACCTAACAATATATACTATTCTGGGACACATGGCCTTCTTAGTTCATGGAAGGCAATATGAATTCTCTTGGCCCATTCTTCCTGAGCTGAAGCAAGCAATGCAATTCCCAAACATGCCGGGTTGGAAATGAGATAAAAAGAGATTTCAGGACATTTGATCTTTGCATTAAGGACTACTTGCAGTCTCTGGCTTTTCCTATGAGTTTCAGTCGGAGCCCTTTAGTTTATTAATAAACATTTCAAAATTTAAATACAAGTATTTGTCATTCTACCACGGAATAGCTGGTTAGCAGGTTCAGGAAAAAGGAAAGTAGATTCTTTCCTGCTTATCCAATCACCTTCCATTTCCTCAATCTCTTCTATTTTAGTGTAGTGGGTAAAAGAAGAACCAAGTTTTCCATTTTTTGATAAAGCTTTTAAGATAGGAGTGCCACTTTTTTTTTATTGGTTGGACTACAAAATGAGATGTGTGCTCACACTAGGTGTTAAACTCTTTGTTTATACATGTATCTGCTCTTTAGTAGTTTTTTTGCTGCTTAGAAGCTCTAAGCTACAGGCGCTCTGATGTATATAACTGATGACTTGTTCTTACAAGCAGTAAGAAATTTACATCCAGCGTTAATAAAAATTCCAAGTGCTCTAAGTTTCAAACCCTTCCTCTTGACGAAGGTTGACCTGTAGCTCTTTAACATCTACTAGGAAAGCACATTGCTGAGGTCACAGTCAACCACTCTCTTTCTCCAGAGCAAGCTCAGAAAACCGGGAGCTTGATTTACAGACCCGTGGCACCAACCATTAACTATCTATATCACATTCCTTGAAAACGTTCAAAGCCTCTCTTTCTAAGTTCAAGACTAAAATTATACCTCTTAGAATATTAGCTAATTTGCATATGACGTCTTCGATTTTTTCTGCTTGTGTGAACTGTGTACAAACCACACAACTGAAACAGGACCCCAGAAGCTGTCAGCAGAAATTCTCTCAGTTCTTAATTTGTTCCCTTTTTCCTACAGCACGTTAGTTTAGACGTTTTAAACATGAAGCTGATTCTGTGTCTCCATTTATAGACTTTTATTTTAGTTTGGACATAATAGTTGGAAGTTTTATACACATGATGACTTGGGCACTTAAGGACAGGCTACTTAGAATTTACAGAATTATACAATGATATACAGCAATGACTGAAACAGTCTTATATTTCAAAATGTATTGCCTGGAATGTGTTTTCAAAACTATAAGAAGGGCTTCCCTGGTGGTGCAGTGGTTAAGAGTCTGCCTGCTAATGCAGGGGACACGGGTTCAAGCCCTGGTCTGGGAAGATCCCACATGCCGCGGAGCAACTAGGCCCGTGAGCCACAACTACTGAGCCTGCGCATCTGGAGCCTCTGCTCCGCAACAAGAGAGGCCGCGATAGTGAGAGGCCCGCGCACCGCGATGAAGAGTGGCCCCCGCTTGCCACAACTAGAGAAAGCCCTTGCACAGAAACGAAGACCCAACACAGCCAAAAATAAATAAATAAATAAATAAATAAAACGTTAAAAAAAAAAAAACAAAAAAACCCCCTTCCTACCTACAATAGGCCCGGATCTTGTGCCTTAAAAAAAAAAAACAAACTATAAGAATATTTTGGAAGTACAAATACCAATGTACCTGTTTATGCTCTGGGGGACTTTTAGAAAATCTCAAATCACTTCACTGTTGGAGCAACTAAACAATAGAGAAGGTGATGAATGGGATCACATAGTAAGCCTAGAGTAGAAGTCTAATGGGATATGACTGGGCTATCTGTAACATGTTTGATTGCTTGAAACCCCAAAGTATAGATACAGGGGACCAAGGCCCAAATCTAGCAGTTCCAACCATTTAAGGTCACGAGGGAACAAGCGAGAAAGTCAAAGACAGTGTATGATGTCCAAACTCTCAGTAGCTCACAGTGTGGAATTAGTAAGAGTAATTATTAAAATTTAGCAAGCGTATGCTATATTTTTGACACTGTGCTAAAAGCTTTATGAGTATTAGCTAAATTAACTTCATAACAACACTATTAGAGAGATTCAGTTTCTACCCCATTTTACAGATGAAGAAACTAAAATATACAGAAGTAATTTGTTAAAAGACTCATAACTTGTAAGTGGATTTCAACTCAGGTGATCAGAACCCAGAACCAATTCTACTCCTAGCCAATACAGTACTCCAGGCTATCTCTTAAATGTCTAAGGTGATGTTATTAAGTGTGCAGGACCAAGCCAGGATGCCAGAATATTAAGCAGAAGGGCTACAAGAACAGGTTTTCCTCAAACTGATAAAAAAGAGATCAGATTTGTGGTTACCAGAGAAGGAGGATAGAGGGAGGGGGAATTAGATGAAGGTGGTCAAAATGTACAAAGTTCCAGTTAGATAAGTATAGGGATGTAATGTACAACAGGATGACTACAGTTAATGTTGCTGTATGCTATATCTGAAAGTCAAGAGAGTAGATCCTAGGAGTTCTCATTACAAGGAAAAAACATTTTTTTTTCTGTTCTTTTTTTTTATCTGTATGACATGATGTGTGTTAATTAAACTTATGGTCATCATTTAACAACACATTATGCTGCACACTTTAAATTTATACAGTGCTAAATGTCAATTATATGTCAATAAAAGTGGGGAAAAAACAAACAAGTTTTCGTAAAGTATGAGTTTTTATTTTTTTTAAAGAACAGTTCCTTTGATAACACCCAAAGCTTTTGTTCCTTTTATAGACAGGAGTAGTAGATTGGGCTTCCCCCTGCCTATCTGGAACACTGGTTATACAGGGACGCCGGGTCTGGGAGAACACACTTACTGTTGGTACCAGGGGCAGGGCTGTCTTTGAGGAAGGTTGTGTTATCTGGATCCTCAGCAGTTTTGATTGAAAGGCCTAGGCATGGAGCTCAGACCCCAATCATTCTTATCATTTCTCACTCTTGGGTTCAGATAGGGGTCCTACAGAGGCAGCTCCAACAATAGTACATTGATCGTCTACTTGCTTTTACCCTAACTGCAGATTCTGGAGTATCCAGTGGCCTCCACAAGAAAGCAGGCTGGCAGCACTGTGGCAGTCAGAGTCACTGAAAAACTAGGTCCCTAGGACTACTTTTGCAGCATATCCCACACAAGAGTCCAGTGACATCTTTAGTGTAATGTTACTGCAAAGTGAATATCCAAGCACTGATTTTTGTATTTCTTCCACTATAAAATGGGATCAGTGTTCACATGGAGAGAAAGTGCAATAAGTTTAGCAATCAGCTATGCTTTGGGGGAAAGGGGCTAAATCTGTGGGGTCACTTGGGTATGTAAGACATCAGTTTTTGCAAACTATGGTTGCTAGTGAATAGAAGTTTAATTTTCTTTTGAAGATATTTTCGCACAATTTTTTACTTCTTTTCATTCCTGATCTCATTCCTTGGAATTGTTTCACATTTAAGCATTCCTTATTGCTGCATATAGCTCATGGAATTTTTTTTTCTTCCACTCCCTTAACTACTGACATATTCTAAAGAGCTGCAGTTTCTTCCAATAGCAAGTTTGATTCCATTGCATTTACAAACTGCTAATATAGCTAGGGTAAAACTGACCTGCTCTACCAGCTACTGCTTTGTAGCACAGTGAACACTTGAAATTCTATACATTCAGGACATTAAATATGGGCAATTTCTATCACAAGTGTGTAACATAAGAATAATATGAACTGATAATAAAATTAATTCTGGAATAAGTAGAAATCCAGAGTTTGAGTCTCAACATCAATCACAAATTAGTATAATTTTCTAAGTATTTCCTTTCATAGAGAAAAAAAATTGTATCTCCATGATGCTGAACATTCAAACATAGAATTTGCCAACTCTCAGATAGCTGGAAATAGTAAGATATGCCATGTAGACAAATCACCAGTAAAACTTTTACCTATGTTTTATCTGGATGTTTTGTTGTTACTTAGGCTTATTAACCACAAAGTAATGATATTCTCACTTTCTTCCTTTGAATATGTTTTCTGTTTTCTATCTTACTTTGTTTTTTCATCTACAAGGCCTGTAACTAAAAATACTGAAAGAAAATGTCATAAAAGAATTAAAATAATGTGGAGACTCATAAAAAGGAAACAACGTTTTTAAAATCTAAGAGAACTTTTCCTTAATTTGCTCCTTTTCTTGGCAAGAATTATTGAAAACAGGGTGACAATCTGGTTCTCATTTTTCTTGCCTTATCACCACATAAACCTCTATTTAATAGACTACATAAATAAATAAATATTTAAAAAGCTCTTTCTTGGGTATGATTTCTGACACAGAAAAAGCAGAGGTATATATAAGTGGAATGGAATAGTTTGATGGATGTCAGAAGAAAATGGCAGCTTGACACAAACTGTCAAATTCTGCTTACACTTCATGTCTGGGTGATCTCCCAGGAAACTCATGTAATTGAACAGCTATACAGATCCTGATGGCAGTTTCCCCTTGTTTTCTAACCCTTTCTCCAGCCTTTATTCTCTCTCTGTTGCCTTATTCTTTTCTATGCAAAGTAGACAATGGAATCCGTTTTAAGATATAGGCATTACTTAAAAAGGTAACACATCCTGAAAATTGTTATTCATGTTTTGCTTAACTTCAGATACACAGGGTTGTTTGTTCAAGAATCCAGACCTTATCTCTGTGAATCAAAAGAGCTAAAGGCCATTTCTTACCAAATCTAGAGTGTGTGTGTAACCCACACACAACTATTCAAGAATATTTATAGAACCTTCCTTATATGTGTTCATACTCGTCTTTCCTGCCAAGTTATTGTATAGAACAAGTTTTCCCGTGAAATGTCTACTTAAGTTCCAATGGTTCGACTTTATCTCTTATTCAAAATGTAGCTTCAAATTCTTGATCTTTGCTGATCTCTAGCTTAGCCCAGCTGGTATGGCCACTGCAAGCCCTCCAATGATCAGTCACAATGCACCAGTGCACATTTCTTCTTTTCTTCCTTTTATCTGATTTTAATAGCTTTCAGAGTTTCTGAAGGGCAAGCAGTATCTATTCTGTGTATTACATGCTAACCTGATGTCCCTGACTAAACAAAGATTCTTGCCAAGGGAAAGGGGGAGAAAATGTGTAGAAATCTTTAGCCAAATGAAAAGAGTGATTTTACGTACTGACCACAGTAACACGTGGGAATTCATTCTGATGGCCTTGGAGCCTCTGTTAAAGGTCAACTAGCTATCCTGGTAAAGTCTCTGGCAATTTTCTTTGCAGTTAAAGTGGCTTTTGAGATAGAACCAAATTTGGCATTAGAATTGCAGATACACATGAGAACTTGTATGTGTAGAACAAACAATTTCTTTCTGCCTATTGCTTGTGGGAGGTTTGCCAAGAAAAAACAATTTGCTTTGCTTCAAGATCCCAGCTAGCCATTACTAGAGAATGTTTTTCCAAGATTGCTTATCACTGTTTTTAATAGGGCTCAGAGGTTTGTGTGGTTGCACAAAATGTTAGTTACTTTTTAAAAACCCAAATTTCTCCCCTTTTTCTGCCCTAAGTCTGAACTCTTTTCTAATTGGAAAACAATCAGCACCTCCCTAAATGAGTAAATAGTAATGAATAATTAAATGCTTATGATAAAATGGATTTAACTATTATGTTGCTGTTCCAAATAAAAAGCTGCTCTATTCAAAGAGGCTCTTTGGTTTTACACAGTTGAAGCTGTTAGCTACTAATTTGGTTTTGCAATTGTGTACTCTGTTCATGAGAGGATTCTGTGAGGAAGATATTTCTTCAGTGTCTCTTCATTGATTGATTGATTGATTCATTCATTTATTCATCAAGCATTTACTGGCAACAATTATTCACTTAACAAGCATTATTGAGCCATACCAAGCCATGGAGCGAGAAATGAGTAAGGCACTATTCTTGTCCTCAGTGAAGTCAAAGTCTAGGTGTAGGTGATTGACATGCAGAGAAAGAACCACTATTTAGGGTAATAAGTAAAATAATGGCGGTATACATCAGGTTCAGTATTTCTGCTTGAATCGGAAGCCCATGTAAACACTTTTAATGTGGACCCGAAACTTGGCATAATGTAAATATTTATACATTTAGAGATTGAGACAACAGAACATAGAGATCTGGGCAGCTTAACTCAGTTGTTAAATCAGGGTGTTATGAGGCCAAAATCATGACTTGGACTCCAAAACCAGAAAATCTGCTGTGAATAGTGAAAAATTCTACTGGCTTTTTAGGCTAATCCTATAATGCTACTCCGTGGTGAAGGGTGACTTAAAGCTGAAATTGTACAATTCGGGATCAGTCCAATAAATTCTTTACTGATAGCATATGGACAGCAGTTATTCCTCCTCATCATAAGGGTGCCTGGTATATGGAATTTTGCTTGGAAGTAAATTAAAATCAATAAGTAATATGTATGGCATTAAGAAAAATTATTTGATATTTTCCTCAGTGAACCCATTTCTGATCCAGGACTCCTCACAAACGAAACAAATTTGCAGTGATAAGATAGATGATGAAGCTGCTAGAGGAGATTTAATTTTTTTAGCTCTAGGAAGCCTTTGAGGGAGGTTCAACATAAAATCAGTTTGCCTTATAGGCATTTTGGAATCATCTCTATTTCTTATAGCAAATGAAACTGGGAAAGTTTCCCCTCTATGGGACCCAGGCCACCCAGATAGCTTCAGAGTGGCCATAGCTGGCCTGCAGTCATGGACCTGCAATGCTCTCTCCTATCTCATCTCTCAGACCAGGAGCAGCAGGAAGTGTAAGTCCTGGCTTTTTCATTCGTCTGCATTTCCTAAATGAGGATACACTAGGTTAGAGGAAAAGTCTCTGCTCTTTCACCTTTAGATGTAGGAAATTAGTCATTAATTAGACTAGAATGCAGACATTACTTGTAAATTCATTTGTGTTTTCTGGTCTCATTAGTGCTATTCTGGACTACATGATAATGAGCATAACATAATTAAAGAGTAAACACTAGGCAACTACAACCAGAGTTAGGGTTTTCAAGTATCAGATGGTAACAATCAGAGAATGAATAATTTCGGCTCACTGAGGGTGGTCTTTCTCCAGTTTGAACTGAACTTGTTCTCTTTTTCCCTGTGGCCAGGGCTTATATAAAAACCTCTTCTTATAACATGTTTAGAGTATATTCGAGAGACAGTGGTACTGAGGAGAGATGTAAGAGATGCTGATGAGAAATTGTTCATCTCATAATGAGGAAGCCGAAATGCCTTGCAAATAGATAGGTCCAACCAAGGAAGGTTTGACAGCTGCCATTTGCGGTGAAAGAAAACTGGGTTAGAAATATAAAAGGGGGTGGCTCTATATTTAAAGTACCAGTTTGATCAATTAGCGACTGAAAGAACGAGGAACTGAAAATTATCCCCAGTGAAGATTTGACACTATGACAAAAGCAATACTTATTTCATGGGAAACTGATGGGGGAAGATTGCATGGGACACCCGTGAGAAATGAAGATCCAAAAAAGATACCTTCATCAGCTGCCAGTTTCTCCAGTTCCCCAGTGAAGAGAGAGATAGGAAGTGAGAATAACAAAGTTTACATAAAGTGTTTCATAATCTGTGTAAAGTAGGCTGTTGGCTGGCATTTACAGATTCAACATGTATTTCGTTTTTCACGAGCAGCAAGATGTCCATGTTAGATGGTACTTGAGATGATTTGCATTTTGCTGAGGCATGAATGTGCTCCACACAGCTTCTCTGACCAAACAGCCTTGGTTCTCACCAGGCATCCTCTTTCCATCTTTATTGTTCAAAACATTGCCATAACTGGCCTGAAGTGTTAGGCACTAGGGTTCTTTGCTAAATTGACCCAGATCGGGCAAAGAAGTAGGGATAGCAAAATAATGCTAGAGAATTAGTGAGAAGAGAAAGTGAAAAAAATCTTTGTGATCATTTTTAGTAAGAAAAAACTATGTATTTTATTAGTTCTATATTCTTAGACGCTTCAAGAGTTTGAAAGGCTTGCTTAAATTTTTCAGTTGAACTTTATTGCATTTTATGAGGAGATTAGTTATAAAAAAAGTAATACTTAGGAAATTCGAAAATCATGGATATTTCAAAATGTATTTGTCATAAATGGCAAGAGTCTACCATATATCTCTGTCTTCATAAAATTGTGGTCCCCTTAATGGAAAAACAAGCTAACAATCCTCTCCTTATTATAGAGTGGCACTTCAACAAGACTTAGATATTACTTGGGGAGGGCAAAATATTATAGAGCTCTTCAGTAAAAAATTGTTCAATGAATAAGGGATGTTCCCTCTCTCTACTGGCTATCGGTACCCTGTTCCATTCACAGCTCTTCCTAACCACATTTGACACCCTCACTTTTGTCTCTCATTCTGTCAGGCTGATTGTTGCTATCTGCATGGGTCCTCATCACTTTGTCTCCAATCAACATTACTTCGTAACTTTTGTCTTTAGGGCCAGTACTGAACTAAAGTAAAAATTAGTTAATTTATTACATTAATCTACATCTTTAAACTAATGAAATAAAACTAGAGGAGACTTGCAGGGATTTTATTCCCTTCCAGGTAATAAAGGATATATTCATAGCCTCTCAGACATTTCTGTTTGAACCAAGAGTATTCATACCCATGACAGGTTATATTAGGCAGGAAGGACATTTTAGAGAAGGTAGGAATTTCACATCTCCTTCCTATCAAAGTATCATGTAAATGAATGACCAATATCTCATCTTAACGATTCACTCCTTTAATTCCATAGTGCTAGGAAGCATGGGAAGATAATGCCAATTTGTTTCCCTCAGCACCCATTGTGTGGGATACTGATGCTATGAATTGGGAAGACGATATACAACTACCAACTTTCTCACTTTCATCTTCAGGGTGACTGATGGCAAAATGATGAAATCTAGAATTCATTATTCCAAATCATTTGTTACCTGAGTGAATTTTTAAACCTTATTGTAAAACTATTATGATTCACCATCACAGGAAAAAGGAAAATTTATTCTGATCTGTGGAGATGCAATGGATTCAATATATGTTGGAATAATTTTTTGAGATACTATTTCTAGATGAACGTTCCTTGAATCACAATCTAACCTTTTTCAAAATCTTTTCCACTTGTGCCTTCCTGACCATATATTGAGTTTTCACATTTTGCATTTTTGTCATTTTCACTAATAATATTTGATGTTACTCCCTGGCGTCATATTTCTGCTAATTATTCTCTAGCTGTTGCCTGTATTTGCCCCCTGGCAGGCAGAGAAGCAAATGTTTGTAATTCCAAGTCTCTAGAATATTTGAATTTGATCAGTAGCAAAAACATGTTTCTCATTCATAAACATTATGCCTCTCAAACTAATCACAGTACAGTGATATGTGCAACTTTTATTGCCACCTGTCTTTTTCAGAGCTGTTTGTTCTTGTATTTTTCTTAGTCTTCCGTTACTATTTGTTTGTGTATTTTGAGACTAGTTTTTAAGGAGAGAGAATGAAACATTTACTTGTCAGCAGTAATTTAAAAAAAAATCACATAGCAGAACTGTATTGATTTCATCAAAACATAAAGACTAAGCATGAAAATCTTAAAAAAGCACCCACGTGCCCTCAGTTGAAACTGTAAAATAGCAGACAGAAGTATCCAGTTGGGTTTTAGCAAGACCCTGGTAGACATTAGAATTTGTCGTGTTTGGCATTTTTTTAGAAGATTTAAAGCCAAAGTTTATTTTAAAAGAATGGTTAAGCAAATGTAGTCACAATTTGCATAGGGATGAGAAAAGTCAGTGCAAATTTGAAACTGTGTATGAACAACTAGAGTTAACTTTTACTAAAACACGAGCATTTAAAAATATTTCCTTAAATTTTATCTTTTGTTGCTAAAGTTGGAGAAACGGGAAATGACCTAAACTTGTTACAGTTTCTGATAAACTTTGCATATTGGAGAATTTCTCAGACTGAAGAGAATAGAATCACACAAAATCTGTATGATCTATAAAACAAGAAGCATCCTGTTTTTTGATGGGTATGATGGCAATCCCCTTTTCTTTATAAGAACGAGATGTAAAGAAACCACTTGTAAAGGATTTTTCTTAATAGGATACATGTGCCCTAGTGAGAGAGATGATCTTTTCATAAGTACGTATTTTAGAACTGTATATATGGTAGGGCTTTGCATATTTTGTTACCTCCCCTTACTGCTTTGAAGTTATTATAGCTTCTCTAAAAAGTATAAAGAACTCACTTGGAATATACTTAAAGGTCTGCATATCTAATCTGAATATTTATGAAGGATTTACTATAGGAAAAGATATATTAGCTTTGTCATTACTGATTTTTCTCCTACTATTTCAAAAATTTTATATGGAGTTTATAAAGCTGTTAAGTGGTAAAGAGATATTTGCAGAACTTATTTGTGAGGAATTACACATAAATGAGAAGTTAATCTTTTGGAAAATTTTCTCAGGATTTCAAGGGCAAGAGCCAGTTTATGAGAATAATATAACACATTTCTGCTTACAAAGCACTGTTAAATGCATGTTCTCACTGACTCACAACAGTTGTGTAAAGTTGCCACTATCATTGTCCTTGTTTAAAAGGAGGTAACAGGGACTCAGTTCCACACTCCTCAAGATTCTGTTCTTTCCCCTGTGTTGCATAATCCCCACACCATATCACACCTCTTCCTTTTGCCTCGTTGCTCATTTCCAGGACAACCCTGGGTCTGTACATCTTCAAGGTAGTATGCTGATATCATTTCCTGTTTTGAAAAACTTGATTTTTAGTCATTTATTTATTTTTATTTTAAAATTTTAATTTATTTTTTATTGAATGAAAGGTTCTTTAAATTCTATAGTGCTTCACAATTTTTAAAAGTTTCACACACATGATTTCATATAATCCCATAATAACCCCTTTTTTATCCACTGCCATTCCATTGCTCCTCCCCCTTTTTCTCTCCCCACTGGTAACCTCTAGTTTGTTCTCTATATCTATGAGTCTGCTTCTTTGTTGTTTTATTTGCTAGTTTGTTGTATTTTTTAGATTCCACATATAAGTGATATCATACAGTATTTGTTTTTCTCTGTCTGACTTAGTTAGCATAATGCCCTCCAAATCCATCCATGTTGCTGCAAATGGCAAAATTTCATTTTTTTTATGGCTGAGTAGTATTTCATTATATATATGTATATCTATATCTATCTCACATCTTCTTTATCCATTCATCTGTTGATGGGCACTTAAATTGCTTCCATACATGGGTAATTATAATGCTACTATGAACATTGGGGTGATGTATCTTTTTGGATTGGTGTTTTGTTTTTTTCAGATATATACCCAGGAGTGGACTTGCTGGGTCATGTGACAGCTCTATTTTTAGTTTTTTGAAAAACCTCCATACTGTTCTCCACAGTGGCTGCACCAATTTACATTCCCACCAACAGTGTAGGAGGGTTCCCTTTCTCCACATCCTCGCCAACATTTGTTATTTGTGTTCTTTTTGATGATAGCCATTTTAACAGGTGTGAGGTGATATCTCATTGTGGTTTTGATTTGCATTTTTACATTTTATTATCATTTATTTTTAAAGAAGTTGATTGTGATAATTTATTAGTGTCTTCAGACACTATTTATAATGAAGTCTGGCACAGAGTAGGAACTCAGATATTTGTTAAATGAACGGGAAACCTTGTAAGATGTAAGGGGAGACTTTTAAAGGGATGATTCCATGTTTATGCACAAAGAAGGAAGTCATTTGGAGGGCAGGGGAAAGAAAGCAGAAGCGGAAGTCCTGCAGCGTCTTGTTATTCAAGGTGTGGTTTGTGAGCCAGCAGCCTTAGCATCACCTGCGGAAACTGCTAGGAATGCAGACTCACTGGGCTCTATCCCAGACGTGCTGTAGCAGTCTGCCATTTCACAGGATCCGAGGTGATGCGGTATGAGGGTCACTGCACAGTGCGGCGGTTCTCAAACCTGACTACACATTATAATTACTTGGGGAAATTAAAATAAAATAATAAAATAAAACAAAATGACCTGTCTTCACTATAGGCCAATTAAATATAATTACTGGATGTGGGAACTCAGTGTAGATTTTTCTTGAAACTCCACTGATAATTTTAAGGTGTAGTATAAAGTCCTCAATGAGCATCAGAATATCTCATCCTGTTGCAGGCAAGACACTGGATTTAGTGTAAGATCCTTAATCTCAGTAGAGCTCATTATCTCATTCGTAACAGGGTACGGGTCATTTGAAGGTCTCTAAAGCCTAGTACATTCCCAACACTTAGTGGAAAGTGGATCCCCATCTGTAGTCTAAGATTCTTCACCTCTGTGGCTTTATACCAAATGACTGTCAGCCATTCAAAAACTCCCTCCAAACTGAGACACTACCTTGGCCCATGTTTCCTTATCAAACATTCAGCTCACTTTCTTTTGCCAGGGGGTTCAAATCCAACAGTTTTATAAGATAAATTTTGGCCCTGGGCAGAGAGAACACTGCAAAGACCTTGACTCAACACCATCTCAGTTCTTGCTGCTGGAGACAGAGATCTCACCTAAAGCTATATCCTTTGCTGTATTAGTATATTTTCTTGGATTTTCCCTTCTGATATTTTATCTGGAGTAAAGCCTTATGCAGAGCAATAGTAGGAGATATAAGGACAGAAGATTTGAGGATACACGGGAGGTACATGAAGGGCAATGAAGAGAATTGCCTTTGTTTATGAGGTAGTGGAGAGCCATTGGCATTTTTGCAATGAACCCATTTTCTGAGACACTGAAATATGAATGAATTAATAATGAGTAATTAAGAGAGGAATGCAGCTATGTTGGTTGGTTAAAGAAGGATAAGATGGCTATTGGCTCATATCCCAAATGGGAATGAGTTAGCTGTGGGAGGTAAGAACATAAAAAGGACAGAATGATGAGAGACAAGCAGACACCTAATTGAATTTAGGAGACATATAGCAGATTAGAGTATTTCTTATACTATGACATGTGTAAGAATCATTTGGAGAACTTGTAATCATGCTGATTCCTTGGTCCCACCTCCAGAGATTTAGCGATCTGAGGTAAGACCCAAGAATTTGCATTTTGAGAAAGTTCCCACGTGATGCTGATGTGCTGATCTGAGGACCACATTTTGAATAGCACTGCGTTAAGGTTTGGTTCTGCCACTTACTGACTGTGATAAGTCTAGCAAATCTATTATGTTTCTTAGGACAATGCTAAAAATACTATAATGCAGCATTTCCTTGGAATCTTGTTAGAATGCAGATTCTGATCCAGCTGGTCTGGAATGTGGACTGAATTTCTGCATTTTGTTAGAAACAAGTTTCCAGGTGATACCCATGCAGCTGGTCCATGAACCAGACTCTGATTAGCAAGTTCCTAGGCCATTATTTCTCCCTTACCTCACATGTTTATTATTACAATGAAATAGAAGCATGTAAATTAAAAAAGACTCTGCATATCATGAAGAAAAATGTAAATGTAAGGTGATGGAGGAAATAGATTGATAGAGGAAATAGAAGACAGCTCTGTGTTTTGAGCTAACTAGGAGAATTTTGGCAAATTTATAGAAACAGAGAAGTCAGGAAAAATAACTTGCTTTAAAAATGTTGATTTGGGAGAAAAGCAGCAGGCAGTTGAAAGCATAAGATAGAAATAAGCTTGAGAAAATTTAGTCTTCACATACCAATTTAGGAGTTGTATACATATGATTGAATGATGTTTTTGAATATGTGGATGTATAGAAAGAAAAGAGATTAAGTACGGAATCTGGGAAGAGATAACATTAGGAAGAGATGAGAAGGAAGAGAGATATCAAAAGAGAGATCATATTTCAGCACTTTGTCAGAGAGACATCACTTGTCCAACTGTGAGCTGTAGCAACAGATTTTACATCCTCATGATTGAGGATAACAGTCGGTTGAGTTTTCTAGGCATTCCCCTACTTGGTTATTATGGAAGCATCTCATTTATGTGTGGGGTTTATAAGCAGCTGTTCCATGGATTATGGAAAATACATATCCAGGATTTATTAGTGTGTTGGACCAAGTCACAGGCACTGAGAAAATAGAGCAACTGAAGGAAATCATGAATTTTATAAAAGATAAAAGGATGAAGATGTGAGGGATTCTGCAACTGGATATCCATAAAAAAGATGTTGATTCCTTGCCTTGTCAATCAGTTGAGGTATTTGGACATCTATGAAGCTCAAGAGAAAATGCAGTTCATTAGTTTGTGGAGAGTGGCGTTTTTCACAGAGGTAGTTGATCTATTGAGTAGAATAACAAGTGGATTTGCTGACTGTTAATAATTGCATAATTTAAAAAGAAAAGCAAGTTTGGGATAAGACACTAGTGTATTTGACTAGGTCATGATGTTGTTCTTAAGGATGCTTCCAAATAATGACCTTGGATGCTGAGAAAGGTTAATAAGAATTCTTCTTTCCTTCTTTTTTGTTTTTCCTGTAAATCATTGGCTCTTTTGCTTTTCAGATACTTTTATTTTCCCTCTTAAGTTTTAAAGTACTCAGTGTTAAAATGTGGACATTTTAAAGTTTGATTTGCAATCATCTATACTCCAAATCAACAAAGGTCTCTTTCTAACATTGATTTACTCTCAAAGGGTCATTCATAAACATATTCATTACAGACACACTCCTCGAATATTCAATAATACATAAATCACTGAGCTGTTTATGTTAAGAGACACAATTGAAATTGAACAATATAATTCAATAAAATTACTGGTCTTTTTATTTATTCATCTAAACCCTAGTTGCTCAGTCACTGTAAACAGATCCATTGAAAACAATTCACTTTTCTGTTGTTTCATGATTGATCTTCTCAAACACATGATTATTCTTAATTCAGACAAAATATTTTATTTCTTTAAGTACATGAAAAGGAATTAGAGCCAGCTGAATGCAATAAGGGATGAGGAAGGAAGACGCTCAATAAAAGGAAATCAAACCTGTTTACAAGTCTGGAATCTAAACACTTGTGAGGTTTGTGGTTTTGGAAACTATATTCATATGTTAGAGGGGAAAATGATGAAGGCTGGCTAAACATGGGTTTAAAATGGCCTGGGTCAAATTCTTATTACTCCTTGCACCCTAAATACCTCTTTTAAACAAAGAGCTCCCCTTAATTTTAAAGAAATCCTATTCAGGCAAAACACACCAATGTATATTGGAGAGAAAGAGAAATTCCTTTTTTCTGAGATGATCAAACATATTTATTACTCAGAAGACAGAAGTTAAAACATGGAAGTATTCATAAAAACAATTAAGGTATATACTGATCATGAGCTACGCCAAATTATCGTCTCATGCGAGTAGTAACTCTTGGTTTCCTAAATCTGTTTTTTGTTTCCAGTTCTCCTACTTTGAATATATGATACTGAAAATATGCTAAACACAGCCCTTGGGCAAATTAGAAACAGAGATTGGTAAAACATTAGGAATATTTTTTTTCTTATTTCAATTTGAATTGTTGTGTTTATTTAGAAGGTAAAAAACGTTAATATAAGTGTATTCTGGAATCAGAAGGATGACCATCTGCTAACCAATTACTATCCTGGAGTTTCAGTGCCCCTTAGGCATATGTATTTATTTATTTACATTTTAAAACCTGATAATTGTTTTAAAGAAATGAGAATAATCAGGTTCAAACTATTATATGCTGTGTATGCAGTATACATACCTGTAGTATACTGCATACTGTATATGCAGTCATTTTGGATCAATGTAACTTCAAGTGATGGGTTACCAAAAAAGACACTGACTGCAAGAGCTTTTTAATTTGTGGGCTTTGAAATTCTGATGACTGGAAAAAAAAAAAAAAGAAAGGCTGAAGGGAACTGGCATTTTAATTCCATGTGGCTGAGCTTTTTAGTTGCATTCAGACACTTCTATTTTTATTTCTTCAAGCTGGGACCATTTCCAAGTAGGAAGCTGTGGAATTATCGCTCTCACTCCCACATTTAGTGCAATCCCCTATAATACTAAGGTTAGGACAGCCTTTCCCCTGTCCCCTGCTTTAAACCTACAAATAGATCAGATTTCATGATAAGGAATAAGCGAAAAAGGACAAAAGATTGTAAGTGAAACATTGAACCAGCTTGACTTGAATTAGAATTTAATCAACTGCATAATCTAATGTTCACAGAGTGCTTTGGCCTCAGATCCTGGTTGGTTTCACCCCATAGCATTTAAGTTATTCTTTCTTTTCTTCTTCTTCTTTTTTTTCCCATTGCCCTGCTGTGTGCTGATATATTTAAAAGGATAGCTCTTTGTGTTTTATGCAATGGAAAAATTGCTGTTGAAGTCTTAGCCTTGAAAGGCACTGACTGTATCTAAAAACAGAAAAAAGCAATCTTTTGCCCCGCCTCCCATTGGTTGTTTGGAAACAGCTGTTGGACGCCAAGTTTGTACTTCACCCTTATCAGCCCATTTGGTGAGATCAGAATGTGCTTGAATAACTCTGAAGGTTAAAATATGTTGACTGACTTTTCTGCTGCTACCATTCCAGAAGGCCAGCTCATACCGTCACTGACTGTCAACAGCAGCCAGGGTCTGCCATTCCCATGACCATGCCATGTAATGGAAATATTCCTGGTTTCTCTACATCCTAATCCCTGCATGATGTGTGTCACACTCAGGATAAGCACAGCAGGATGGCCTGCCAGTGGGCCTGACAGATCTGACCTACCGACATATGGAATTGCCCCTCCAATATAAAACACACTATTACACTGACTTGTCATGATTCAAGGACCTGGATTTTTATTTTGATCTTCTTTTTCTCAATCACAGGTGTCTTATTTACGGCATCTATTACATTTGTCTGAAAAAACCAGGCATTATGATTTTCATATTCAATCTCATAATTATTTTAACATCTCCCAAAATGATGCTCCCCTGATCTTGATTGCTATTTGAGTCCAAGATGTTCTTTCCAGCCCTTATTTACAATGCCACCCAGAGTCCTTCATAACATGAACAGAGGTCTTCAATTTTTATGATTATTTAATCATTCAGTCATCTTACAGAGTTGAATCATGCTATATTATTATTGTTACTTAGCACTTAGAAAATACTCAGTGACCAATAAGAACTTTTAAATATTACAAAATCGTGTTCCAGAATCTTATGTTAATGATACATTCTTCTTAGCTTAAAAACATCGTCTAAAAGATACTAAGTATTAATTTTGCAGTTTGCAGTGTGCTCACGTTTATCTCCAAATAATGTACAGTGATTTGTCAGTTATTTATCTAGTTATTTATATATTTATATGATCCCTATTTCTGGAATATTCATATTCATGGAAAAGGAAAGTCACTGTAAATTTTAGTGCCTATTTGTGTTGTACATATTTTGTATGATCGTTATTTACTTCGCACAACAACTCTGAAGTAGGTATTAATATCCAGTTTACACTGTTTGTAAACTGTGGCGCAGTGGAGCTCAAGATCCATAGAGCTAGGAAATAACACAGCTGGAGTTCTTGGATTTGAGTGACTCGAAAGCCCTTACATGCTCTTACCAGATCACAATGTGACTTTTGTTCATGAGGATGGAAGAGCAAAAGAAAAGTGTGTATGGGAGAGCTGAGTAGCACGTACAATAAAGAGCTTTATATCAAGGCTCCCATATAGTTCCAAGATCAATACATTTTATTAACCTTTGAATTTTTTTAAAACATTTCTTACCCAGAACAAATTAAAGTAGTTAAGATCATATGTGGTGCTAAGAAAGACTCATGTCTGTTGATTCTGTACTATTAAATGATACTATAATGTTAATCATAATATTAAAATATTGACTCAATAAATAAGGATCCAAGCCTTGAGCTAAGGCCATCATTGTCTTTTCTCATAACGCAGATATACTTTCATAAGAATGATAGGCACATAAAATTTACCCTCTATGAGAGATTACTTATTGTTATTTTGTAGGGTTTGTATTGCACCTCAAATCTATTAATGAATATTGAGGGCTTTGTGTTTAGATCTGTGAAATGAAGCAGAGTGTATGCTTATTCTTATAATAACTAAGAAGCTATCAAATATGTATTATTGGATTGAGACAATGGAAAGAGTGAGAAGAAGGAAGAATGAGTCTATTTTTAAAAGAAGAAAAATGCAATTCAGTCTTTTTGGGATATAAGAATTTCCAGAATTATTATAAAAAGAAGGGCCTATCTCAGCTTGATTACTTCAAAACAGCTTCCTGCAACCTCCCACCAAGTAGATGAGCAATTAGTATAATCACAGCAATAAGTCAAAGACACTTGCTGTTCAAACTTGTGTTGTGATTCTTCCTTTTGGCATTGCTTCTGGGCTATCCCAATTGCATACCCATAGACATGCAAGCACATATTTAATAACATTTTATTTGGTAAAAAGCAAAATGCTTAGGAATGACTTCTTTTTGTATCAAGGTTAAATAAAGGGCTCTGAACAATTAAAGCTGTTCTGAAAAGAACAGTGGCCAGGGCAGGGATATTCTTATACTCCAAACAGTCGTGCAGATGGAAGTCTGGCCAACAAAACCGTAAAGCACCAAGTCTAACTGTGAGTCAATCTGTCAGTGCAAGTACAAGGTGACTCAGGAAAAGATTGCATTTTGTTTTTCTGACAAATATTCAGGGGTTCTAGTACATTTGTGTGTGTTGGATATTGATGGCAGGAAAGGATTAAAAACTACTTCACAAATGGGAGAGTGAACTTTTAACAATCGATTATCTGCTAAAAAAAATAACGAATAAGAGTAACCAATTGAATTTTTAAAGAAATTTTCAATGGGTGGATATTCAAACTACTCTGTATCTACTTGTCCGTTTGAGAGACTACTAAATATTTACATATCTTCTGCTACTGAGTTGATTCAGTACAAAAGGAATTGCTTCTAAGAAGAAGCAGTGCAATAAAATATATTTTGCAATGCCAATCATGTGCTCTTTTTGCTATGTTATTAGAATATCTAATTTTAAAAGTTGCTTTAAGTCTCAGCTAAATATTCAATTAATTGTTACTTTAAGTTCCCAGGTTATTGGTTTGTCTGGATAAGTGATGCTCTAGTTATGGTAGCTTTGATTTTTCACTAGTTTGGAAGTTCTTATATGGGTGTTTTCCAAATGCTTCCCTTCTTTTATCTCTAATTAAAGAAATTCACAAACTTATAGGAAAATGTCACCTTTAACTTTTCATGAAATTCTGCTGAGAGGTTAAAGAATGAATATAGCTAATGCATTGAATAAATTCCCTCTATTAAAAGGCAAATAATAAGCTCCTTTTGTTATTATTTTTCATTGTGAATATGCATTCTTTTATGGTCAAAAGGAATCTAACTTTTCTGGTTAAATGATGTGTAGGAAAATGTGAAAACACATCAATACTTAGTCTGTGTTCTCAGGAAATAGTATTTTATATCCCTAAAAGATTTTGCTTACTGAATACATGATTTTAAGAAGAGAGATTATTAGTAACACTGATAAATATCAAGGCATAAAATCAAGATGGAAAAAAGAGTGGACAGATGAAGATTGGTTTGTAACAGTTTAAATTATTCTGAAACTAGATACATGGAAAGATGAGAACAGCAGGAAGAGAGAAGAAACTTTAGAGGCAGAAATTCAAAGTCAAAGGTGAATGCCGTATAGGAATCTGAATCAACTTGCCAAGAAAATTGCAAACCTTAACATCATCTTGAAAAATCACAAAAGGAAAGGAATAATACAAATATTTAAATATGTAATTTATCATAGATGCCACACCATGATGATGCAGCTGACTGAAAGAATACTGTTGTATCAATGAAAATGCATAATCTTTTGAAATATAAAGGCAAATCCTTGATAATTTTGTGAAATTTGGCTTAAATTTGAAGAAAACCTCAGTTTCATGTAATGTGGGTATTACCTGATGAGGTATGTTTCCCAAAATTTATATGAAGTTCTAACCTCTAAAAACGCTAGAGTATAACTATATTTGGAGAAAAGGTCTTTAAAGAGATAATTAAGTTAAAATGACATCATTAGGATGGACTCTAATATAATATGACTGGTGACCTTATGAGAAGAGGAAATTTGGACACAGACATACACAGAGGGAAGACCATGTGAAGGCAGAAGAAGAAGATGGCCAAGGAGAGAAGCCACAGAAGAAACGAACCCTGCCAACACCTTGATCTTGGTCTTCTAGCCTCCAGAACTGTGAGAAAATACATTTCTTTTGTTTAAGCCACCCAGTCTGTGGTATTTTGTTATGACAGCCCTAGAAAACCAATACACCGGGTCAGCATTCTATCTGAAGGACATTAGAAGGAAAAAATGTCTATAGAACATGCAAAATTGATGATTCCTTTGAAGGACATAAAGAACCTCCTAGATTTCACCTGGACCAAGTGCTTTGATGGTCAAGAAGCTTCATGAGGTCCAAACTGGTTTTCCCTTACAAACCAACTTGGAGATGAATATAATTACCCAGAATGCTAAATGGAGAAAAAATGAAAACTCACAAGACCTTTGGGTAATGGCAGGTGTGTTTGGTGGGGTGGGGGGGACACTTTGCAGTGAGGCATGTTTTGTGATTGATCAGTGATGTCTATCCTAGGAGAGGGTATCGAGTAGCCACACGTAACTACATGGTGCCTTGGAATTAAGTTGTAAAGCGTTTTTTATTCAAAATGTTTTTGGGGTATGAATCAGATTGCTCATGGGTCATTACTCTGATCACCTTGGACTTAGAGTTATTAAAGTGTTGAATAGTATTTACATTTAAGGGGGGTGAGGAGGTGTGAGGGGAGGCATCCTATAGTTATTACTTTTTAGTAAATGAGTTCTTTCTAGATACAGTTACTACCTAGATAGCACATCTACTTAAAGAATCAATGTCCATGTTTCACAGAGTTTAGACCTCACAAAGTCATTTGATATTTAAAAAACAGCAAAATATGATGGATATAACAGTAATCATCTTCTCTGGCGCCTGAGGAAGGGAGAATATTAATATATTTACCTGTCTATCCTCTCATATTACCTGTATTCACAGAGGTTATAGAATTCTTCCCCCTTGGCTTTTGGAAATGTGATACAAAGACATGTCATTCTTTCTTTTCTTTTTTTCATTTTGGTGCACTTAAGTGGCTGAAGTTAAAATCAAGCCTTAAGAGGCTTCAACTCTTTCACTAAGGGAAAGCTCTGAATCTGAAAAGATGTTTCCCATTCAGGTCTGCCAGAGAGCTGTGCCCTCTCTCCTTTGGCAGGGAACCCAAAGGATCAGAAGCAGTTCTTTTTGCTCTGGGCTCACGGTGACAACTTTGATGCTGACCAGCAAGGGATGCTCAGCTATCCGTTAGGGCAATTTTTTCAGCGGAGGAAGGAAGCTGCAAAATTGGATTAAGTATCAAGACATCGTTTTTCAAGGGATGCTCTTTTTGATTCACAACCATGTTCTTTCTAAGGAAAAACCCTCTCTAGTTGCCAATTATTGGCTAATCGATATTCTCAGTAGCACCCGTCAAATGTCTACAATATTCAGTGTTATTTTTAACACTGTTATTGGATCTATAACAGGAAACCTATTATTCTGTTGAATATTCTGAAATTAGAAACATAAAGAAGACAGAAAAAGCAATTCATAGTTGGATCCAGAAATAACATACCAAGGAGACTCTTTCCATGTATTCTCTTCTGAATATTATTTTTATATTTTTCTAAATTTAGTTTTGTTTGTTTGTTGCTGAAAAGCAAACTAAGTATGCTTGGTACATTTTAAGTGTTCATTTTGCTCTTCTAAATTTATCAGTCATAAATTAATCTATTACATTAATTTGTCAATATGCCTTTTCTTTTGTGAATCTTTGAGCAGTTTGCAGTGCCTCTTTGAGACAGTTATTCTTGTCCTCATTTTACAGATGTGATACCAAGGCAGAAAATGGTAAGGTCATTTACTCACAGTTTTCCAGAAATCTATACTATGTCAACTTCAAATTATACATCACAGTGCATGCTGGGGCATATGTTGAACTTCCCTTAAATTAATAGGGCAGAGTCTGGGCTTGGTGACCTTGTGAGGAGGCTTTCAGGTCTATAATTCTAGGATCTTAATTCTGATGAATGCTTCTGATGGTAGATAGAACCAATCTGTTTCCTTACACTCTGGTTCAAAATTTAAGACAGGGCACACACTCATACAAACTGATATTTTTTTCCTCCCTACTAATTTGGAGGGAAAGAAATCCATTTCTGCAAAGCATTATTATATTCTCATTTATTTGTGTGTGTGTGTTGGTAGAAGGACCTATCTTATTCACATGGCTGTTTGGAAACGTTACAGAGATTTTGAATTGGGGGAGGGACACAGTGGGAAGTTTGGTTCCAGCTAAGTGAATGACATATTTATACTGGACAGTGTGGCGTAGGTTCTCCTAGATTTCTGGTCTGGGCATGAGCTGACTGCACTCACAAAATAAGCTGATGATATTAAGATTTTTACCAAAACTAATTAAGCAAGATGCAAATTTCCCAGTAGATCTCTGTGACTAAGGTGTGAATTTAATTTTTAATTAAAAATTTATTTTCATTGTCTTTTTTGTTATATTAATTTTTATTTTGGTTCCAATACCTTGATTCTTGGTGCTTAGCAAGAACAATAATTTCTGACTGTGGCCAGTAAAAGAGAGCACATATTTTACTTTTTCTTCATCATTTCATTTGCACTCTAAAACATCAGGTTTAAAATAAAGACAGAAGCTTCCCTGAGTGGAAATATGATAACAGTTATTGTATGTCAGCTTCTCCTGAGCACCAAGGTTGTCTTTTCTATGGGAAGTGTGTTTATCACCTTAGAAAACTTGCTGAGGATTTAATGTGAATGTGGGGAACTGGCTGAGGTGTTGGGATTTGGAAGAGGTCCAACTTTTTGTTCCTATTGCCTTAGTTACCCTTGTTCATCTGATCAAAATTTGGAGTTTAGAGGTTCATCTTCAATTTCTGAAATTCTAAAGGATCTAGAAGATGATGTGAATTAACATATGTTCAAGGAATTTGAAATTGGGTCAAGAACCTGAAAGAAATGTTCGGTAACAGGACAATAAAACAAAAAATAAGAAGAGAACCCTTTCAATATTGTTTAAGGAACTCAGGTTGTAAAGTTTGTCTGTTATACAATGGAGGCATGCCAATCTATGTATAAAGGTAAACAATTCTAACTGAAGATTAGGTCTGACTCTGTGGTAGACAATGTACTTTCTGCTCTATCACATGTTCTCCCCCAGATACCCTGACTGTAGGTACAGAAGTGTGTATTATGTTAGTTTGAGCTGATGTAAGGCATACTTCTCTTATTTTTAAACCTTTTTATTTTTATCTATTTATTTATTTGGCTGTGCCACACAGCTTGCGGGATCTTAGTTCCCCAACCAGGGATTGAACCCACGCCCTGGGCAGTGAAAGCGGTGGAGTCCTAACCCCTGGACCACCAGGGAATTCCCAGGCATACTTCTCCTAATGTAAGCTGAAGCGGAGATAAACTAGAGGCAGATGCCAATGACATTTTCATCACAATGAGTTACTTAAAAATACACTGTCGAGCTATGGAATTCAACCAAAGTCATAATTCCCTAAGTCTGAGTAGAAAAAACACTTAATGGAAAAGTGAACTTCTCAATAAAGTTTGGAACTTCCATAAAATTTTATATTTTCTTATTCTCAAGAAATATTCTCATAATATCTGCAGCATTCATGTTCTGACGCCTCCTGTGTTTGTCAACCCTTGGAGACATATGGCACCTTGATTTGGTAGCAGAGGTGCTCTGCCAGAAAATCCATATTACAATTATCCCATAACGAAGGAAAAAAAGTAGGGGATAATATTTTTAAAACAAAGGTTTACAACAATAAAGCTGATGGAAAAGCCCATGCATAGTATTTTGATATTTTCAGAAACTGAAATATTTGAAAGATTCTGGGACCTTGTAGTAAAATACGACAGAAACAGACCAAAAAAAATAATAATAATAAAGTGAAAATTTGCCTAATGATAGCTCATGCTCCACAACTTTACAATGATGTCATAGATCACCCTCTTACTTGATATTCACTGAGAAAGGGGGCATTGTCTTCTCTCTTAAATTATCCACAGATTTTAATAATTTAATGTTGTCTCTCTTGTAGATTTCAATATTTAAAATCTTTGTTTTAAAATTAAAAGCCTAAGTCCATTATGAAATGATACATATGTTTAACAGAAGACTTTATCATGTATTTAAAAGACATTGTCATAGTTTGGCTAATTTAGACAAATGCATATGTCTGGATATTTTGAAGTGATTTGATAGAAATATAGACTTTACACCTATGGATGTTTTTTACTCAATTGTCCTAGTACTTCCTATTCCTGGGCATAAATCTGGTTCCCCATGTGCATTTTAATGGAATCTGGGGTTTCTTTTTATAATAACTGGGAAGATTTTCCCCATCTGAATCTAGATTGTTGGTCATTTCTTTGAAGTGCTTATTTATTTTCTGAAGACAATTTGAAAATGCAGGCTTGTTTGGAATATTAAAACTAAGTTGGCTAAACTCTATGACCCAAAGAACACATTAGATACTAGTTACTATATTCGAGTAAAATATTGAATCATATACAAAACCTTTAGTTCTATATGTCCTATGCATAATCTGTTCGGTACAACATAACTCAAATTCTTCTTGGTTTCCTACATTTGTATGCCAAGTAAAGAGCTATTCATTTATTAAAACCAAACAGAATGAATGTTATTTAGGTGGCAGCTTCATATTCTTATAAGGTTTTGCTTTCTGGATGGATCTTTAAAGGAAGCTACTTATGAGGGCATCTTGTTACAGTAGTGCTTTGTGTCTACACTGGCTCCTCTTGCACAGCTGGGAGGAGTTGCCAGGGAGAGCTCTTTGACCATTGTTTGTGGCATTCTGACAAAACTGATAGCTGCTTGTGTCCCAAGATTTTGTCAGTCCTATTTGTACTTTCCCCTTTCCATTGTGTAGCCTAGTACACTTATGAAGTCCCCAGGAACAGAAGTGGGATCTTTGACAGCCAAAGTGAACACTTGTCCTTTAAGAGCTGGGAAAGTTGTGACTTTTCAGTCACTATACACAATTAAACATTGGGGATACATTCAGTGCCTTTTGGAAAGGAAACATAAAAATAGTAAGACTTTATGTTTAGGTAGTACCTTACAATTCTCAAAGCCCTTTAATATCTTGCTCAGTGTTCCAATTCTGGTAAATGGTACCACCAAGGTTACAGCCTGACTTTTTGAGGACTGAAGCTTATAGAGTTTGGAGAACTTTCTTTAAGAAAATTAATAAAAGTTATAATTTCAAAAAAGGTAACAAAGTATTTCTTTAGAAGAAATTACAGCAAATTATAAAATTTTAAAGGCTGAAAAGTACTACAAAATTGTAAAATCTATAGGGATAACAGTATTTTTAAGAATCACCTACTCAAAACATTAATTTTTAAAATATTTTACTGCATATTTTTTATCATTTTTGCATATGACAGTAGTCTATAATATTTTATATAGAGACAATAGAAAGATAATTTATTCTTTCCTCTAACATGGTTAATACTTTCTTTAAAAATTACACATTAAAAATTTAACTAAAAAGTAAATTAAACTCAACAATAAGGAAACAAATAACCTTATTAAAAGAATGAGCCAAACATCTTAACAGATACCTCATCAAGGAATATATAAAGATGGCAAATAAGGGCATGAAAAGATGCTCCACATCATATGTCATTAGCTAAATGCAAATGCAAATAACGATGAGATACCACTACAAACTGATTAGAATGCCCAAAGTCCAGAACACTGAAAACACCAAAATTTGTCCAGGATGTAGAGTAACAAGAACCCTGATTTGTTGCTGGTGGAAATGCAAAATGGTACAGCCATGTTGGAAAATAGTTTGATGGTTTCTTATAATACCAAACATACTCTTATCATACACTTTGGCAATCACACTCTTTGGTATTTACCCAAAGGAGATGAAAATTTATGTCTGCACAAAACCTGCACATGAATATGTAAAGCAGTTTTATTCATAATTGCCAAAACTTGTAAGCAACCAATACTTTCTTTAGTAGGTGAATGGATAAATAAACTGTAGTACATGTAGGCAATGGAATATTAGCGATAAAAAGAAATGAGCTATTAAACCAGTAAAAGATATGGAAGAAATTTAAATGCATATTATTACGTGAAAGAACCCAGTCAGGAAAGGCTACATACTGTATGATTCCATCTATATGACATTCTGAAAAAAGGCAAAACTGTGGCGACCGTAAAAAGTCAGTGGTTGCCAGAAGTTGAGGGTTGGAGGGTGGTGAACAGGCAGAGCCCAGAGGATTCTTAGGGTAGTGAAAGTACTCTGTATAGTAGTATAATGGTAGATACATGTCATTATACATTTGGCCATATCCATAGAATGTACAACACCAAAAGTGAAACAATGTAAACTGTAGACTTTGGGTGATAAAGATGTGCCAATGTAGGTTAATCAATTGTAACAAACATGCCACTCTGGATAGTGATACTGATAATGGTGGAGGCTATGCATGTGTGGGGCAGGCGGTATACCGGAAATCTCTGTACCTTCCTCTCAATTTTGATGTGAACTTAAATTTGCTCTGAAAAAAAAATTAAAATCTTAAAACATTATTCTAGTTCTAAAATTTTAAAAAGTACATTAAAATAAATTTAAATTCTTGATAGTTTAGAAAAGCGTATTTCAGCTTCTAATTGTCATTAATAATGTCATAAAATTAAAAAAAGTTGTGGTCCCATTTAGAAGCAATGATTACATAAAGAAAATGAGATTTTTTTTCAAATATGAGACTTCACAAATATACTTGCTATTGTATTTCTAACACAAATTTGTGCCCTACAAGTGCAGAATTTCTGATAAACTGCATTGTGTGTAATTCTCATCAAAAAAGAAAAAAAGTTGTGGTAAATTTATATGCTACATTTCCAAGTACTTTCATTTTGCTCTGACATTAGTAAGAACCTAATACTCAGAATTTTACACAACTAATACTTGGATGAACTTTCCCCACAGTTATTCTGGCTCTGTAGGTCTTAGCATTGTTTCTCTTCCAATGCTTACACAGTTCGAGGCTCAGACACTACAGGACACATTCATTGTGCCGTAGCATCTCTGGCCCTGCACATCAGAGTCAGGACGCCAGGAGAGTCAGCACGAGTGTTAGGACTATTCCTGAAGCCCAGCGCAACACGTGGAGAGAAAGCAATAACTTAACGATATAATGAAGTGACTGGCAAACCGTGTAAATATATTCTACTGAAACCAAAGTAAATTATCCTTATACCAGTTATCCACTACTGTGTTAAAAAAACCAAAAAGAAAAAAAAAAGACCGCACATAATATAGTGGCTTAAAACAGTAACCCTTCTATTGCTTACAATTCTGTGGGTAGGCTATGTGGGGATGGATTATCTCTGTTCAGGGTGGTGTCTATCTGAGGTGGTTTGACTGGGGCTGGAAGACCAAAGTAGCTTTATTTGGTATCAGGGGCTTTGCTGCTGCTGTCACACTGGGACACCTTGATTCTCTTCCATGTGGTTTCTCTCTCCATATGATATCTCGTTCACTATGGTCTTTCTCTCCAAGTGGCTTCAATTTGGGTTCCAAGATTGAAAATGGAAGCTACAAATCTTCTTAAAGTAGGACTTAAAAATTTCACTCCAGCAACACTCTATTGGTGAAAGCAAGTCACAAGACCAGCGAGATTCAAGGGGAGTGAAGAGAAATAGACTCCACTTCCTGATGGGAAGTAGACTCATATTGCAAAGGGGTCTGGACAAAGAGAGGATGATTCACCACAATCCATTACTCAGCTTTCTTTTAGCTGGATTCCAGAAATGGCTACAACTACTGCAATACCCCTTGACCCAAGGAGTGGTGTGACCCTTAGTAAGGAGGCAGTGGTTTGAACCTATCACAGTTAATATATCTTAGTTTTGGAAAGTATATGTATATAAAAGACCATGTGAATAAACTTCTGGGCCCAGATAAGAGCTTCAGAGCCTTGGAAAGATCTTGTGTAAGTGAGGAGCCCTGAGGCTTAAGGCTCATGAACACCAGTGTTTATCTGTAGTTAGGCACTAGCATCCACTCTCTTGATCAGGCCAAGACTGATAGATTCTCTTTCTCTCCTACCCCATATCTAATTAATCTGCAAACACCGTTGACTCAGTCTTTTAAAAGTTAGCCCCAATTCAACAGTTTCTAAAGAATTTTATCACTAATGCATTAGTCCAAGACACCAGCGTCTTTTTCTAGACTCTTACAATGGACTCCCATATTATCCCCCAATCCGATCCTTGCTTCTCTTATTTTTTGCACAGTAGTCAGAGTTAATTTTTTCAAAGGCAAATTGAATTGTATGACTTGCCTGCTTTCATTAACTTCAACTAACTCCCAACACATAGAAACGTATTTCAAAACTACTCTACACTGGTCTGTCATTGACTACCTCTGTGATGTGATTTTCTACCAGTTTCTCTGTTTCCTTCCTTTCTCTTTCTCTTACTCTGCTCTACCTTTATTTTCTTAATCACCATTATAATATAAAATCCTCCAGAATAGAGATTTTTGTTCATTACCTAATACACTGGGCCTTGCCTGTCATAAGTTAGTGACATAATAAACATTTGTTAAATAAATGAATATAATGTGGTTGAATTTTAGCAGCAAATTATATAAGATATATATTATCATTATTGAATTTGAGAGTACAAATTCTAATTTGAAATGAGATGAATGAAATCACCTTAAGCGTATGGCAGAGCTGCGCCCAGACATTGGTCCAGTGCTCTTTCAGCTAAACACCTGCTAACACGATTTTGAGGCTTATTTCAATAAGAGAGAAACTTAACCCATTTTCTTACTGTTATAGAGAAGCACCATGAACACATGAAAGTTGGCCTTATTTCTGAATATGTTTTTGATTTTTTAATAATTAATAGCAAAATATTTATAAAGAAACACTTGTTGGCCCTTGCCTTTGGCATAACATGTTGTGGTCCTTATAGGTAGAGAATATTTAGGCATGGATTCTATTACTAACACATTGTTATCACTTCGGAGCTGAAGCTAATGAGACAATTCAACAATGACATGGTAGTCGATTTTGTTTTCTCAGACAATTCTCTCTCAGAAATTGGTAATAAGTGACTATTGTTTCAGTTCCAGAAAAGAAATCACAAGCTATCTTTTAGGAAGTCAACATCTTTTTTATTTGCACTTGGAAATTCATACTCAGCACCAATAACAACACCAACAGACCTTCCAGATCTCCTTATTGCTTTGGGTACCACACGGGTATCTTTTAATCTGGTTTTGCAGAAGCCATGTAGAAATAGAGTTGGTGGGGAGATGTGTGGAAGAAAGGAGAGAAGGGTGGAAACAAAAGAGAGAGACCTTAAAGACAGACATGTCTTAAGCATGCTGGTCGTAGACGTTGTTGATTATACTCAATATCAGTTTTTCTTTCTGTAGGATATGGATGGTGAAGTTTCTCAGGTATCCTCGGGAGTCAGAGCATAGATTAAAGCAAGCTGCCTCAGGCTCCAGGCAGGAGGAAGCAAAACAAGAACTAATTCCTTTGCCTTGAAAAAGATACAGTAAGCAAATAAGCAGTAGGTTTAATAAAGACTGGTAAAAGCTTTAAACTATTTTCATGAAGATTTCTAACCATACATCAGTCTTATCCTCAAGATACTCATATCATGAGTCAAATTCTCTTTAGATATCCATTAGGTATGCTGACTAATTCCATAATAAGCTTTGGAAATTAGCTTATTCCTTAATAAGTCCTTAAAAAATGAGCAACCAACATATTTATCAGGTAAGCAGTACATAGAGGGTAAACACTATATGTATATTATTCACTTAAGGTACGCTCTGATCTTTTATGAATACTGTCTGATGGCTGGGGAAGAAATACATATTTCTCTTCTTTTTTATATTTCTTAAGCCAAAGGCAGGATTTCTACGTCTATTAAAGATTTAATAAATTCAAAAATAAGGAAATTACGTGCAAAAAAAGAGCTAGATTTCTCTTTAGGCCTTCCACATTAAAATAACATTAAAAAGGATGAAAACAAGGCAAATTTAATCTGTTTCCCCGATTTCTCACTTCTTTATTCATACTATTCTGTCTTCTATTAATTTTCACCAGGTTAGATTATGTTTTAACTCTCAAATTCCCTCACTTTTGTTGGTTTAAGTGATGCCCACAGGGGACATTTTTCAAAGTGGTATGTTAGGATTTAGCTGTGGGAGGCCCATTAATACACCACACAGAATTTTACTCCCTATAATGACATTTAAAGAGAGCTATTTGTTTAGACTGTGTTCTTTGTGTAGGCCTGAAGGTTACCATAGTAAAACCCCTTTGGCAAATGTGCAGTCAAAAATTTCTGGGTTAAAGTGGTAGGGGGTAAGGAAGAGGACAATTCCAAAATATTTTATGAGCAAAACCCTGATAAAAGGGAGAGTCTCTGGGGCCTGGTTTTTTTTCCCATTTCCTTCTCTGAGAAACAAGAGCAAATGACTCTCAATCCCTGCTCCCTCTACCCTCAAAACCCTAACCTTCGGGAGGCTCCAAATTCTGATCTTTCAGATTCATCCTACAAATTAGATTTTTATGATATTATCAGGTCAATTTTTGTTTATGAATATCCAGTTTCTTGGCTATAGTTACAAATGATCATGAAGCTGAAATCTTCAGAGGCAGTGAACAAGGATTTTGAAGTCTGATAGGTTTTTATTCAAATCCTTAATTTGCTACTACTGATGACCTGTGCAAACTTGGGTCAGTCACTTAACTTCTTTGATCTTCATTTCCCCTCATCTGTAAAAATGAAATGATACTAGATATTTCAGCAGAGTTGTCATGAAAATTGCTTTAGAAGAAGAGAAATTTCCCAGCCCAATTCTTGGTCCACTGGCAAGCACAGATAAATGTTAGCTTCCCATCTCTTTTTAAATTTGTTACCACTTTGGATGAAATAAGCAAAGAGAGATGAGTATTCTCTTTTAGTGTAACAAATCCTTTGTAAAGTCCTATAAAGATAGGAAAACAATAACTATCGTGGGTGCTGTAGATATGCAGCTGGCCGAGTTTCACTTGACCCTGCTTCATCTGTTCTGTCTGAATTCTATCAGGTACATCCAAATAATGTAACATCCTCTTCCATTGTGGCTGAATGTTCACATTATGTCTTGATGATTCATGCCTTTGAAGGGAAATTGAATTAACCAAGGAGGGAAATAAAAAATTTAAAAATAAGTTTAACAAGATCAATTCTTTTATAATTGGACCGCTTACTCTCAGCCTTGAAAAATAGCATTTAAAAAGGTGTTCATGGTCTGTGACTATCATTTGTAAAGCAAAAACTAAGTTTCTTGCCCAAAGGCTCAGCTGGAAATGGTATCTTTGACGAGACTTTCATTCTAAAGAATCTTACTGCATCTTTATACCATGTTTTCCCCCAGATTATTATTCTTGTCACTAACCTGCTTTAAACTAAGAGTATGGGAATGTATTGTACACTCAATTCCTGGCCCTTAACCTTGTCTTTATCAAAATGGTATTACTTTTATTCCTACAAATTAGTGTAGCATGCTATAGCTTTTTGGAATTTGACAAGCCCTATACTACTACTTGATAGCTGTGGGACTTTAGCCAAATCACTTAACTTTTCTCAGCCTCAGTTTCTTCACCTGTCAGATGGAGATAACAATTTGTTTCACGTATGTTTCTGTGAAGCATTACTGGGCTAAATGTTTACTGAAAATGTCCTATGTGTTGGGGGTGGGAGCTAGTCTCCAAACACGGCCACCAATGAAAATGTCTTCTGAAATTGAAACCTTGTGTAGTCCCCTCACATATTGAAGATGGATTGCCCCTGTAATGTACTTTGATACAACTAATATTTTAAAAGGAGGTTGGGAGTTAAAAGAACATTTTAAGAAAGCTAAAGACCATCAGCAAAAGCCACAAAAGTAATTTGGAACATGCTTATGGGATAATAGGCAGACCGACTGATTAAGAGAAAGCATGCTAGAAAATCAGATAAATAAGATTTGATAGGCAAATAAAGCAGAAGTGACACTCTGCCATGTCTGGTCCTAAACCTTAAGAAGGCCTGGAAGTACCAGATTTGTGCTTTTAGGAGTCCTGAGCTATCATGTAAGAAGTCTGGCTACCCTGCTGGAGAGATCATGTGTAGAGATGATGGGAAGACATCACAGGGAAAAGGAGAGAGAGAGAGACCAAGCCATTACAATAGCTGTCCCAGTGGTCCAGTGGACACTGGGAGCATAGACTTCCAGCCATAGACTGGAAGACTTCCAGCCATTTCCACCAAGGTCTCAGATATATGAGCCCCATCTGCCACCTGACTTCAGTTTCATTATACAACCCAAGCAAGACCAGCAGAGAAACCATAGAGCTGGGTACCAAACCCACACAATTGAGAGAAATAATAAAATGGCTGTTGCTTTAAGTACCTAAGCCTTGTGAGGGTTTGTTATATAGCCATAGATAACTGAAAGAACTGGGTAGTTTGCATGTATATCTTCCTTCCTTTTCATTACTTTTCTCCCCTACTCTTCGTGTTCCCCACAGTTCAGTCCTTGGTCCTCTTTTTATCCTCCTCCAATATACTCTTTATTGAAAGCTAGTTTATTTTCATAGCTTCAAAAACTCTCTGCTCATGACTCCACAATCTATTTTTCTATTCATGCCTCTTCACCTACATTATGGAACTGCACCCCCGTCAGCTTAGTGAATGCTTCTTCTCTCTAACTCTTCACCATTATCATAATACTTTTCTATTTAAGGGTTTCCATAACTATTCATATAAATTTCAAGGACCTCCACGTTCTGTTGACTTTTACTATCAAATCTTATTTCTGTCACTTCCTGGCATGATTTCTGTCCTCTTGTCAGTTGATCTTCTCACTCTCCCATAAGCAACAACTGCTTCTGTGCCTTTGCTGATGATGCCTCTTCCTTTGAAATGTCCTCTCAATTTCCTTTTATTTTTCAAAATATTTATTATTCCTCCAGTTTGAATCCTATATCTTCCGTGAGTTTTTGCTAATTTCTCTTCCATTGCTTTTCTTTATCTCTGTGTTTCTACAGATTAATCACATAATTTCTAACTCTTCATATACTATTTTATGTGTTAGCTAATGGGTATATGTTACTGGCCACTAATCATTACAGTTGCAGGTTGGTCTAATACTGAAGATATTATTTCTCAACATCTTACTTTAGGGTCCAATTCATGAGTAGAATACCAAATTTAGGAAGACATTTGGAAATTGAACATAGTTAGTGGTTTCATATGGCTCATGTGTAGAGCACAAGAAGTCAGAGGGCATGAGAGTACAGTGAGAAGGTAAAGATTATGAAAAGTCTTCTGTGCTATGCAAAAGGTTTTGTAATTTACTCTGTAGATCCTAGGAGACAATGAAAAGATTTTAGGAGAAGAGTAAAAGCCACTGATTTCTATTTTTTTGCAAAATGAAATTGGTGCTGTCAAGAGAACAGCTTGAGAGGTTGAGTTTTGGTGGTAGGGAGTGTGGAGTCAGTGAGATGAGTTAGGATGATAGAGCAATCATTAGATTAAGTGAGAGATGATAAAAACCTGAATAAGAGCAATGGAAGTGCAGAAAGGAGACAGAAGACACATGAGAAGAATTTTCAGAATGCAGTAACCAATTGGCTGAAGAAGAGAGGATGAATATGACTCCCAGATTTCTGATTTAGGTAATGGCTGTACCTACACAAGGATAGGGAAGGTATGATGTGAAGCAAGCAAATGGTGGTGAGGAATGATCAGGTTTTTTTGTTTTTGTTTTTTTTGCATGTCTTAAACTTAAGTTATCTATTGGATATATAAATGGAGATGTCCAGAGGGTTATGGAAATATAGGTTTAAAACTCAAGAGAGAGAGAGAAATCTGACTTAAGGATATAGATTTCTGAATCATTACCATATATGTGGTAATAGAAATCTTGAGAATTAATGAAATCTCTCACAGAGAGTTTCAATTGAAAATGGGTCACTGAAGACCAATAAAATTTGAAGGTAGGTGAAGAAGAGAAACACTTTAAGTAGGAAAGAGACTCTAAGAAGGTGATATTGCTCAAGTATTAAATGCCCATGGAGAGCACAAGTAAGATAACACCAAAAAACACTGTGAGTTTAGTTGGACTTCACTGGAGATTTTATTGAAGGCACATAGTTTGGGCTGAAGGTACATGGTCTGTATTAGAGGTGGAAGCAATGAATGGGGATGAATGGAAAGTAAATAAGTAAAGTAGGGCTGTGAAGGAAATGAAAGTTGATTTGTAATAGAGGCAAATGTAACACAGTAGGACTTCTTGAATTTTTTATTTATTTTAAAATTGGGGAAATTTGAGTTTGCACAGTAAAGGACAGAAACTTGTGAAAAAAAAAAGAGGCTAAAGATATAACAGTGAGAAAGAGAGAGGGGATGCAGAAATGGAGGAGAGAAGAGAGGTCTGTGGGAAATTTATAATTTCTAAACTTGTATCCATATTCCTTCTTTGTGTAAACTGTATTTAAAATTTATTTCATTTAAATTGTAATTAACTTCAATAATTGTCTTTTATATTTGCCATATAAAGAAAATTTTTCTGTCACATGAACTTTGTATTTTAGCCAAAAATAAGTTTCCGTTGAATGTATTTCATTAGATCAAGGAACACAAGCTAAGTTTTAATTACAAAATGCTTAAGGAAACAGAAAAGAACTTTATTTCACTGTTTGATTTGTTTTTACAATTATCTGACATTAAAATTAGATTGGTATGGTGTATTGACCATGAGTGTAGGTATATAATTATCTTAGAATATGCAATTATCACATAAACTTATTTTTTCATAAAGTTTATTTGGCCCACTAAAGAGCACTTAAATGATATATTTTGGCTTTCCATACTGAAATACAAATAAATTACTGAAAAATATAGAGATGAATAAAAACTAAATCTGATAATAAAATATCCCTCATATTTAATATTTTAAAATTCTTCAGGCAAAATAACATTGTTACTGCCACAAAACGCCTTCATGAAGGAAGAATACAAGAGCCTGGAACAATCAATATTTTTCTGTTACAGTAGATCTTATGAACGATATAGCCAAATAGTTTTTTATTATAAACTAATTAAAACAATGACCATATCATTCTCATCATCTTCATTTTCATCAGACATTATTAGCTAAGATTTACTGAATGTCTTCTATATGCCAGGCTCACTACTAGGCAATTTAAATTTCTTTCTCTCTATCCTCAGAATTAACCTATGAAGTAAGAGTAAGTGGACCACCATCTCTATGTTACAAACAGATACTGGAGAGGAAAATAGCTCTTTCCTTTTCATCACACGAAGCAAAATTCAAAGCCTTTAGAGCTTAAGCCTGGCTTTTTTTTTTTTTTTTTTTTTTAAGTGGGATGAATATCAGGAGTCCCACTTTTTTTTTTTTTTAAATTTATTTATTTATAGCTGTGTTGGGTCTTCGTTTCTGTGCGAGGGCTATCTCTAGTTGTGGTAAGCGGAGGCCACTCTTCATCGCGGTGCGCGGGCCTCTCACTATCGCGGCCTCTCTTGTTGCGGAGCACAGGCTCCAGACGCGCAGGCTCAGTAATTGTGGCTCACGGGCCCAGCTGCTCCGCGGCATGTGGGATCTTCCCAGACCAGGGCTCGAACCCGTGTCCCCTGCATTGGCAGGCAGATTCTCAACCACTGCGCCACCAGGGAAGCCCAAGCCTGGCTTTTATTTAGCTGAGGGGGCTGCCATTGTTAGCTAAATATCAGTGGCATCCAGTTCCTTTTTGCCCACCTGAAGGGGCAAAAATTCAAATGTATGGTATGAGGGTGAGGTACCTACACTTTCGTGAGAGGATAGCCTTGCAAATGTAAGGCAAATAGAAAAATATCTTCTTATAATTTGAGTTAATTTGTGTGTTAACAGTGAGAGTTAGGTTTCTCCTTGCGAGGAAGGGATGTGTGTGTATGCCATTGTGCGCACCTGCGCACATGTGTGCTCTAAGTACAAAGATTTAGTAATTAGTGGAAAAAAATGTCAGAAAACTACACTGTTTGGGTGATGTTTAAGGTGGCCCTAGTTAAGTGCTTGCACTCATCCCAGACTGTTTTGTGAGACATGAACCGCAATGCTATGTGAGTGTGACTTTAGACTAGGGTTTGGGTTTATCTGAAGATCTCAGAAAAAGCATAAATCAACTTGACAAGTGAGTGGTGTGTCTGGATGAGGCCAGGCACTGTTGGAAAGTGGTAGTGTTTTCTAACTGATGGATAAAGAATCAGAAGGTTAAAGTTAGAAGCTGAAAATTCTCTCTAAGTTAATTAATGACATCAGCTTTGGAGGCACAGCTAGGAACCAAGAGGCTCCCAAAGTATAGATTTTTTTCTTCTAGTAATGTGCATACACTTTCATTTTAGTTATCTCATGTGTAGTATTTCTACCTCGATTTTTTGAACCCTTCTAATACAAGTTGAGAACTTTGTAGAAAAGAGATTTGGAAAGGAATCAGAGATTGTTGTATAATGGAGAACTCCAAATAGAATTGGAGGAAACAGAAGAGGAGGAAATAGCTGAAAAACAGGAAGAGGTTCTAGAGCTGTGTTAACCAGTATGGCAGCCACTAGGCAAACGTTCTACTGAGAACTTGAACTATGGCTAGTCTGAGTTAAGAAGTTCTGTAAGTGTAATATACATGCGAGATTACAAATCTTTATATGGAAAAAAAGTATCTCAATTTTTTATTACCTGTTGAAATACTAATATTTTGAATATATTAGGTTAAACAATATATTTTATTACGATAATATTACTTGTTTCTTTTATTATTTTTAATGTAACTACTAAAACTATAAAGTATGTGTATGGCTCACATATATTTCCATTTTACCATGCTGGTCTACACTGAAATTGGCAGGCAGTGAACAGTGGTCTACAGAGGAACAGAGAGGAACAAAAATTTTAAATGACAAGTGACAACTATAGAGGTGCATGATGAACTGCCTAACAAACATAACCTTTCCCCATATATACCAGAGGGAAATGACCCATAAGAGAGGTGGAAAACTTCATTCTTCAGATATAGATTATTCAATTTTATAAATTAGTAAATTGAAGCACAGAAAAATATAAATATAGTAATTCATCCAAGATCAGATGAGTAATTTCCCTTCCAGCTGTTCCTAGTATTCTGTTGTGTTTATCTTGGGAATGTCTCAATGAATATTCTTCTAATTGTGTGATCATTCTCTTCCAATTACACAAGAAATAATAAAATGCTCTTCAAGCCTGCAGTGGAGAAAATATATATATATATATATATATTTTTTGCTCCTTTGGTCAGAAAGGAAAATTCAGTTTCTAAGTTCCATGAACACCTGTGGAGGGGTTTCATAGAAAATGTTGCTACTGCTTGTTTCAAATAAAAGTCACCAAGCAGGTAGGTGATGGTTATAATTTGGGGTCCCCCCTTTCTATATCTCAAATCCCCACATCTACATTTATAGATTATATTTTATGTAATTAGGCTCTTTCTGAGGGGGTTATACTTTTATTTTCCTGCTAAAATATAACAATCTCCCCTTACATGTTAGAAAAATACAGAAAAAGACATGAAAAAGAAAATGTTAAAAAATTCATCCCAAGGAGGAACTTCAAGATGGCAGAGGAGTAAGATGTGGAGATCAACTTCCTCCCCACAGATACATCTACATGTGGAACAGCTCCTATAGAACACCTACTGAACGCTGGCAGAAGACCTCAGACCTCCCAAAAGGCAAGAAACTCCCCACGTACCTGGGTAGGGCAAAAGAAAAAAGAAAAAACAGAGACAAAGAATAGGGACAGGACCCGCACCAGTGGGAGGGAGCTGTGAAGGAGGAAAGGTTTCCACACACTAGGAAGCCCCTTTGTGGGTGGAGACTGCAGGTGGCGGAGCGGGAAGCTTCAGAGCCACGGAGGAGAGCCCAGCCACAGGGGTGCGGAGGGCAAAGGGGAGAGATTCCCGCACAGAGGAGTGGCGCCGACCAGCACTCACCAGCCCGAGAGGCTTGTCTGCTCACCTCCGGGATGGGTGGGGGCTGGGAGCTGAGGCTCGGGCTTCAGTCGGATCGCAGGGAGAGGACTGGGGTTGGCGGCGTGAACACAGCCTGAAGGGGGCTAGTGCACCACAGCTAGCTGGGAGGGAGTCCAGGAAAAGGTCTGGAGCTGCAGAAGAGACAAGAAACGTTTTCTTGCCTCTTTGTTTCCTGGTGCGCGAGGAGAGAGGATTAAGAGCGCCGATTAAAGGAGCTCCAGAGACGGGCGTGAGCCGCGGCTATCAGCACGGACCCCAGAGACGGGCATGAGACGCTAAGGCTGCTGCCGCTGCCACCAAGAAGCCTGTGTGCGAGCACAGGTCACTGTCCACACCTCCCCTCCTGGGAGCCTGTGCAGCCCGCCACTGCCAGGGTCCCGTGATCCAGGGACAAGTTCCCTGGGAAAACGCACAGTGTGCCTCAGGCTGCTGCAACGTGACACTGGGCTCTGCCGCCGCAGGCTCGCCCCGCATCCATACCCCTCCCTCCCCCCGGCCTGAGTGAGCCAGAGCCCCCAAATCAGCTGCTCCTTTAACCCCATCCTGTCTGAGCGAAGAACAGACGCCCTCAGGCGACCTACACACAGAGGCGGGGCAAATCCAAAGCTGAACCCCGGGAGCTGCACAAACAAAGAAGAGAAAGGGAAATCTCTCCCAGCAGCCTCAGGAGCAGCAGATTAAATCTCCACAATCAACTTGATGTACCCTGCATCTGTGGAATACCTGAATAGACAACGAATCATCCCAAATTGAGGAGGTGGACTTTGGGAGCAATGATATATATATGTATTTCCCTTTTTCTCTTTTTGTGAGTGTGTATGTGTATGGTTCTGTGTGTGATTTTGTCTGTATAGCTTTGCTTTTACCATTTGTCCTAGGGTTCTGTCTGTCTGTTTTTTTTGTTTGTTTTTTAGTATAGTTTTTAGTGTTTGTTATCATTGATGGATTTGTTTTTTGGTTTGGTTGCTCTTCTCTTTCTTTCTTTTTTTAATTACTTTTTAAATTTTTTTAAATCATTATTTTATATTTTAATAACTTTTTAATTTAATTTTATTTATTTTATCTTATCTTATCTTCTTTCTTTCTTTTTTTTTTTTCTCCCTTTTATTCTGAGCCGTGTGGATGACAGGCTCTTGGAGCTCCAGCCAGGCATCAGGGCTGTGCCTCTGAGGTGGGAGAGGCAAGTTCAGGACATTGGTCCACAAGAGACTTCCCAGCTCCACGTAATATCAAATGGTGAAAATCTCCCAGAGATCTCCATCTCAATGCCAAGACCCAGCTCCACTCAATGACCAGCAAGCTACAGTGCTTGACACCCTATGCCAAACAACTAGTAAGACAGGAACACAGCTGCATCCATTAGCAGAGAGGCTGCCTAAAATCATAATAAGGCCACAGACACCCAAAAACCACCAGACGTGGACCTGCCCACCAGAGAGACAAGATCCAGCCTCATCCACCAGAGTACAGGCACTAGTCCCCTCAACCAGGAAGCCTACACAACCCACTGAACCAACCTTAGCCACTGGGGGCAGACACCAAAAACAACGGGAACTACGAACAAGCAGCCTGTGAAAAAGAGACCCCAAACACAGTAAGTTAAGCAAAATGAGAAGACAGAGAAACACACAGCAGATGAAGGAGCAAGGTAAAAACCCACCAGACCTAACAAATGAAGAGGAAATAGGCAGTCTACCTGAAAAAGAATTCAGAATAATGATAGTAAAGATGATCCAAAATCTTGGATATAGAATGGAGAAGATACAAGAAATGTTTAACAGGGAGCTAGAAGAACTAAAGAGCAAACAAACAATCATGAACAGCACAATAAATGAAGTTTAAAATTCTCTAGAAGGGATCAATAGAATAACTGAGGCAGAAGAATGGAAAAGTGACCTGGAAGATAAAATCATGGAAATAACTACTGCAGAGCAGAATAAAGAAAAAAATGAAAAGAATTGAGGACAGTCTCAAAGACCTCTGGGACAATATTAAACGCACCAACATTCGAATTATAGGGGTCCCAGAAGAAGAAGAGAAAAAGAAAGGGACTGAGAAAATATTTGAAGAGATTATAGTTGAAAACTTCCCTAATATGGGAAAGGAAATAGTTAATCAAGTCCAGGAAGCACAGAGAGTCCCATACAGGATAAATCTAAGGAGAAACATGCCAAGATACATATTAATCAAACTATCAAGAATTAAATACAAAGAAAAAATATTAAAAGCAGCAAGGGAAGAACAACAAATAACACGCAAGGGAATCCCCATAAGGTTAACAGCTGATCTTTCAGCAGAAACTCTGCAAGCCAGAAGGGAGTGGCAGGAAAAATTTAAAGTGAAGAAAGGGAAAAACCTACAACCAAGATTACTCTGTCCAGCAAGGATCTCATTCAGATTTGACCGAGAAATTAAAACCTTTACAGACAAGCAAAAGCTAAGAGAATTCGGCACAACCAAACCAGCTTTACAACAAATGATAAAGGAACTTCTCTAGGCAGGAAACACAAGAGAAGGAAAAGACCTACAGTAACAGACCCAAAACAATTAAGAAAATGGTAATAGGAACATACATATTGATAATTACCTTAAATGTAAATGGATTAAATGCTCCAACCAAAAGACATAGACAGGCTGAATGGATACAAAAACAAAACCTGTATATATGCTGTCTACAAGAGACCCACTTCAGACCTAGGGACACATACAGACTGAAAGTGAGGGGATGGAAAAAGATATTCCATGCAAATGGAAATCAAAAGAAAGCTGGAGTAGCAATTCTCATATCAGACAAAATCAACTTTAAAACAAAGACTATTACAAGAGACAAAGAAGGACACTACATAATCATCAAAGAATCAATCCAAGAAGAAGATATAACAATTGTAAATATTTATGCACCCAACATAGGAGCACCTCAATACATAAGGCAGATACTAACAGCCATAAAAGGGGAAATCAACAGTAACACAATCATGGTAGGGGACTTTAACACCCCACTTTCACCAATGGACAGATCATCCAAAATGAAAATAAATAAGGAAATATAAGCTTTAAATGATACATTAAACAAGATGGACTTAATTGATATTTATAGGACATTCCACCAAAAAACAACAGAATACACATTTTTCTCAAGTGCTCATGGAACATTCTCCAGGATAGATCATATCTTGGGTCACAAATCAAGCCTTGGTAAATCTAAGAAAATTGAAATCGTATCAAGTATCTTTTCTGACCACTAACCTAGGAGAGTAGATATCAATTACAGGAAAAATAATCTATAAAAAATACAAACACATGGAGGCTAAACAATATACTACTTAATAACCAAGAGATCACTGAAGAAATCAAAGAGGGAATAAAAAAATACCTAGAAACAAATGACAGTGAAAACATGATGACCCCAAACCTATGGGATGCAGAAAAAGCAGTTCTAAGAGGGAAGTTCAGAGCAATACAATCCTACCTTAAGAAACAAGAAACATCTCAAAAAAACAACCTAACCTTATACCTAAAGCAATTAGAGAAAGAAGAACAAAAAACCCCCAAAGTTAGCAGAAGGAAAGAAATCATAAATATCAGATCAGAAATAAATGAAAAAGGAATGAAGGAAACAATAGCAAAGATTAATAAAACTAAAAGGAGGTTCTTTGAGAAGATAAACAAAATTGATAAACCATTAGTCAGACTCATCAAGAAAAAAAGAGAGAAGACTCAAATCAATAGAATTAGAAATGAAAAAGGGGAAGTAACAGTTGACACTGAAGAAATACAAAGGATCATGAGAGATTACTACAAGCAACTCTATGCCAATGAAATGGACAACCTGGAAGAAATGGACAAATCCTTAGAAATGCACAACCTTCTGAGACTGAACCAGGAAGAAATAGAAAATATGAACAGACCAATCACAAGCACTGAAATTGAAACTGTGGTTAAAAAATCTTCCAACAAACAAAAGCCCAGGACCAGATGGCTTCACAGGCGAATTCTATCAAAATTTAGAGAAGAGCTGACACCTATCCTTCTCAAACTCTTCCAAAATATATCAGATGGAGGAACACTCCCAAACTCATTCTACGAGGCCACCATCACCCTGATACCAAAACCAGACAAAGATATCACAAAAAAAGAAAACTACAGACCAATATCACTGATGAACATTGATGCAGAAATTCTCAACAAAATCCTAGCAAATAGAATCCAACAGCACATTAAAAGAATCATACACCATGATCAAGTGGGATTTATCCCAGGAATGCAAGGATTCTTCAATATACACAAATTAATCAATGTGATAAACCATATTAACAAATTGAAGGATAAAAACCACATGATCATCTCAATAGATGCAGAAAAAGCTTTCCACAAAATTCAACACCCATTTATGATAAAAACCCTTCGGAAAGTAGGCATAGAGGGAACTTACCTCAACATAATAAATGCCATATATGACAAACCCACAGCCAACATCGTTCTCAATGGTGAAAAACTGAAACCATTTCCACTAAGATCAGGAAGAAGACAAGGTTGCCCACTCTCACCACTATTATTTAACATAGTTTTGGAAGTCCTAGCCACAACAATCAGAGAAGAAAAAGAAATAAAAAGAATTCAAATCAGAAAAGAAGAAGTAAAGCTGTCACTGTTTGCAGATGACATGATACTATACATAGAGAATCCTAAAGATGCTACAAGAAAACTACTAGAGCTAATCAATGAATTTGGTAAAGTAGCAGGATACAAAGTTAATGCACAGAAATCTCTGGCATTCTTATACACTAATGATGAAAAATCTGAAAGTGAAATTAAGAAAACACTCCCATTTACCACTGCAACAAAAAGAATGAAATACCTAGGAATAAACCTACCTAAGGAGACAGAAGACCTGTATGCAGAAAATTATAAGACACTGATGAAAGAAATTAAAGATGAAACAAATAGATGAAGAGATATATCATGTTCTTGGATTGGAAGAATCAACATTGTGAGAATGACTATACATCGAAAGCAATCTACAGATTCAATGCAATCCCTATCAAACTACCAATGGCATTTTTCACAGAACTAGGACAAAAAATTTCACAATTTGTATGGAAACACAAAAGACCCCGAATAGCCAAAGCAATGTTGGGAAAGAAAAACAGAGCTGGAGGAATCAGGCTCCCTGACTTCAGACTATACTACAAAGCTACAGTAATCAAGACAGTATGGCACTGGCACAAAAACAGAAATATAGATCAATGGAACAGGATAGAAAGCCCAGAGAAAAACCCACGCACCTGTGGTCACCTTATGTTTGATAAAGGAGGCAAGAATATACAATGGAGAAAAGACAGCCTCTTCAATAAGTGGTGCTGGGAAAACTGAACAGCTACATGTAAAAGAATGAATTTAGAACACTCCCTAACACCATACACAAAAATAAACTCAAAATGGATTAAAGACCTAAATGTAAGGCCAGACACTATAAAACTCTTAGAGGAAAACATAGGCAGAACACTCTATGACGTAAATTACAGCAAGATCCTTTTTGACCCACCTCCTAGAGAAATGGAAATAAAAACAAAAATAAACAAATGGGACCTAATGAAACTTAAAAGCTTTTGCATAGAAAAGGAAACCATAAACAAGATGAAAAGACAACCCTCAGAATGGGAGAAAATATTTGCAAATGAAGCAAGTGACAAAAGATTAATCTCCAAAATTTACAAGCAGCTCATGCAGCTCAATATCAAAAAAACAAACAACCCAATCCAAAAATGGGCAGAAGACCTGAATAGACATTTCTCCAAAGAAGATATACAGATTTCCAACAAACACATGAAAGAACGCTCAACATCATTAATCATTAGAGAAATGCAAATCAAATGTACAATGCAATATCATCTCACACCAGTAAGAATGACCATCATCAAAAAATCTACAAACAATAAAAGCTGGAGAGGGTGTGGAGAAAAGGGAACCCTCTTGCACTGTTGGTGGGAATGTAAATTGATACAGCCACTATGGAGAACAGCATGGAGGTTCCTTAGAAAACTAAAAATAGAACTACCATATGACACAGCAATCCCACTACTGGGCATTTATCCTGAGAAAACCATAATTCAAAAAGAGTCATGTACCACAGTGTGCCTTGCAGTTCTATTTACAATAGCCAGGACATGGAAGCAACCTAAGTGTCCATGGACAGATGAATGGATAAAGAAAATGTGGAACGTATATACAATGGAATATTACTCAGCCATAAAAAGAAACAAAATTGAGTTATTTGTAGTGATGTGGATGGACCTAGAGTCTGTCATACAGAGTGAAGTAAGTCAGAAAGAGAAAAACAAATACCGTATGCTAACACATATATATGGAATCTAAAAAAAAAAAAAGGTCCTGAAGAACCTAAGGGCAAGACTGGAATAAAGATGCAGACCTACTAGAGAATGTACTTGAGGACACGGGGAGGGGAAAGGGTAAGCTGTGACAAAGTGAGAGAGTGGTAATGTATATATGGACATATATACACTATCAAATGTAAAATAGATAGATAGTGGGAAGCAGTCACATAGCACAGGGAGATCAGCTCGGTGCTTTGTGAACAGCTAGAAGGGTGGGTTAGGGAGCGTGGGAGGGACGGAGACGCAGGAGGGAAGAGATATGGGGATATATGTATATGTATAACTGATTCACTTTGTTATAAAGCAGAAACTAACACACCATTGTAAAGCAATTATACTCCAATAAAAATGTTAAAAAAAAATCATTCCATCCTGTACTAAAGAAATATTCAAAACCATTTATATATATATGTGTACATTTAAACTGTACACATTATTTTTATAGCCAGTTTATTTTTCACTTAACAATCAATCTATAAACTTTTATTTCCCATTAAATATTTTTCAAAGCAGCTATTTTCAATTATGGATGCCTTACAGGCTACCATGAGGGCAAGTGGAGACTGAGGGCCAGAGAGGGCTGAGCTAATGGGGAAACACTCATATCATTATTCTATTTTGCTATTCCAGTGTCACTGAGGTGTCATTTGAGGAGATAGTTGCTCTAATAAATACCTTTGGACATATTTTTTAGAACAATATTCTAAAATATTATTTTTAAAGACCAAACTACCATGTGTAAAATATATAACTAGTGGGAACCTGCTATAAAGCACAGGAAGCTCAGCTCGGTGCTCTGTGATGACCTAGATGGGTGGGATGGGGGGGGGGTCAGAAGTCCAAGAGGTAGGGTATATATGTATACATAATGCTGATTCACTTCATTGTACAGCAGAAACTAACACAAAATTGTAAAGCAATGATACTCCAATAAAAAAAAAGAAAAAGGCAAACAAACAAAAAAACAAAAAACTCAAAAACCTATAGGCAAATCACAATGAGTAGCTTCAAAATCTTGTCAGCCTAGGCAGTTTTGTTTAGAACTTTTGTTTGCCTTTCCGGTTAGCATCTAATGCATTAAATATATATCTATTTTATTTTCTAACTCCAACAAAAAAAACAAGAAAAGTGGAGCTTGAGGTCAGAGACAGAAAGAGACAGAGACAAAGTGAAAAGGGGTAAAGATTTCCCTTCTCTGTTACCTGGAGCTGGTTTGATATTCAAGGTCCTTCTAGTGCTGAGCTTCTGGGTCTCGGGCACCCAGTCTTTGCTGAGGCAGGCACAGGACATACATTCTCTCTTTGGATCCTCCTGACAGCCCTGTGTTATGCTTTCTATTTTATAGTTGAGGAAACTGAGGTTTCCATGGGTGACAAGCGCCGGGGGCGCACAATGGGGGGACCCAGAGGTGAAGCTGAACTCCACTTTCCTGGCTTCCCACTCTGCAGCCACCCTGGCCTGTGACAGCCCAGTCCTGCCTTTGAATCCTTGGACTTGCTGTCCATTTGCTTTGTGCCTTTGTCAGGATCCTTTTTCCTAACATCCACATGGCTGGCTGCTTCTGATGCTTCAGCTCTCAGTTTAGTGCCACTTACTTGAGAAAACTCTCCTGGCCACCCAGTCTAAAGTAGTCACTCCACCCCATTATCCTGTAGCTGAGCCCCTTGAGGTTGCCATGGCTGGTATTTATTTGGATTAATTTTGTCCACATCGCATTTATCACAATTTGTAATTTTCTAATTTGTGCGATGATTCTATCGTTCATAACTTCCTTCCCTTCTCAACTGTAAGCTCCATTAAGACAGGAATGACCAGCATTTTCACTGTGAAATGCCCATGTCTGGCTCAGAACTTCTCATAGAGACGGTGTTTAATAAGTACTTGTTGAATTAAAAAAAAAAAAGACTATATGATATTTCATTGTATTGACACCCCATCCCTTGTTTAACCAATCTATGTTTAAAGAGGATTAATTTTTCTTGTTTCTTTTTGATCTTATAAATAACAATATAAAAAAATATTAGTTCACAAATCTCTTCATGTATTTCACATGGTTTTGATAGAATACATTTCTAGAAGCATAATCTTTCAGCTAAATGATATGACTTTTCATTACTTGTCAAATGTCTTTCCTAATTTTTGCATCAGTGCATGCTACCAGCAGTGTATGTATTTTCATTTCACTGAAACATTGCTTACTGTGCGTATTACATTTTTTAAGCTAATTCTATAGTTTGCAATGTCCTTTCATTGGTTAAATTTGTATTGCTTTTTTAAGTAGTGAAACTGTACAGCATTTCATGTTTACTTTTGTTTGGTTTGTTTTTCTCCTTATGTGAAATTTCTGCTCTCATCCTCACTTCAAATTTTTGTGAGTCACATCAATTTCTTAGAGCTTTATATAAAGTAATATAATTAAGCCTTGTTAATACTCTTATATATGTATTTTTCATGTTTTCTTTGATTTTAAATTAAAATTTAAAATTTTGTTTATAATGTTATTTTGACCTAAGGAAGTGTTAAATTGTCATCCAAATAAATATCACTAAGCTTTCCTTAAAAGACTGTTCCTTTACATTTATTCTTAGAGAAGTTTTTCCTCATGCCAAGATCAAATGAATTTTCTTTTAGTTCCTTTAACGTGTAAGTTTTTTACATTGATATTAAATCCATATTTGTGTGTGGGAAGATGCACATGTACAATTAGGTGGTTAGAATATTCTATAGTGAATTAAATGTTCTATCATCTAGCTATTGCCTCTAAATTCTACACTGATTATATTCTAAAATTTTCATTATACTTGTGTCACTTTGAGGGAAGTTTGTTATTTTCCATTTATCTTTCTATTTTTGCACTTACTCATTTAAAAATTAATAAAGCTTTACAGTACATTTCAAAATAAGAAAGAGCAAGGACGCTATTCATTAACTTTTTTCTATTAAATCCTTTATTTTCAATGATCCAGCCACCATATTGTTTCTTCAAGATAGACTTTACATTTATGTCCTTATACATTAAATGTATACATTGATTTGGGGGAGACTGGTCAGACTAATAAATTTTCTCATGGTTGCTTTCTCTGTTTAGTCATGTTTTCTTTTGTACAGTTTGGTTCAAAAAATTTCTCCAATAGGTTATTGCATGTTTCCTAAGTTTATTACTGTCTATCTGTATGCAAATGTATGTATAAAATAGTTTCTCATACATCGGTAATCATCAGAACATATAAAATTGGGAAATTTTATTAATAAATGTGTTTTACTTGATTGTCTTGGATTTATAATAATAAAGCATCTGAACATAATATTTTCTCTCCTTTAAAGTGGTTTATACCTTATATTTGTAGTTTTCTTTTTTTACTTTGGTGAAAACTTCTAGAGAACTACCAAATATTAGTGCTTATGACTATTGTTCCTGTTTCTGACTTTCATTAAGAAATGCTTCCAGTTTTTTCAAATGGCAAAGGATGTGAGATAAACATTCTTTTTGTTTTGTGACTACAGCCTTTCTTTGCTTTTAAAAGTTTTCTTATCAGGAAAAATTAAGAAATCTATTGGATGGCTGAATGTCCAATTTCTATAAAGGTGATCTCTTGCTTTTATTCTCCTTTCACTAACTGACACTTCTAATTAAATTAATAGAATCTTTAAGATTAAAACAAACATATTTCTATATTCAAACTTCTAGATGATGAAATATTCTTTTGATATATTACTGGATTCAATTTGCTAATATTTTGTTTAGGATTTTTATATCTAACTTCATAATTGAGATTGTTGTGTGGTCTTTAAAAGTGTGTTTGTTTGGTTTGCCTTGTCTGTCTTTGTCATGGTTGTAATCTGGGTAATGCTAGCTTCATAAGATTAAGTATTCAAGAATGTTCTATGTTTGCTATATTCAGGAATGAACAAGGACCTTATGAAAAAACAAGAACCCTACTCAATTTTTTCTTTTAAATTTTTTCTTTCAATTAATCCAGCCACCAATTTTCCCCTAATTTATCACAGTTTTACGTGAAATATGTTTTAATTGTTTGAACTCTTCTGTCCTGTGGTTGTAGCCTCTTTCTTACCTCTAATTGTGTGTATATAGATTTTTCTCTTTTTGTCTTACTAAATTCAGCCTTCTAAGTTTGTCTATTTTATCGTTTTTTCAAAATATTTGTTCCTAGCCTTATTTATTATTTAAGATGATAATTTCTCATGTTATTAATTTCTTAGTCCTAATCTTCTCATGTTTATTTTGTCCTTTTCAAATTTATTGAATTGAATTTGATTTTATGTAGTGAAATAATTAATTTTATATTAGATTTTCTTATTTAATAATGAGAGTATTTTTGAATTATGAAAAATATGATATATAGTATTCCTTGTAATTATGAATACTTAGCTTTGAGTTTTCCCTTTGACCCTAGAGTTTTATGTAAAAATTTAAAAAAAGAAAAATCTGCCATGTTAGTTTCTTTGTTTTGTTTTTGTTGTTGTTAATTTGTTATTTTATTGAATTTTGGACAAAAATTATTGTCAGTATTATATCTGCTTTCCGTGTATTTATTTGTTTTGTAGGTTTCTTCGTGTCTTATTACAAGATTAATTTTTATAAATATTCCAAATGCTGCTTTAGGAGAAGTGATCTCTTAAGAACATAAAGTTTAATAAAAAGAAATCTATTGAATCAAACATTAATTATTCAAATCATTTTATCCTTATTTTCTTTTTTTAACCTTTCTTATCATATCTATTTCCTTTATGAATTTCTACCTCACATTCAGATATCCCATATTTTATCTCAATCCATATTCTTATAATTTCATCATTCATATCTTGTTTCATGGAGTTTATATTTTATTGAATTTCAGCAGGCTAAAATTAATTTATTTTATAGAAAATTATTTAACATGTTATACCCTTATGTCTGCCTGTTAAGCACTACATCTTCTCCTTTTCTGGCTCACATAGGTATTTTTCTATCTTCTCATATATAAATCCTAATACTTTCTCTCTGTCCCTGAAGTTGCCCTACAATGGGTTGTTCAGATTCTCCTTGAATTCTCACACTGTTCACCTGGGTTGTGTTAGAATCACCTTCTTAGTTTCCATGTCAGAAGGTTGATTTGTAAGACCAATTGTAGAGAATGGACTTAAGGACACGGGGAGGGGGAAGGGTAAGCTGGGACAAAGTGAAAGAGTGGCACAGACTAATATATACTACCAAATGTAAAATAGATAGCTAGTGCGAAGCAGTCACATAGCACAGGGAGATCAGCTCGGTGCTTTGTGATCACCTAGAGGGGTGGGATAGGGAGGGTGGGAGGGAGATGCAAGAGGAAGGAAATATGGGGATATATGTATATGTATAGCTGATTCACTTTGTTATAAAGCAGAAACTAACACATCATTGTGAAGTAATTATACTCCAATAAAGATGTTTAAAAAAAAATTCCATTACCTGAAAGACATGAAGAGTTTAGGGCAATGGGCATATCTGGCAGGTCAGTCTTTGCTGTGATTTTTTTTTTTTTTTTTTTTAGTTATAGAATTCTTCCTATTTTACTACAGACACCTTGCTAGCCTAGTTTGTATTGGTACCTGAGGCTAGAATTATGCGGCTTTCAGTACAATTTCACACTGAGTCCTTTAACAGCAGATCCTTCCTGTGGAGAATATCCTATCCTGCACGATCCTTTTCTTAGGATGACTTGGCTTGAGGGTGCCACTAATGTGACATTGTTAGACTCTATAAATCTACTACATATGTTCATATGTATTTGAACTTCAGTATTGGGCAGAGTTTTAATTTTTCCCATGGGGAACCTGCTCCTTTAGCAGGGGATCTAACTGTATATCTGTTGCAAATATTTATAAATATTCTGCCATAGTTAACAATGTAGAATCCCATTCAGGAGACTTCAGTGTCAGATCTACTGATAGATATTCAACTCATATTGGATGATTAAGTCTTTTTTCTAGGATTCTTGGATTTCAGAATGCCAGAACTGCAAGATTGTGAGGGAAAACTCATGAAGCCCAGCTTCTGTGCATGTGGAGAAGGCTCTCTGCAGAATGATCGCAAGTGGACACTGAGAGCTCACGGCCAGCAGGCTACTCTAATACCTACTCATCCCTCCCAATATGTGTACACTTCAACCAGGTGACTTCTATTATTACCAGGAGTCAATTGCATTTTTTCCCCACAAATGCCCCAATATTTTTGCATGTGTAATTATCAAATTTAATGGAATATTATGCAAATTATAGAAATTAATGTGTCATAAGGTCACATAAGAGAATGAACTTAGTTTTATTTGTTCTAAGTTAGTAACAATTCTTCTTAGTTATCCAAATTTAGTCACATTCAAAGTTATACCCTGCCTCTCTGGGCTGGAGTTATCTTAGCCTATCCTCTCTTGCATTATACTATTTGGCAAACTCCAGTCTTAGCCTTTGGGTCCTTTTCTTTAATAACATTTTCTTAATGTTTAAATTTATTCAAATTAGGTTTCTGTAACATGAACATAGAAATACATGATAAATACACACAGTTAGGTAACCTCATGACACTCAGAGCGTGATATCATGAGTGAACATTAATATACAGTTACATCATTCTCAACATAAAATTGTCAATGACAAAATGGTTATTTTTCTTCCAAGGATTTTGTATATACAGAAGAAACCCTTAACTGACCTGCATTTAATAGGCTTTCTGATTATCCAGGGATCTCTAGTCCCTCTGTAACACCTGCAGCTGACTGATGCCTGTAATATTCTGGGTGCTCACGGCTGGTAAGCTTCTCTCTAAACACCTACCCTCCATGTGCATACATCTATTAAGTAACTTCTATGATTGCTAATAACCTGTTTTATTGTTTCTCACAAAATACCAATATTTTTATATTGCTATTTATGAAATGGAATGGACTATTATGCAAATTATAGAAATATAAATGTGAAAATATTGGTTGTTTTGATGAAGACAAAATTGACTATGTTGTAAAGGTTTGGTAGAAGGAAGTTGAATTTAGTGGGATTGAAACCACTGTAAATGATGGAGAAATTTTTGCTAAATTCTGGAAAATTTTGCATTCACATAAAATGGTATTTTTTTAAAACTAGATTTTAAGATCTTAACTAGATTAAAGATGATTAAAACCCAAATCAACAGATCTATACTCGAAGAGGACTTGTCCTACTGTCAAAATATTGGTGAAAGAATATAGATTACATGTTTTAAGTTAAGGTATGTCTCACTATTTTTTATAATTCTCAATTCTAACTAATTTTTTAAATTAATTGAATAACTCTTATCCCCTGATTTTTGCTACATTTTCTAAAAACATCATTAGACTTAGTAGAGCTCCATTCAATTTCTTAGTTTTCTTTCTCACACATACTCTGTATATTTTATTTTCTATAGTATCTCTTCTAGCCCTTTAATTTTCAATTCCAGAAATTGACAAATTATTTCATTGGATAAATATTACTAAGTACCATGTGTCCCTATGTTTCTATTTCTGTTTAAGTTAATGTGATTAAATAGAAAGACTCTTATTCCTTATGAGAGGCAGTGTAGTGTAGACTTTTTAGAAGAGGCAAGGTAGAGTGGATCTCTCTGGCTATTCCAGTCTTGACTCTGCCATTTCCTAAACTGAGTGACTTTGGTCCATTTATGGTGGTTCTCTGTGCCTCACTTTTCCTTTGCATAAAAAGAAGAAAGCTGTGTTACCTACTTCCTATGGCTGTTCTGAATATTAAATGAGTTAATACAGGTCCAGCTTTTTAAAATACAGCCTCATTATCACTTAGCCAAATGCAAATCTATAAATGTCCCAGGACACTTGTTGAGTTCTCAGATTTTGAAAACTAAACCTAAAATTTACAATAAACAAATAGTTTTTCTTTCATATATGTAATTAACAATATCCATGTGTTTGATAATATTTTGTTAATAATCTCTTTAAAAGTCACAAACGTGTGTGTGTGTGTGTGTGAAATACAGGAGCAAATTAATTAGAAATGAGTACTTTTACATGAGGAAAGCTGCCTGGTAGGCTAAAACAACATCTTCATAGGGAAAAAAATAAGCCCAATGGCTGGATTATCAAATGTAGCAGCTCAGTGGTTCAATTCATACCTGACAAGCTTCAAAGACGCTATGCAAATTCATCTCCCAGCTGCAAGGGTAATTAACATGGGTTTGTTGCAAGGACCTGTTCTATCCATTCTTCTTCATGATTATTTTAGTAGCGTAACTATTGTCTGTAATTACTTAATCCACTCAGAGCAGATATAAAATTACCTTACTCTTGCGTGTAAAATAAGACTCTACCCTCTTCAAAATGCATGCTGTCTACTTGATACGCTAAGGTTGGCGCACCAGGTGGAGATGCAGGAAAACTGGATTCAGGCAATACAGTCCTTTTCCATTCAGATTCTTGTTTGAACTGATCCCTTTGATATTCTTGGTGTTGCATACTTATTAGTGGATTTGCTGTTAATATTTCTTCTTGGTTCATTAGCAATGAAGTGTGTGTATGTGTGTGCATGGATGTGTGTGTGTGTGTGTACGTGTGTGTTTGTCTATTGCAGGGGAGTTAGGGGAAGAGCATTCAGGCCATCACCAAGGCCGTCAAGCATAACTGAGCTTCTCTTTAGCCAGAGAAAGTCACACAAGCTCTTAGCTTGCATGTGATTGGATCACTAAGAATCACGTTTGGTGTTTCTCAAAGACTCATCAAAGTTCCTTAAGAGCTTACAGGATCTGATTCAAAGGGCAAGTTCACACAGTGTTACCCATTCAGCACTTGAATAGGGGCATCTCTGTGAAAGGATTTGCAGAAGCTCAGTACTTCAATGAAAACAAAAATAGCTGTGCTGATTATATGTTTTACAGACAATGTAGTCCATTGTCTATGTTAGATTTTGTTAATTAAAATCTAATAAAATATAAAATAAATTATACACGGTTGATCTCAATATTGCATCTATTTAGAAACTGAACAATTTAAAAATCAGTGGCTTACGGCAACAATCCTGTGTCTACCCTCATGTATCACTGATATAGAATATTCCATTGCATGAATCTTCCATGGTTTATTTTTCCTTTTTTACTCTTAATGGAGATTTAAATTATTTCCATTATTTTTCCTTATTTCAAAGAATGTTTTTATGTCTCTTTGTGCATAGATGTGAGTTTTTTCCTAGGGACTGCTAGGTTGATGGATGTGTGTTTTCAAATTTGCCAGATAGTGTCAATTACTCCCCAAATGGTTAAACATATGTACACTACCACCACCAACTGTGTGAATTCTTCTTGTTCCATGTACTCACCATCTCTTGGTATTGTCTGATATTTAAAATGTAGCCATAGGATTACATAATGAAATAATAGCTTATCATTTTAATTTTATTTTCCTGACTACTGAGGTCAGTGAGCATTTGTTCAGCATTTATTTGTTTTGTAGGATTCCTCTTCTGTAAATTGCTCTATGTATCATTTGCCCCATTTTGAATGAATTGCTTTCATGTTTGTTTGTATTAATTTCTATGTTGGACCAATCCATTTTGGTCTGTATCTTGTAATTTCATATTTTAAGTGTCTTTTGATGTGCAGCAATTTTCATTTTTTTGTTGACAAATTTGTCCATCTTTGCTTTTATGATTTTTGTTTTGGGGAAGTTGATTTAAAAATCCCTTCCAAATTACAATGTCATAGATACAATTTCTTTATATCTTCTAAAAGTTTAAGGTTTTACTTTTTAAAGTTTATTTTGCTTAGAATTGATTTTTGTACATGATATGAGGTAGGAACAGAGTTTTTTTTCCACTATGAAACCATTTGTCCCAATACCATTTATTGAATAGTTCATTCTAATCTGCAATACCATCTCTGTTATAAACTGTTTCCTTTCATATGTGGTTCAGTATACTCTATTTTGTAATATAGATCTCTTTTTTTTATCCTGTAACAACTTCACAGTCTTAACTACTACAACTTAAAATAAGCCTTGAAATCACCTCAGTGATTTTCAAAAAAATTAAAATTGTTCTTGGTCCTTTTTCACATACATTTTGGAATTGGTTTGTCAAACCCTAGTCAAAATCTTATTTGGAGTTTGATTGGAATTGCATTCAATGTACAGATTAATTTGGGGCAAAAGTGACATATTTTTAATTGGGTCTTCTTATCTAAGAATATAATTTTCCTACTTATAGAGTTTTATGTCTTCCAATAAAGTTTTATACTTTTCTGTTAAATTTCAGTTAGAGTTCTTCAGTGGGATCTATATTTTTATGCTATTGTAAATGTGATCTTTTAAATATTACATTTTCTAACATGTATTGCTTTGGAGTAGAAATTGATAAATTTGTCTTCTATTCACCAATGTTCTTGAACTCTTATTAATTCTAGTTATTTTTTAATGTAGCCATCCTCAAATCATGGTGGCTTTGTTATTTCTTTTCTAGTTTCTATTTAGCCATGTGTGCCTTTATATAATCTGACTCCATCAGCAAAATTCTCATAAACAATTATAAATAATAGTGATTATGTCTATTTTGATCCTAATTTTCAAAACAATATTCCTGAAAACTCTTCTTTATGTATATTTTTAGCAATTGAGTCTTGATAGATAGCCTTTACTACATTCAGTTTATTTATTTATTTATTATTTATGGCTGTGTTGGGTCTTCGTTTCTGTGCGAGGGCTTTCTCCAGTTGCGGCAAGTGGGGGCCACTCCTCATCGCAGTGCAAGGGCCTCTCACTATCGCGGCCTCTCTTGTTGCGGGGCACAGGCTCCAGACGCGCAGGCTCAGTAATTGTGGCTCACGGGCCCAGCTGCTCTGCGGCATGTGGGATCTTCCCAGACCAGGGCTCGAACCCGTGTCCCCTGCATTGGCAGGCGGATTCTCAACCACTGCGCCACCAGGGAAGCCCCTACATTCAGTTTTGTTTCTATCCATAGTTCCCTAAGATGGTTAATCATGAATAGGTGCTGATTTTTTAAACAAATTATTTTAATATATCTGGTGAGATAATAATTTTTCTCCTCTAATCTGCTAGGGTGGTGAATTATGTTGATATTCAATTATTAAAAAGCACCTTGTATTCACTGGATAAACCCATCTTAGTCATGATTCATTTAAAAAATAAAATAATACTTTTTTTTTTTTGCTAAGATTGGTTTAAAATATTTTGATTCTGTTTTCATGTGTAAGGGAATAAAGTCCAATTTTCTTCCCTATTACTCATCATGATTTTTATATCATGATAATTGTAGCTTCATAAATTGATTTGGGAAGTATTTTCTATTTTTCTTTTTACTGTAAGAATTTGTGTAAGGATAGAATTACATGTTCTCTGAAATTTTAGTAGAATGTCTACAGTATTTCCCCCTCCCCTAGTACTCTTAACCCTGCTATTTAACTCCTGTTACTTACCCAACTAGAATAGGTAGTGTGGTTCTGGAAATTACTAACATTTTCCTAAAAGGATATTCCCATTGTTTCATTAATCCTTAGTTCCTTCTATTACATAAATCTTTATTACTACACCTATCATCTCCCTTGATAGTCTGTTGTTATCTCCTTTTCATCTTATTCTGTCTTGAGGTCTCAATGGTTTGTTTACTTGTTTATGGACACAGGGGCATTAAAGACACATCTCAAATATTTCCTTTCCATCAAATTTATCCCATTAGGTTGTGCTAGAATGGCTATGGGATTTTGGGGAATCAGCCCAAGAGGAAGTTGATTCGATACATTTAGTTCGAGATTAGTGGGATACACTTTTGTGGTTTACAGTCAGTTTCATTTCTATTATATTGTTGCTAGCCACCCTGGTGTAAAAGTAGCTTCCAGGTATACTGCTGTTGTGTCAACTTATGTAACGTGATCCAAAGTTGCAGGTTCACAGCTCATACTATAATGTAAATATGTCCTTTAGCAACTGGCACTGGGGCCATGTTGGCAGTGAGAGAGAAGCAATATTTATAATCACAGAGCAAGAAGCTAGTCTGTTGGAAGTTCTACCCAACATCAGATGAGTAAAATTATAAGTGTAACTGTTTCTCTGGAACACCCTGTAAAGAATAAAGAGCTGTTCTATTAAAAGTATAGAAGTATACTTGATAGAGCAATTATTATAAATACACCATATATTTTTCTGTTGTGAATCACACAAAATAGAATTTATAAATTATGTGTTTCAGTGCATAAGTCTTTTTTTTTTTTTTTAAGTATTTTTATTTATTTATTTATTCATGGCTGTGTTGGGTCTTCGTTTCTGTGCGAGGGCTTTCTCTAGTTGTGGCAAGCGGGGGCCACTCTTCATCGCGGTGCGCGGGCTTCTTACTATTGCGGCCTCTCTTGTTGCGGAGCACAGGCTCCAGACGCGCAGGCTCAGCAATTGTGGCTCACGGGCCCAGCCGCTCCACGGCACGTGGGATCTTCCTAGACCAGGGCTCGAACCCGTGTGCCCTGCATTGGCAGGCAGATTCTCAACCACTGCGCCACCAGGGAAGCCCAGTGCATAAGTCTTAATGAGACTACAAAGGGTAGTGTGTTTCTGTGAGAAGATGGGTGTTTAATGTAGCCCAGTGTATTAGATATATATTTCAGCACATATGACCTTGAAGTCTGGTGTATCTGGATAAAATTAAATGCAAGATTGCCACCAACACAGTCAACTGGCCTAAAGATGACCTATTTCCAGTGACCAAAATCTCACCTAAACGTATTAATGAGTCAATGTAGTGAAAGAGTAACTTGATCATATAAAAAAAGAAATTTCTGTAAATCAAAGCAGAGTGGTAATTTTAAAATGTTGACTATGCCTTAATTTCAGATTAAATTTGTATATATACATTTTTCAAAATTATTGATTATACAAAAATTCAAATGTAACAGAAAACCAAAAGTTCACCCCTCAAATAAAACTTGTAGCCTTAGAATGTCAAAAGTGTATCTTATTTTTGACAATGGGTGGTACAAAAAGCACAGCAGTCTGTACCCTAGTGGGCTGGAGGTGCAACTGCAGGCAGAAACCCAGCTTTCCTGAGAGCCTCCAGGAAGTATTCTCACTGCTCCCAGGCTTCCTTACGCTCTTTCAGGTTCAGACACTGCATGTGTTCAGCCTCTGTCACTGGGTCCAGGGTTGGTTTTGACTTTCTCTACTAGACACCCATGCATCTCTCAGGGTCAAGCTGTTTTAATGATTTACTGTATTCTGATCCTCACCTTGGAGCTTTCTCCTGCTAGTCTCCTGGGTGTTTCCCAAATTACGAGAGAGAAAGCCCTGTACACGTTCTTCCTGCTGAGGCTTCTGTAGTGACCAAATTCTCAGTGACATCAACCATCCTTCTGCCCAACAGTCATTTAGCTGAAGAGTAGCATATATATTGGAGATGGGGGTGGAGGAGTAGGGTATTAGGGTAGGCAAATGCTGGAAAGATATCTCAAACGCCAAATCTTAGACTTGTAGCACAATAAGTGCATTTCTCTCTCATGTGAAAGTTCACTGTAGTCAACAGATTCTGTGGGGAGCTTTGTGCTACACAGTCATTTAAAGACCTGTGAGTCTTTCTTCTGTGACAACCACAAAAGGTAGAAGATAAAAAGAGTGGAGGATTGTGTAAGGGAGTATTAGGCCAATTTGGAAGTCATATGCATGATATTGACCTACATTCCATTGACCAGAACTTACTCATGTGTCTATAATTAAATCCACATGAGCCGGGGAATGTAGACTTCCTGTCAACCCAGTAATAAAATTAATTAGATTTAGTGAATGCATAGCATTTTGTCTGGGAAAGGTAACAAGTCACAATCAGCATACCACCTTTTCAGAACCATGTCCTTCTTTTTTTTTTCCACACAGATGGTTTTTAATAATGGAATAGAAAAATAATTGGAGGAATATTAGATATATGATAGGTAGATTGGATAATATTATAGTAGTAGATATGTGAAATAACAAAGCCTGAACTGGCCAAGTGATGATATAAATAAAAGTGGTAGAAGGATGGGGTAAGTTATTACACAGGTTCAGAGAGGAGTTGGAAACTTATTGGACCCAAGGACCAAATAAGAGAGAGAAGATTCATTTATAACTGTAAAGTTTACTGATGGGTGGAATGATGCTAACATAAATGGAAATGAAGAGCATAAAAGAAAGAGAGTACTTTAGATGAAATTGATGAGCTCCATTTTGTAAATAACAGACTTGAACTTTCAGAAGGACTACAGAAGGTAGTTCCAACAGGTCCAGAGAAATGTACTGGAGTTTAATTAAGCAGGACTGGGACTAGAGATTTAATTAATTGTTTGCATAAGCATGAGAGCTTAATTCATGCAATTGTTAAGGGAGATACTGTAGAAGCATAATAAAGGAAGGCTGAAGGTAGTGAATTTATAGAGGAATTTGTGGAGAAGAAAAAAGGAAAGAGAATTAGAAAGAATAGTATTTGCTTCTTTCTGATTAACAAGAGGGGCAACTGCAGCCCATGGCTGTGGAGAAAGAGGTAAAAAATGTAAGATGTTAATTTTCTTGGGGTAGAGAGAGATCAGTTCAAGATTAGAAAAAAATATCTTTAATCTTAATTGTCTTAATGTTTTTACTTCTTTTCTGCTGAAGGAATCTTTGCTATCTGAGTTTCTTCAATGGTTTAATGAGATTTTCAAAAAAAATGTGTATTAGTCATTTGGGAAAGGATCCTCATTTTATTATGAAATTATTTTCAATTTATACCCTAAAAAAGAAGCACTGGATTTATCTGATCTAATAATCTGTTTTTGGTTTCACATATCTAATTATTTTACAGGAGGCAAATGGCAACACACGAACAGTAGGCTGTTCATGAAGAAAGGCCCTGTAAAGGTGGAAGATGAAAGGTAATTGATCATTCAGAAATATTACATTGTGCACTATAGTTAACCACATAAATTAATTATGACATGCTATTGTTTCAAAATTAGTATAGTAGTTAAGAGGCATTATTAGGATTATAATACACATTCATTCAAGGAGCATTTATTGAAAATTTGTTTTGTTCTGAGCATTGTTCTAGAACCTGGAGATATGTAGGCAGATATGATACAGACTCTACATGCAAGGAGTTGTAATCCACCCGGGAAATCAGTCCATATATGAATAATTACTTTGCAATATAATAAATGCTTGTAGAAATGTGTCAGGATGCTGAAGAAACTCAGGACTAATTTATTCTCTCAACATACTATTGAGGTTATTTAGCTTGAAGGAAAGATATACAGGTGCCCCATGGCTTTATCTTGTCATCACTGCTAGTGAGGAGCAGGAAAGTTTTCTTCTATGAAACCACCAGTGGTTTGATGTCTATTGTTTATATACATATATTTGGCAGTACTGGAGGGTGACATTTAGGAATGTGGTTAAAAATTTTGGCCAATATATGAGGATAATGAGACAGTCAAGAAGAGGAAGAACCACAAATTATAGCAGGCTTTGGAAAATTCCGCAATCACACAAAGCACATTCAGCATGAAAGCCTTATAGCGGCATTTTTCGTACCCACACACGTATAAAAAACCTGTTTCCATCACAGTATTTCTAATGCAAAATGCTATATGTTGACATAGTTGTTGCTTATTGAGAATGTTGTATTTTGTTTTATTTAAAGATATTTAAAGAAATTGCTTCTTCACTTTCCTGTGATTCTTAGGGATAAAACATATTCTGGATATAAATTATTTCTAAATTTGGGTTCACTGGGTGGGAATAACAAAAGGAAATAGCCAGTGTTTGTCACAGTAATTTTTCAAATGATAGTATCTTTCAATCATATCGGTTTGTAGAATTACTTCAGTGAAAGAAAATGTCTATGCCAAACATTTTCTCGCAATCTGGACCAAGTGTCTAAAATGAATTGGATTAAGAAGGGGTGGGATAGCAAACTGTTGGCTGTATTTGTTGCATGCTTGTCTTTTAGAATATGCAACATATAGAGAAAAATACAAATACCCACTTCTCTAATGTCAATTTTAACTCCAGAGTATTTGGGACCTGGTATTCAGGGTTACTAAGGTTTAAAAAATTATTTTTTATTCATTTATCATTCAACAATGTTGAATTAAACAGTTCTTACTGTACTTAGAAATAGAAATAAATAAAGAACCAGGTAGACATAGTTATTTGACCATGGAGTTTAAAGTCGAGCAGGTAAGACGAACAAAAATAAAATTGAAATAAGTGTAATAAGTGTTTTGACGAAGGAGAACCAGCTGCTATGGGAGCACATAGCACCAAATCTGGTTTGTGTGTGTGTGAATGTTTGTGGTGTGTGTATCTGTGTGTGTGCATGTTTGTGGTGTGCATGCAGATGCACATCAGGACTTTTCCCAGGAGGAATGATGCTCATGCTGATATATTCAAAATGAATAGGAAATAGTAAAAAATAGAATATAGGCTTGATCACCCATGGTGTGCAGGGGACATGGGATAATAAAAGGAGCAATGGCATTGAAAGCGATCATTGCTTATGTGTCCTCAGGTAGGTAATTTAACATTCAGGTTATGCATAATTTAAGTATCTTTTTAGCTTGAAATTCAGTGACTTTATTGAATTAATCCTGAGTGGTTAAAAAATTTTTTTCTGCTCTGCAAATTTTATGATTCCTGATTGACTCAACACTTCACAGTTACAACTTATCCATTTTAATTCTGAAGACTGTACAATAGTAAGAAAGAATTTCTATCTAGGGGCAAGTTGAAAATTCTCATTGACCATAAAGCTAGAAACTCAATAAAAGGAGAGTTTTGACTTCCAAAAATGTGTTGGCTGGAAAAATATACTTCTGCAGTTTAGATTTCTTTGGTACAGTAGAATAAACAGAGGGCATGAGTTCTAGGATGGGGATGAAATGCAGTTTCTTTCAAGGTCTGAAGTGGAGAAGAGTTTGGTAGGAGAGCAAGCGACGGTGATATTGATGTGAATTCTGATCACTGAACTAATCCAACCAGCAGGGGATTTATTTCTGTCATGTTATGAGAAGCATATCTAGGGAGAGAAGAGGAAAATATTAGAATCTATGCTTTCATTCAATATTTGTTCCACAAATATTTACCGAGTATTTTTGTTTGAAGATACCATGTTAGGCACTTAAGGAGTTCAGAGTCCAGTGGGGGATATGAAAAGATCAATTATTTCATCAATGATAATAATAATAATAATAGCTAATGCTAAGTGAGTGCTTGCTGGGTTGGCGATCCTGTGCTTAGTCCTTAACGTGGCTTCTCTGAGTCAGTCCTCACAAAGAGTATCAGAGATGAGTGCTATTATTAACCTAATTTTATAGAAACGTAAACTGAGGCGAGGGTAGTGAGATCAGTATTGTATCTGAGGTCACTCAAGTAGTAACAGGAATTGCTATGAAAGAAGTAAGTGCAAGGCATTTTTGCGTGTGAATTTTTTAATAAATATTTCATTTTTGAATATGTTTAGACATACAAGGATAGTCCAGGGTTATATATTCTTCATTCAGTTTTAGGTGTGAGATTCCCCTAATGTTATTATCTTATATTTCTGTGGTACATTTGTCTAAACTAAGAAATGCACATTGGTACATTGCTATTTACTGAACTGTAGGTTTATTCCAATGTTACTAGTTTTCTCCTTTTTTCTGTTTCAGGATCCAGTCTGGGAGATCATGTTACTTCAGGCTATGTTTGAAGTCTAAAGGTAGTACACAAAGAGGGTCACTAAGTTAGTATGGGAGTGGCAGGAAGGATGATGTGGGGAAGAGACAGAGGAAGACTTCCAAAGAGGAGGTGATGCTTGAACTTGGCCTTGAAAGTTCAGAAAGAATTATTCAAGCAAAAAGCTTTGGGAAGAGCATTGAAGACAAAAAGAAAAAAGGGTAAAAATTATGTTATAATAGGGTGAATTGTGAGTAGTTCAAAATGATGGAAGCAAATCATGTATTTAAAAAAATAACAGGAAGGTGAGACTAGGGAGTTAAGCCAAGGTGTAAAGTTAAAGGCTTTAATTACCAGGTTCAAGAATTTTCACTTTATGTTACAGGTTTTCAAAGCCATGGAAAAATTTAAGCAGAGGAATAATAGGTTGTCATGTTTGAAAGCTCCGTTTTGTAGTATTATGGAGGTATAAACATTGGATTGGCCAAGAGAGATTATTTAGGATTTATTGCCATAGTCTGGGTGAGAAATAATGAAAATGGTGGAGAATTGAACAAAGTCCATGCCAGTAGATATGGAGAAGAGGATTCATAATTAAAAGATGGGTATAAATTTGCAAACATCACTTGAGAGAGATTAAGGGTTCAGGTTTACTCATTTGGTTGTTTGATCAATGGTTGTGCTATCCATCAAGATGGGAAATGAAGAAGGCAAATAGGAATGGGATTAAGATTATGAGTTCGACTTTTTTTTTTTTTTTTGCTTGCAACATTCCAAGGAGGGTTTATTTAAGAAAAACAGCTGAATATTGGTAAGAACAGTAAGCCTCGTGATGTTTTACCATCCCCTCAACCCATCCCTCTGTTGACTGAAGAAAAATGCCCAACCTACAAGTTATGAGTTAAGTTTTATTCCAGGATCTTACTGAGGACTCTAGTTTGGGAGACATGTCTCAGAGAGCTCTGAGGAACTGCTCCAAAGAGGTAAGGGAGGAGCCAGGATATATATGAGGTGTTTTTGCTGGACAAAACATGTAATTGAACATCAAAAGATTACTGCTAATCAGAAAAAAAAAAACATATCTCAGGTTAATGATTTTAGTGCTTTTCTATGTATGGGAATATGCAAGAATCTGGGTTCATTGAAATTATTCCTTAGATATGCATCTTAACTATTTAGGGCCAGTATCCAAAGCACAGACTGCTTCCTGTTTTTCTCTATCCTGAATTCCTGTCAGGGCGCACTGTCAGTAGGCGACTGCAGTGGTTTGAGTTCAACTTTTGACATCTCTTTTCTGAAGGTTGTTTGGTACCTCCATCTGAAGAAACCCAATTGGCCATTGAAAATACGGTTATGGGAAATCATATCTGGGATGATGATACAGATTGGGAATTCTGCATCATATTCATGGTATATTCTAGTTGTACATCCACTTTAAGTTTTCATCTGAACGTCTTTGTCTTGATGAGACACTTGAACACAACTTCAGGTCTTTTCAAAGCTGGAACAACTGACTGATTCTGTCAGCTCACTCCCAGTACAACAGAAAATGAAGCACTGGAGTGAAAACAATTACCTCACTGAACTGCCCTCTCTTTGTTTTGCTGAGGCTATGTATTTTGTTTATAAAAATAGCCCTTTTCTTTCACCTTCCCAAGTTCCAGCTCCTCCCTAAGTAGCTTGTCCAGTTTAGGCTCTTCTCCAATATGCTGGCCCTTGTCTACACCATTCCCAGCCCCGCGGAAGCTGGGGCTGAGGTGGTGACTTTCTCTAAAGCTCACATCTCACCGTGGAATCCTGCACTTGGCTTGCTGGCTCTGAGGCTGCTTTCTGTCCTGACAACAAAACCTACATTCAGACACCCATCCCAAGAGTGGCCTTTGTATCTTCACACACTGCAGCACTCACTCCAGGACATTTAGCTGTTCTGTTATCCATTGATGTGAAGTGACCTGAAGTACCTCAGGGAATGGGAAGGGCAAGGTCAGAGCACAATGGGCATGATCAGTCGGGATTTCCTTGAGAACGTGGCTTTCTCTCTTATTGTCGCTTCCTTATTCACTTCAGTGATCATCAGCAGGCACTCTAATCCCTACTCTGAAGAGAATTGTTTTACCTTTGTTCTTAATAAAAGTTTAATAGCCGATAGAGCACTTTGGTGAGAGCTCATGATTTTTATTTCACCTAATATACCGGCATATTATGCACTTGAGTCATCTATGGGTTATTGTAAATAAAGTAAACAGCATATATTTACAGAATTGAGCAAACTGCATTTTATGATGCTGTCCTCGAAACTTTCACACCCTGATCGGTAATAGCTCTTCCTCTCATTAGCGAGCATCAGTGAGATGCTCCCCTAATTAGCTATAAACTTACTGCTAAATAGCAGTCATTTCAAGTACTTTTCGTTATTAAGACAAATACCTGGAAATTACACTCTTAGTACAAAAATCAATCCAGTTCTAAGCCTAAATTTAAAGCAAACAACACCCTCACTCCTGCATGCAACATGCTATCAGCAGGTTTTCTTTGTAGTATTTGAGGACCTCTATCAAGCCAGGATTCACCAAAAACATATGTGGAGTCAAGAACTAGATAAAAGCATTGGCTCAATTTTTATAATTACTTTGGAAGAGAGGCACGCTGACAACAATTTTGGGAAATGTGGAAATGCTAGTTTCAGTACCCCTGCTTGGATTCTGTTTTTCTAATCAGTGAATATCTGGGGACACTTACTCTGATCCCGTCATTGAAGCCATAGAGATGATGAAGATATTTTCTTGACTTTCAAGAAATTTACCATACTGCAGGGAGTGGGTTGAGGAAAGTAGGCAGATGTGTATACATAAAGCATCGCGTCATGGAGGGGGCAACCAAGTAGGTGTCCAGAGGACCCTGAGAGCATTGATGGACTTAGCTTAAGAGGAAAGGCTTGAGAAAGAGGATTTTTAGATTTATTTGTATTGAATGTAAGTAATAGAATATATGACATTTTAGAGGTCGCATCGGCTAATTTAAAGACAATCAGGGGAAATCCTCTGCTTTAATCTCATCTTGACCATTTGTTAACTATGTAGTCATGTCTGCCATTTAAAAGCTGGATGACTATGTGTCTTGGTCTTCTCATTTTAAACATGGAGATGTGAGTACTGAAATGATGTAGGTAAAACGTATAGCACAGCAGCTGGCAATAATAGATTCTCATTAACTTCTGCTGCTTCCCTTTCCCTTTTCTTCCTTGCGTTTCCACTCCTTCCCTCTTCATGCCAAATGCCTTCATCTAGAATTCCAGGCTTTTCCACTGCCCTCCTATCTTATCACTTAGTGTCCTTCTTCAATGCTCAAGTCATTCCTTCTTTCAGGAAGGGTCTCCTTTTCCTTACCTTGCTTGGCATGTCAGAATTCTGTTCTTTCTTTAAGTACTGCTTCCTCATCCATGCCTATCCTGATCTCGCCCACTGAACTCTTTTCTTCTTCTGAATTTCCATTGTATTTTGCATATGTTTCTTAGTTCTCATTCTCATTACATTGTACATTGTAGTTACTTTTGTGCGTGTCTTATTTATTTTTAGCCACCTAAAGAGTGGGATTAAATCGTCTGATAAATCTGTAAATCCAGTGCTTAGCACATTGTCAAAAGCTATCTCACAATTATTTTTAAACTAGTATCAATTCTTCCATTAGTTAAATAAAACTTTAGGTATCTTTGGATTTGAAACATTTTAACATGAAATTTATCTAAGTGGGTAGTACCCAAAATTAGAAAATTAAAACACTAAGTGTATATTGAATCACTACAGGTCCAATTGGTTGCCTCCATATCCTCTTTACTAAACAAAATGATAAAAAGGTCTTTGTTTGGAATCATTTTTTTTTTTTAAAGGGTTTTTTTTTTTTTTGGAATCATTTTCTTGTTAGACAAAGAGCTCATTATATCAAAGAACCTAAAGTTTGACTTGGGCTCAGAAGAATTCATCTAAATTGAAAAAAAAAAAAAAAAAGGAACACTACCATGCAATTGGACACTACATACCCATTCAAAACCACATTTTTAAAGGCTATTTAAGGACATGAAGAAATGTTCATAAGAATATTGAATAAAAATATAGAATTATAGGATGCCAAATGACATAATAAATTTAAATTTAATATCAGACAAAAATAAAATGTACTGAAATGTAACCAAATGTTTTAAGTGACTATGTTGGAGTAAAATAAAATGCTGATGATTTTCACTTTATTTTTCTGTATTTTAAACACTTGTTTTCAATAAATTTTGTGTCACTTTTATAATCAGAGCAACAATTAAAATGTGTTTTTAATAGGGCAGTGGTTCTCAATTCGAGGTGATTCTATTCCTGAGGGGACACTTGGCAATTTTTGGAGATAGTTTGCTCACCACTGGGGGGAGGGGATGTTGACACTTAGTGGATAGATGCCAGCAATGAAGGATTATCTAGCACAAAAAGTCAATAGTGCTGAAGGTGAGAAGCCCTGGAATAGAAGGAAAGCAACCAAAATATTCTAAAAGAGGAAATGACTTACCAAACCCTGGGTTATCAGTCAATATAATGGACTATTGTGCAGGTCTTAAAACTCATACTGCAAAACAGATGACTCAAGTGCATAATATGCCAGTATATTGGGTGAAATAAAAACCATGAGCTCTCACCAAAGTGCTCTATCGGCTATTAAACTTTTATTAAGAACAAAGGTAAAACAATTCTCTTCGGAGTAGGGATTAGAGTGCCTGCTGATGATCACTGAAGTGAATAAGGAAGCGACAATAAGAGAGAAAGCCACGTTCTCAAGGAAATCCCGACTGGTCATGCCCACTGTGCTCTGACCTTGCCCTTCCCATTCCCTGAGGTACTTCAGGTCACTTCACATCGATGGATAACAGAACAACTAAATGTCCTGGGTTTGACATGAACCACATTCTGCCTATGGAATATGTATCTCTGCTTTCACTTTACTATGGCTCATTCTTGAATTCTTTCCTGCATGAAGCCGAAGACCCTCAACTTGGTGGCTTGTCCCAGGAACTTGCCTGAAACCTGGGACATGACCATCCTCTCATGCCCCATTTTCCTACAACATCTTTACAAAGGAAGAGGAAGAAGGTAGTCTTCTCTCCCTCCACACTTTTCCTTTGATTTAAAAAATGTAACCCACTTAGTTCTAGGGGCAGAGCCCTTTTGCCTGCTCGCTTGTGTACTTCACAAGCATCCTTTATTAATAAATCTGCTACTTGCCTATCACTTTGCCTTTTGCTGAATTCCTTCTGTGCCAACACATAAAGAACTTGAGCTTCACTGAGTCCTGAGACTAGCTGTGGGGTTTCAGGTAGAAGATTGTGGGTTCAAGTCCCAACTGAAGTGGGACTGGGTTCGAGTCCCATCTGAAGATTGTGGTTTCAAGTCCCAACTGAGGTGCAACTGGGTTCGAGTCCCATCTGAAGTGTGCAGTTTCACTATGAACCACTCATACCACCTTTCTGGAAGTCCTCCTCCTCTCCAGAATTCTTAACATGTTCAGTGGACCACTCTCTTGGACTCTTGTTTGTCGAGTGCTGTTCATATCAACTATATCTGTACTGATTTCTGCCTGCTGGATCTACCAAGTGCTAAAAGAGGGGTATTGAAGTTTTCAACTTAATAGTGGATTTGTCTGTTTCTTTTTGCAGTTCTGTTAGTTTTTGTCTTAATTCTTTTGATGATTTTGGTTAGGTACATGTATGTTAGGGATTATTATGTCTCCCTCAAGTATTCATTGCTTTATCACTATGTAATATTCCTCTGTATCTCCGATCAGTTTCTTTTTTCTGAGGTCTGCTTTGACTGAAATTAATATTGTTACTCCGTTTTTCACTTGATTACGGTTAACATGGTATGCCTTTCTCCATTTAATCTAGCTGTGTCTTTACATTTAAAATGGGCTTATTAAATGAGTAGATGACATATTTTTAGGTCTTATATGTTTTATCCACTCTGATGATCTGTCTTTTTATTTTATTTTATTTTTTTTAAGATGCACTTAAGTATTTTATTCTGTTTACAACTTTAACATATTTATTCATATATTTCTTTTTTTTTTGAATTTTGGAATTTTATTTTATTTATTTTTTTATACAGCAGGTTATTAGTTATCCATTTTATACATATTAGTGTATATATGCCAATCCCAATCTCCCAATTCATCCCACCCCCCCCACCCCCCCGCCACTTTCCTCCCTTGGTGTCCATACATTTCTTCTCTACATCTGTGTCTCAATTTCTGCCCTGCAAACCGGTTCATCTGTACCATTTTTCTAGGTTCCACATATATGCATTAATATACGATATTTGTTTTTCTCTTTCTGACTTACTTTACTCTGTATGACAGTCTCTAGATTCATCCATGTCTCTACATGACCCAATTTTGTTCCTTTTTATGGCTGAGTAATATTCCATTTTATATATGTACCACATCTTCTTTATCCATTCGTCTGTTGATGGGCATTTAGGTTGCTTCCATGACCTGGCTATTGTAAATAGTGCTGCAATGAACATTAGAGTGCATGTGTCTTTTTGAATTATGGTTTTCTCTGAGTACATGCCCAGTAGTGGGATTGCTGGGTCATATGGTAACTCTATGTTTACTTTTTTAAGGAACCTCTAGACTGTTCTCTATAGTGGCTGTATCAATTTACATTCCCACCAACAGTGCAAGAGGGTCCCCTTTTCTCCACACCCTCTCCAGCATTTGTTGTTTGTAGATTTTCTGATGATGCCCATTCTAACTGGTGTGAGGTGATACCTCATTGTAGTTTTGATTTGTATTTCTCTAATAATTAGTGATGTTAAGCAGCTCTTCATGTGCTTCTTGGCCATTTGTAAGTCTTCTTTGGAAAAATGTCTATTTAGGTCTTCTGCCCATTTTTGGATTGGGTTGTTTGTTTTTTTAATATTGAGGTGCATGAGCTGTTTATACATTTTGAGGCTTAATCCTTTGTCCATTGATTCATTTGCAAATATTTTCTCCCATTCTGAGGGCTGTCTTTTCGTCTTGTTTGTAGTTTCCTTTGCTTTGCAAAAGCTTTTAAGTTTCATTAGGTCCCATTTGTTTATTTTTGTTTTTATTTTCATTACTCTAGGAGGTGGATCAAAAAAGATCTTGCTGTGATTTATGTCAAAGAGTGTTCTTCCTATGTTTTCCTCTAAGAGTTTTAGAGTGTCCGATCTTACATTTAGGTCTCTAATCCATTTTGAGTTTATTTTTGTGATGGTGTTTGGGAGTGTTCTAATTTCATTCTTTTGCATATAGCTGTCCAGTTTTCCTGGCACCGCCTATTGAAGAGACTGTCTTTTCTCCATTGTATATTCTTGCCTCCTTTGTCCTAGGCACGTGGATTTATCTCCGGGTTTTCTATCCTGTTCCATTGATCTATATTTCTGTTTTTGTGCCAGTACCATCTTTTCTTGATTACTGTAGCTTTGTAGTATAGTCTGAAGTCAGGGAGTCTGATTTCTCCAGCCCCATTATTTTCCCTCAAGACTGCTTTGACTATTCGGGGTCCTTTGTGTCTCCATACAAATTTTAAGATTTTTTGTTCTAGTTCTGTAAAAAATGCCATTGGTAATCTGATAGAGATTGCATTGAATGTGTAGATTGCTTTGGGTAGTATAGTCATTTTCACAATATTGATTCTTCCAATCCAAGAACGTGGTATATCTCTCCATCTGTTTGTATCATCTTTAATTTCTTTCATCAGTGTCTTATAGTTTTCTGCATACAGGTCTTTTGTCTCCCTAGGTAGGTTTATTCCTAGGTATTTTATTCTTTTTTGTTGCAATGGTGAATGGGATTGTTTCCTTAATTTCTCTTTCTGATCTTTCATTGTTAGTGTATAGGAATGCAAGAGATTTCTGTGCATTAATTTTGTATCCTGCAACTTTACCAAATTCATTGATTAGCTCTAGTAGTTTTCTGGTAGCATCTTTAGGATTCTCTATGTATAGTATCATGCCATCTGCAAACAGTGGCAGTTTTACTTCTTCTTTTCCAATTTGTATTCCTTTTATTTCATTTTCTTCTGTGATTGCTGTGGCTAGGACTTCCAAGACTATGCTGAATAATAGTGGTGAGAGTGGACAGCCTTGTCTTGTTCCTGATCTTAGAGGAAATGCTTTCAGTTTTTCACCATTGAGAATGATGTTTGCTGTGGGTTTATCATATATGGCCTTTAGTATATTGAGGTAGGTTCCCTGTATGCCCACTTTCTGGAGAGTTTTTAATCATAAATGGGTGTTGAATTTTGTCAAAAGCTTTTCTGCATCTACTGAGATGATCATATGTTTTTTCTCCTTCAGTTTGTTAACATGGTGTATCACATTGATTGATTTGCATATATTGAAGAATCCTTGCATCCCTGGGATAAATCCCACTTGATCATGGTGTATGATCCTTTTACTGTGTTGGTGGATTCTGTTTGCTAGTATTTTGTTGAGGATTTTTGCATCTATATTCATCAGTGATATTGGTCTGTAATTTTCTTTTTTTGTAGTATCTTTGGCTGGTTTTGGTATCAGGGTGATGGTGGCTTCATGGAATGAGTTTGGGAGTGTTCCTCCCTCTGCAATATTTTGGAAGAGTTTGAGAAGGATGGGCGTTAGCTCTTCTCTAAATGATTGATAGAATTCACCTGTGAAGCCATCTGGTCCTGGGCTTTTGTTTGTTGGAAGATTTTTAATCACAGTTTAAATTTCAGTGCTTGTGATTGATCTGTTTATATTTTCTATTTCTTCCTTGTTCAGTCATGGAAGGTTGTGCTTCTCTAAGAATTTGGCCATTTCTTCCAGGTTGTCCATTTTATTGGCATATAGTTGCTTATAGTAATCTCTCATGATCCTTTGTATTTCTGCAGTGTCACTTGTTACTTCCCCTTTTTCATTTCTAATTTTATTGATTTGAGTCCTCTCCCTTTTTTTCTGATGAGTCTGGCTAATGGTTTATCAATTTTGTTTATCTTCTCCAAGAACCAGGTGTTAGTTTTATTGATCTTTGCTATTGTTTCCTTTGTTTCTATTTCATTTATTTCTGTTGTGATCTTTATGATTTCTTTCCTTCGGCTAACTTTGCGTTTTGCTTGTTCTTCTTTCTCTAGTTCCTTTAGGTGTAAGGTTAGATTGTTTATTTGAGATTTTTCTTGTTTCTTGAGGTAGGCTTGTATTGCTATAAACTTCCCTCTTAGAACTGCTTTTGCTGCATCCCATAGGTTTTGGGTCGTCGTGTTTTCATTGTCATTTGTCTCTAGGTATTTTTTGATTTCCTCTTTGATTTCTTCAGTGATCTCTTGGTTATTTAGTAACGTATTGTTTAGCCTCCATGTGTTTGTGTTTTTTACGTTTTGTTCCCTGTAATTGATTTCTAATCTCATAGCGTTGTGGTCAGAAAAGATGCTGATATGATTTCAATTTTCTTAAATTTACTGAGGCTTGATTTGTGACACAGGATGTGATCTATCCTGGAGAATGTTCTGTGCACACTTGAGAAGAAAGTGTATTCTGTTGTTTTTGGATGGAATGTCTTATAAGTGTCAATTAAGTCCATCTTGTTTAATGTGTCATTTAAAGCTTGTGTTTCCTTATTTATTTTCATTTTGGATGATCTGTCCATTGGTGAAATTGGGGTGTTAAAGTCCCCTACTATTATCGTGTTACTGTCAATTTAAAGTCCCCTACTATTATTGTGTTACTGTCAATTTCCCCTTTTATGGCTGTTAGCATTTGCCTTATGTACTGAGGTGCTCCTGTATTAGGTGCATAAATATTTACAATTGTTATATCTTCTTGGATTGATCCCTTGGTCATTATGTAGTGTCCTTCTTTGTCTATTGTAATAGTCTTTTTTTTAAAGTCTATATTGTCTGATATAAGAATTGCTACTCCAGCTTTATTTTGATTTCCATTTGTATGGAATATCTTTTTCCATCCCCTCATTTTCAGTCTGTATGTGTCCCTAAGACTGAAGTGGGTCTCTTGTAGACAGCATGAGTATGGGTCTTGTTTTTGTATCCATTCAGTGAGCCTGTGTCTTTTGGTTGGAGCATTTAATCCATTCACGTTTAAGGTAATTATTGATATGTATGTTCCTATTACCATTTTCTTAATTGTTTTGGGTTTGCTTTTGTAGTTCCTTTTCTTCTCTTGTGTTTCCCACTTAGAGAAGTTCCTTTAGCATTTGTTGTAGAGCTGGTTTGGTGGTGCTGAATTCTCTTAGCTTTTGCTTGTCTGTAAACCTTTGGATTTCTCCAGTGAATCTGAATGAGATCCTTGCCAGGTAGAGTAATCTTGGTTATAGGGTCTTCCCTTTCATCACTTTAAGTATATCATGCCACTCCCTTCTGGCTTGCAGAGTTTCTGCTGAGAAATCAGCTGTTAACCTTATGGGAGTTCCCTTGCATGTTATTTGTTGATTTTCCCTTGATGCTTTCAATAATTTTTCTTTGTCTTTAATTTTTGCCAATTTGATTACTATGTTTATCGGTGTGTTTCTCCTTAGATTTATCCAGTATGGACTCTCTGAAGTTCCTGGACTTGGGTGGCTATTTCCTTTCCCATGTTAGGGAGGTTTTCAACTATAATCTCTTCAAATATTTTCTTGGGTCTTTTCTCTCTCTCTCCTCCTTCTGGGACCCCTATAATGAGAATGTTGTTGTGTTTAATGTTGTCCCAGAAATCTCTTAGGCTGTCTTCATTTCTTTTCTGTCTTTTTTCTGTTCCACAGCAGTGAATTCCACCATTCTGTCTTCCAGCTCACTATCCGTTCTTCTGCCTCAGTTATTCTGCTATTGATTCCTTCTAGTGTATTTTTCATTTCAGTTATTGCATTGTTCATCTTTGTTTGTTTGTTCTTTAACTCTTCTAGGTCTTTGTTAAACATTTCTTGAATCTTCTCGATCTTTGCCTCCTTTCTTTTTCCGAGGTCCTGGGTCATCTTCACTATCATTATTCTGAATTCTTCTCCTGGAAGGTTGCCTGTCTACACTTCATTTAGTTGTTTTTCTGGGGTTTTATCTTGTTCCTTCATCTGGTACATAGCCCTCTGCCTTTTCATCTTGTCTATCTTTCTGTGAATATGGTTTTTTCCCCACAGGTTACAGGACTGTAGTCCTTCTTGCTTCTACTGTCTGCCCTCTGGTGGATGAGGCTACCTAAGAGGCTTGTGCAAGTTTTCTGACAGGAGGGACTGGTGGTGGGTAGACCTGGCTGTTGCTCTGGTGGGCAGAGCTCAGTAAAACTTTAATCCACTTGTCTGCTGGTGGGTCGGGCTGGGTTCCCTCCCTGTTGGTTGTTTGACCTTAGGTGACCCAACACTGGAGCCTACCTGGGCTCTTTGGTGGGGCTAATGGCAGACTCTGGGAGGGCTCACACCAAGGAGTACTTCCCAGAACCTTTGCTGCCAGTGTCCTTGTCCTCACAGTGAGACACAGCCACCCCCCCACCTCTGGAGGAGACCCTCCAACACTAGCAGGTAGGTCTGGATCAGTCTCCTATGGGGTCACTACTCCTTCCCCTGGGTCCCGATGCACACACTGCTCTGTGTGTGCCCTCCACGAGTGGAGTCTCTGATTACCCCAGTCCTGTCGAAGTTCTGCAATCAAATCCTGCTAGTTTTCAAAGTCTGATTTTCTAGGAATTCCTCCTCCTGTTGCCAGACCCCCAGGTTGGGAAGCTTGAGGTGGGGCTCAGAACCTTCACTCCAGTGGGTGGACCTCTGTGGTATACGTGTTCTCCAGTTTGTGAGTCACCCACCCAGCAGTCATGGGATTTGATTTTATTGTGATTGTGCCACTCCTACCATCTCACTGTGGCTTCTCCTTTTTCTTTGGATGTGGGATATCTTTTTTGGTGAGTTCCAGTGTCTTCCTGTTGATGATTGTTCAGCAGTTAGTTGTGATTCTGGTGCTCTTGCAAGAGGGAGTGAAAGCACGTCCTTCTACTCTTCCATCTTAAACCAGTCTCCTCGATCTCTGTCTTTTTAATTGGTGTATTTAGACTATTCCATTTAAAATGATTATTGATATAGTTGAGGTAATGTCTAATATGTTTGTAAGTATTTTCTATTTGTACCAGTTATTCTCTGATTTTTTTTTCTTCTGCCTTTTTTATGCCCCCTCCGGTTTAATTGGACATTTTATATTATTTCATTTTCTCTCTGCTCTTAGCATATCAATTATCCTTCTTCTTAAAATTTTTAGTTGTTTCTCTAGAATTTGAAATACACACTTCAAGTATTCTAAGTCTACTTTCAAATAACACTAGCTACTTCATGTGTAGTACAGATACTTAATAACAAAGTATTTCCAGTTCCTACTTTCTGTGTCTTAGAACATTTCTGTCATTAATTTTACTTATCCGCATGCTATAATTACCCAGTACATTGTTACTTTTATTACTTTGAACAGATAGTTGTCTCTTAGATCAACTAAGATTAAGAAAATTTAAAAATTTTATCTTCATTTATTTCTTCTCTGGCATTCTTCCTTTGTTTACATATATCTGACTCTCTGACTTAAACCATTTTCTTCTCTGTGAAGAACTTCTTTTAACATTTCTTGAGGACAAGTCTGCTGCAATGAAATTCTGGTTTTGTTTGCTTGAAACAGTCTTTCTTCTTCTTATTTGAAGATGATTTCATTGGATATAGAATTCTGGATGGGTTGGTCTTTTTTTTTTTTAATGCTTTACATATTTCTCTCCATTCTCTTCTTGTTTATGTGTTTTCTGAGAAGAAACTCATAAGAATGTAATTCTTATCCTTGATGTTCCACTGTTTGCAAGGTATTTTTATTCCTTTGGTCTTCTTTTAAGATTTTTACCTTTGTTTTTGGCCTTTTGAATATGATATGCCAAAGTTTAAATTTTTTGGTATTTATTCTGCTTGGTGTTCTCTGAGTTTCTGGGTCTGTGGTTTGGTGTCTGTCATTAATTTTGGAAAATTCTCAACTGTGACCCATGGAATAATAAAAACTAAGGTCAATAAGCATTCAGTGTAAGGTTTTATGTTAATATGGTTAGGAGTTTGACTGTGTTCAATGTTTGCTGTAGCTATAGGTGTCAGAGGCTTCAAATTTCTCTAGTAGCCTTATTTTTGTCTCTTTTTCTGAATTTGGGCCTTTACTTTTTTACTGCTTTTCAGAGAGTATGTGTTTCTTGCAGCTCTTTGAGCTATAATACAGTATTATTTATTGAAGCCCTGTTGATGTAATCGTATAGTATGGGAGAGAGGGGCAGAGTAAGCATTCTACAGTTTTGTGATTAAATCCTATTCATTTAGTGGGCCTATGATCCCAGTCTGTGAACTACACAACTGTTTTTTAATTCCTCCTCTGCCCGCCCCTCCCCCCCCCCACCATTTCCCTCTAGGTAAGACAGGAAGGCTAGAAGGTGCTGATGTCAGGCAAGTGCCCATCTGTTAGGTAGAATGAGTCTCTGGTAGTCTGTTACCCTGGAGAGTAGGCTTATGCATGTTATGTAGAATACTCTGGGTCTTTTCAAAATGGTTGCTTTTCTCTCCTTGTCAGAAAAACAAGGGGATTTTTTCCTTTCTTCTTTGTCATTAGTACCTGTTGGGGTTCCTGGAATTTAAACCTATGGAAGTGTTGGTGTCCTCCTAAATCCACAGCCCTGAGCAATTCCTCATTCTCATACTAGTTCACAGGCACACTCCAGTAATTTTGTCAAAATTACCATTCAGTCTTCCTACCAATTTATGGCTTCATTCACTTTTGCTCCAGGTAAGCTGATCTCTGATGTGATTCGCTCTATTCACTTGACTCTCCAGATTTTGGGGTGTCCGTTTGCCCTGCCACCTTGCTTTTTCTGATGGGTTGAAGTGAAGTAATCAGTTTCTCTTTGTTCAGCTTGATTCTTCTAAGAACAGCAGTGACATCTTCCAAGCTCAATACCTGTCAGAATTGAAAGCAGAAGTCCTACATAATCTTTAAAGACATTTTAGTTTCCATTTTAAGATCCATTGGAATATATATCAAATATTGTACCCCTGGTAATTCTTATTCTATCCTCAAAAATCCTTAAACTTTCAAGAAAATGTTACTTAATAAAAATGTTTATTTCCCTGTATGCAATCTCCAGAGAGCTGTCAAACTCTTTTTGCTAATATTGTACCCATGGTAACTCTTAGTCTGTTCTCAGAAATCCTTAAAGACTCAAGAAAATGTTACTTAATAGTAACTTTTATTCCCCAATATACAATCTCCAGGGAGCTATCAGCCTCTTTTTTGAATAATATTTTGATCACTGTTTTATAAGCAGGCAGAAAATTAGCAAACAAAAATCCTCTCATTAGTTGAGACTTTGAGATTTGAATCTTTCCATAGCTGAAAGTGATTCTAAATAATAAAGCTTCATAAAATAATTTGTTGCAGCCCTAACCAGAGCAATAGTTTTCTACTTTCTTTATTTTGTAAGTTATTTTCATATTACTATTTTTATTACTCTTTGAGTTTTCCTTTTCCTTTTATATTATTGTTTGGTCTATGTGGTTTTATCTATGGAAAATTATACATTCTTTTCAAACAAATAGAGTATTTATAAAGATAGATATATTCTGGGCCAAAAATGAGTGTTAATAAATTTAAAAGAATTTCAATCATATAAAGTATGTGCCCTGACCATAAAAGCATTAAATAATAAATCAATAGACAAAAAAATAGGTGGAAGTCCAGAAATGATAACTTCAACTAACTGGTAGTTCAAAGAAGAAAAGTAAATTATTTTTAACTGGATGAAAATGCGAACAGACACACCAAAATTTGTAAGATGCTGTTAATACAGTAATTAGGGGAAATTTATAAGTATTAAAATCCAATACTAGAAATGAGAAAAAAGTCTCAAATCAGTATCCACAACGTTTTCTTTAAGAAACTCAAAGAGCAAATTGAACTCAAATTAATCACAGATGGAAAATAATGACAGAAATCAATGAAAGAGAAAATGGTGAAAACAATAGAGAAAATCAATGTAACCAAAAATATATTTATGAAACAATTAATAAAACTGATAAACTTCTAGCCAGGCAAAACAGGGGAAAAAGGACATAAATTGCCAATATCAGGAATGAGAGAGGTGGCAGCAATACAAATTCTACAAAATATTGAAAGACTATTAAGGAAATAGTCTGAACAACTTTATGGCAATAAATTTAACAACTTAGATGAAGTGAACAAACTCCCAAAACTCACTCAATAGATAAAATCTTCTTTAAGTTAATAGATAATCTGAATGGCACTATTCTATTAAATTTAATTTGAAGTTACAACTTTCCCACAAAGAAAACTCCAGGCTCACATCGCTTGGTGAATTCTTCTAAATATTTATGGAAGAAATAATAGGAATCCTAAACAAATGTTTCTAGAAGATTGAAGACAAGTGAATGCTTAAACAACATGTTTTATGAATCAAGCACTGTCTCAATTCCAAAGCTAGAGAAAAAGACATCACAGGAAAAGGAAACTACAGACTAATATCCTTAATGAACATAGATGCAACAATTCTTAACAAAAAATTTAGCAATTAAATCCAGTAGGATGTAAAAATATAAGACAGCATAATAACAAAGGATTTATCCTGGGAATTCAATGTTAGGGAATGTTAGGGAATTTAAAAATCAATCAGGTATCATTAACCTACCCAATACCATAAACTAAAATTAACATCAAATTTGATCATAGAATTAAATATAAAAATTAAACTATAAACCTATGGAAGAAAACATAGGAGAAAATCTTTACGAACTTGGGTTAGGCAAAATTCTTAGGTACAGCCTCAAAAGCATGCTCTATAAAAGAATAAAAATTGATAAATTGGACCTCATCCATGTAAAAACTTACGCTCTTTGAAAAATTCTGTTAAAAGACTGAAAAGACAAGGCAAAGTTTGGGAAAAAGTATTTGCAAACATATGGGTGGGAAGACATGTGGATGGGAAATATGCACATGAAAAGATACTCAGCATCATTAGTCATTAGAGAAATGTAAATTAAACTCACAATGAGATATCATTACACTACTATTCGTATGGCTAAAATTTAAAAGACTGATCATACCAGATGTTGGCTAGAATGTTGATAGACTGGAACTCTCTTATAGTGCTTGTAAGAATGTGAAATTGTACAACCACTTTGGAAAACAGCCTGACAGTTTCTTAAAAAGGTAAGCATACATGAATCACATGATCTAGCTATTCTACTCTTAACTAAGAGAAATGGAAGCATATATCCATTCAAAGTCTTATACATGAACATTGATGGAAGCCTAAATGTAATAGGTAACACCTGGAAAAAACTCAGATGTCCATCAACAGGTAAAAATATAAACAAAGAGTGCTGTATACAATACAATGGAAGACTGCTATGCAAGAAGCATATGGACTATGTATGGACTATTAATAAATGCAACAATATGGATGAATCTCAAAATATTGATATTTATATTAAGTGACAGAAAACAGGCAAAATGAGTGTATACTGTATATTTTCCATTTATATCAAACTCTAGAAAATACAAACTAATTTTTAGTGAGTGAAAGCCAGTCAGCGGTTATTTAGGGATGGGAAGGAGCTGGGGAGGGGTAGAAAGGCAAGATTACAAAGAGACATAAAGAAATTTTGAGTGTGATGTATATATTCACTATTTTAACTGTGCTGGAGTTTAACAGATATATATATATATATATATATATATATATATATATATATATATATGCCAAAACATTAAATTATACAATTAAAATATGTGTTTATTTTATATCAATTATACCTACATAAATATTTACAAAACTTAATGTAAGAGCAGTTAGCATTGTTAACTAATAAAAATTATGTGGTAGTATGAAGAGAAAATAAAAAGAGGGTCTACTCAAATTTATGGTTGTCAGTGATCTGTGTGTTTTTGTTGTTCTTGTTTCTCTAAATGTACTGTGCTTATTTCATTTCATCTATGTCCATTATTATTTTTAGTAACACATTGCTCCTTGCAATTTTCATAATTTGTTTATCAGTTCTGTCTGACATGGTTTTGATTTGTTTTCAATTTATTTCTTTAACTCAAAGTATATTTTATTCTCTTTGATTAAATAAATAAATATATGCTCTCATTAAGTTTTTCCTCTGAAAAACATTTTGGGGTGATTTTTTTCTATTCTTTGGGATTTTCTTGTTTGTTTGTTATTTTGCTTTACATGCTGGGGTTTTCCCCCCAATTCTTTTCCTCTGTCTAGCTTTTGCTTTTCTCTCTGTCATAGAAACATACTATTTGTTTTCATCCTCTTTATGTTTAGTATCAGCAGCTTTGTTTTCCTGATATTGTGTAGAGTAAATTATCTTTTGTTCCTGTCCCCTATTTCTTGAGGTCTGTTTTTTCCTCTGAGTTAGAGTGTGAGGATTTAAATATAACTTCTGTTTCATGAGGTTATAGCAGGTGAGGGAGTTTCTTAGTTGGAATGATGTAAAGACTTATTCTTTCTCATTGTATATGTTGTTAAATGTTCTGTACCATGGTTCACTTTACCTACTGGAGGCAGGGCTTGGAGGGGCACTGAGGTAGTATCTTATGATGTGGGGTGTACTGTTGGATTGGAATCATGCCTTTTATTCATATTGGTAACCTGCAATTTGGGCTTCCGTCAGAGACAATTGTCCCAAGTAGCCCCATGCTTAAAAGCCATTTACTTCCTGTTAGTCAGAAAGGGTGATTTATGGATATCCTTGAGAATTTTGAGGTCGCTGAGACTCAGCATTATGACTTTGGAGAAAGAGAGAGTTCAGAGTCATGCCATGTATTGATACAATCTTCAATATCTTTTCTGACTTACTTCTTTTGAGTTTATGGCAGGAAATTATGGATATTTTCTCATTTGGGGTAGCACTTTTTGTAGTTATTTTGTGCTCTTATTGGGAGAACATTTTACAAGGTTTGACTTCACTATTTTTACCCAGAAATTACAAAGATGTATTCCAGAGTTAATTATCTGTGAATTATTTAATTATCTAAGGGAACCAACTGATATATCAATTACTTAAAAAATGTGGTTACAAAGTAGTTTGAAACTAAAAAGAATAATCTTTGCCCCTGTGCTAAGTGGATAGATCTATTAAATGAAATTGCAGTGAGAATTCCTAAAAATTTATCTAAGAAAGAGCACTAAATACTGGGGAATTGACATAAAACTAATTTTTAAAAAAATTCTTCTCTGAGATTTCTCTAAATTTTAAATTTTTGGATGGTGAGCCTAACTGAATAAGACATGTGTACTTTGTTACTGCTGGGACTCATGTTCTTATTAGAAAGCCATTGGCAGAGTCACATGTTAATAAACAATGAAGGTGGCAAGAAGAGGCAGTGTTCAAAGATCAAGAAGCTCTAAAGAAGGTAACTGAAGCTTTTTTAACTTGATAAACCCAGTCTAAAATCTCATTCTGTATATTGAAATTGCAACATATTCCCCTGTTATGGTCTTGAGGATAGTAAAAGATGGAGAAATAGATTCATGCCTTACTCATTGTAAGATCTCAGTTCTGAGTAAGAAATTGACAGTATTCAGACAGGCACTTTGCCTAAACTTATGAAAGATTTCAAAGAAACATTTTTACTTTGGTTTTTATAACTATAATAATTAGTATGCTTTTGCAAAGATCAAGTCTGGTGAATATAATTAATTACTAAATAGATTTAATCTATAATGACTTTTTAAAAGCTTTTGATATGTTTTTGACAGTTATACTTAATTAACTAGCATAGTATCATACATAGAATAATAGACAATGATTTTAAAAAATTTTATTTTACAAGTGAGGACTCTTCTTATCTCAGCTCTGAAAATTTCATCCCTCTGTTTGCTTTGGGTGTTGGAACCACTTGATTCTTCGAGAACCCCTTCAGTGCAGTGTAATTCCAAGTCAGAATTTAGGGCAGCATCAAGAGCAATAATTTTGAAATCACACTCTGAACATCCTTTGACGATTTCTTGCTATCATTTTAGAGTCCAAAGGGTCAAGTGAGCAGGACTATCTTTTAAACAGAACAGTTCTTCGTCTTTGTTTAATGCTTTATATATTGGGTTTCCAGATTAAATTAATAACATAAAGAGTTCGGCTGCTAAAATTTTAAATACAAACTCACTGACTACACCATGTCAGTGAGAAGGATATTTATCAAATTGGATGATCCCATTTAGAATGGACATGAAACTCATTTATCTGATTTCTATTCTGGAACTACTAGATTTTAGCATTAATAACCTATCTGAAAATAATTTACTCTGAAAGAAAGCAGAAGGGATGATGGTCACTATGAAAAAAATCAATCTAACTTCATAAAGTTGAAAATATTCTAAAAATAACAAAAAGAATAAGCCTGCATATGGAAACTTATATGGTAACATGATATAGGGAGGAAGGAGATTTTCTCACATTAATGATAGTGAATAATGAAATGCTGCCAAGTGTTATCACAGCCTAATCATCACAAAGCATGTTCTGTAAAGAAAGTCTTTAAATTTAAGCATGCTATTATGTAATCAAAATATAAAAATTAAGAATGCACCACAATTTGCTAGGTGTCTATTATAGATTATGTTAATCATAGATAACTTGGTACTTTAACTTTAGAGATTGAATATAGGCATTGAGAGGTAATTACCTTGTTGCTCTCTGCAGGGTATTAAGACACTGTGTTCAATGTTGGGATCTCACAACTAATGAGGAGCTTATACTTAGATACGACTTATTAGATACTCACAGGGGTGACAGATAAGAAAATGATGTATGAGAGAAATCGTGAAGTCAGAAGAATAATGTGAAAGTGAACTTTAGCATGCAGAGACCTAGAGTACCAAGCAGATGTAACATTTTGTTTTCCTAAAATTCATTGAAATTGAGATAAGTTGTTTCTCTATGCTTGAAAAGTGAAATAAGAATGGATAATTTTTCTTTGAATATTAATATTTTAAAGTTATTTCTCATAATAACATTTTGGGAAGAAAACTAGAAGAGTAGAGAGCAAGAAAGATAGCAATATGTGAATAAATGGATAGAATTCTGAGTTTAGGAATTAGATCTGATTTCTAGCCAGTGAATATTTTGAGCATTATTTTTTGTGTCATTGGGCTGAAAGCTCTGCATCAGGGCTACCCTTTTCAATTTAACATTTTTATGGTTAGTGGTGATTTCCCAGAGGAAAATAAGGCATTTCCTCTATAAGGTAAAGTCTTACCATTTCTTTCTTTTCATTGAGAAGATAAATTTGGCTTTTATTAATCAGCTCCTTGGTGTTAGACACTATGCTAGACGCTTTGTCCATGTTTTATCCTTAAATATTTACAACTACTCTCTGAAGTCCATCCAGTTATTGTGCCTTTTAGATGTGAATTTTCAGATGAAGTTTTTTCATACTAAAATGTAGACTCCCTGAAAAGAAGCTTGTATATATCATTCACTACTTTATCTTCCACATTTAGAGCATTGCCTGGCTCTTAGTAGGGATTTAATTAATATTAAAACAATTATTGAGAAAACTAAGGCTCATAAAAGTTTAAAAATTTATTCAAAATCACTCAGTTAATAAGTGGTAGAATTAGAATTTTATCCAGAGCTGCCACTTAGACTCTGTGTATTCTGGGATTAGATATTAACATTAATCTTAACAATGTGCAAAAAAATAATTTTTTATAGATGAGACATTGGAATGAAAAATAAATTATATGAAGGACCTATTGAAAAAATAGAAACTGCTAATTTGATAATATTTATGGTAGTCCAGCTAGGTAATAGGGTTTGAATTCTGTTAGTCTATAGGAGTAGGAAAGAAGAAACAGATTTGAAACTGTGTAGTAAGAATTGGAAATTTGGTGCTTATGTGTATGGGTATGTGCACACATACAGTGAGAGGAGAGTCATGGAGGAGAACATTTGGCAAATGATTCTAAGATTTTTAGTTTGGGTGACTGCGATGTGGATGGCACTAGTCTCTGGAGCAGTTAAAGCCTAGAAGGATGGGGTTCAAATAGGGTCTCTTCTTTTATTTTGTTGGTTAATCCCTTGAGAATCCATATTTCCTATTTATAGGAAATAATTTGTCTTCTATTTGTGGGCTTTTCTCTCACTGTTGTAAATTATACAAGAACTCTGGGATAGTCCTGCTTCCAAGAGAAGCTGGAATTGTTTTATTCCATTCTCACTGCTTCTTGCTGCCATATGTTCCTGTTGAATTCTTCTCGCCATATCACGGAGACTTGCCTCTTCCAAAGCTATGTCCTCATTGGCATCTACCTCTACACTGGCAGCAGTGGTGTCCTATCCTAAAGTTCCAAGGTTAGAACTCTCCTAGGTTAAGAACATTGAGCTACCATCGATATTTTAAGTATCTGAGAGTGAGAATTAGGATTTTGATCTCTTCCTACTAAGAAGATCTAGACACCTGTTCACCTACTCACTAGTGATTAACAATACATACCAAGGGGAGAGGTATCTTTTGCTTAAGTGTTTAAAAAAAGTAGCATTTCCCCCTAGAATAATGGATTTTTCCTTACAATCTTCCTGAGAAGCATCTTTCTTAGGTGGCCTGTTCTAAGTTGGCCTGTGTCCTTTAATTGTAGACATCACATGATATAATTTCTAAGGGCTCCTTTCAAAGAAAATGCTTAATCTCATTGATTCTGCTTTAAAAGACATCTCACATGAATTTTGGGGAGACGATAAAATTCAGCCCCTAAGACAGATAAGAGAAAGTATGACCATGAGATGGAAAAGGTGAGGTTGTGTCCTTAGTTCCAATGTCACAATGAGAGTTCTCAGAGGTGACGAGTGGAAAGCTATTTCATGAGACAAGATGACGAAACAATGAATACACTTCCTGGCAGATTTCATTACTGGATACTAACTCTTGGAATTGTCTTGATTATATTATCTTATCCTCGCTTTGATGAGATGATTTTTTGAGGGCTCTTCTTAATCCATGAATATGAATTAAAAGAAAAAAGTGAGGAGACAAAAGGAACAGTTGAGTGACAAATTTATACTCAGCTTGATCCACTTGCTGAACTGATTATCATTTTCTCTCACTACTAAATTATTTGCCCTTCCTCAGTTCCTCCTGAGTTTATTCATATGTACACATAAAATGATGAAATAAAATACCCAGGAGTCTCCAACAAGGAAATCAATTTACTCTTTTCCTGTTAGTGATAGACATTTGTGGGTGTGGATTATGGTAGACCACTATTTTAGTTATTTTATAATGTAATATATGCCTTGAAGTTTTTAATGCTAATTCTGTACCTGTGCTTGTGCAGGGTTTTTATGACTTGCAGTGTTAATTATCTTTCACTGTGATAAACCAATAAAAAGGGAAAAAAGGCAAAAAGCAAGGTCATTTACTTCAAAAATATAATAAGCTTCAAAGTCTTAGCTGTTGCAACTATTTATGATTGGTGTTGAGGGTGAGCTGATGTAAGGTGTCTGATATAGAGTGAGCTTTATGGACACCACATTCCAAAATCTGAAATTAGCCACCTTCCTCTGCACCCAGGTTATTTTCTGGATAAATTAGGTTTTAAGGCTTTTGTTTACTTCTTCTGTGAAAAACACTGTCTTTCACTTCCATTCATTTAAAAGCAAATTGTATTAGGTCATATCCTGTGCAATTTCTTGTAGGAAATGAAAATGAAAAAAAAATATTTTGATGAGTGTTTATAGACTAAGTCACCTCATTTAGAATATGCTTTCATTTTGGGAGGCTTTTTTCTTTTCTTTCCTTTCCTCTCCTTTCTATTTCTTTCTCTCTCTCTCCCTCCTTCCATCCCTCCTTTCCTTCCTTCCTTCCTTTGGAAGGGAGGAACATGGAATAGGGTTTATAAGACATTCCCAAGCATGAAAAAAAGCGGGAGTTTTTCCATTTTTCCTCTTCAGTAATTCAATGGAACTGAAAGAATGTACAAATTACAGAAAAAATGAAGTGTCATGTGGGTGGTTAGTTTAACAAACAAATCAAATATTAGCATGGATAAGATTTTTCCAGATAGCAATCTTTTGAGTAAATCTGTCCTTGAGAAAAGTATCAACCAAAGTAATCACAGAATTTATAGCAATAACAATAAAAAACGTGTTTGTTTTTGCCTTTCATTTGCTTCCAAAAAAACCAAAGTCCTTTACACATCAGTGTTCTAAATCTACATAATCAGTGGGATTAATCTACAGCAGGTATTAGTCTTCATTTTATAAGCTGCAAAGACTCTTGTGCTGAGAGAAGGCTTGCCTGAGATCACACAGGAATTCCATAGAACTAAAAGGATTTAGGATTTGGGGCTCCCAAACCAGTGCATGATCTTTAGATAATACTGTTTCTCAGCAAATGTAACTTGTGCCTTAGCTAAAAATTTGCCTAGTTTTGAACTTTCTTTTCACTGAAATAACAAAATGGAAAATGCATAATGGCTCATTTACAGAAGATTTTATATCCTGTAATTAAAACTCTTGGAATCAAATTACATAGTGTCAGCTCTATTTCTTTTACCAGATATCACTGGAAATCAGGCGCCTTGCATCTGCCACTGACTGTGACTTGGGGGCAGTTAGGCTCACCTTTCTCATTTACAGTCATATTATTGGCTAAAAATTATTGATACTTGCATATACTAGAGTGAGTATAGATGTTTGGCAAGAATAACACACGATCATGTTATTTTCTCATGCATACGTTCTTTTGTGATTCAGTAACTGGTGAACAAAATTGTCACCTACTTAATGGATATCCTTGAAAATATATAGTTTCAAATTACTCAAGTCATTTTAGCAGCATGCCTAATTTCCAACACTTTATTCAGTTTGTCACTTTGGCAGTTGTGTTAAATCATAAGCAAACTCTAATATGTGCAAGAGTCAGGCCAGTAAATAAATGTATGAATTAGATCTGGGACAAAGACACAGGCAAAGTTGGGGTCTGAGTTGAGCTCAGGAGATCATGCCTCTGGTATCCAATTCAATTTTTAGCTAAAAATTTTGTCAACCTAATCAAGCCCATGTCTGTTTGGATTGGAGCTTGCCTATGGGTTGTCATCTGGCATCTCCAACGGTGAGCACTTGGTATGTTGTAACTACAACTCCAGGACATTTCTATTCTGGTGACCTAAAGACTTTAAACTGTTATTTATAGATTCTTAACTTTAAACTTAAATTGGAAGAGACTGTGTCATTAATATAGAAAAGTCATTAATGCAAAAAACCCCCAAATCAATGATTAAATAATTGCTTTAGATAAAAATCCCATGAGGTTTGTATAATCCATACAAATTGGATTTGACATCAGAAAGGTGATTTAAGAAAAATAATTCAGAGAAAAAAGTGCAAATCATAATTTATCACTTCCAGTTTTCTGCTCTTGCTTATTCTACAAAGTTATGGAAGCTATCAATGTGCATGAGTGACACTGAGAATTGGCTGTTTCCTGGATTTTAGCCTAAACGTCTCATCAATTCAGAATCAATAATGGTACTAATCTCCACAATAGCTAAAATGCTTCCCAAGATTGTATATTATTGTGTAGCATATACTGAGTGCCAAGATCTTTCCAAGGAAATATTGACTCATAAGCATTTCCACAGATTAGGAAAGAAAAAATATACCATTCAATTGTACAAATGAGAAAATATAAACAAAGAGAGACTAAGGTAGTTCTTCAGAATCACACAATGAAAAGAATTAGAAGGGAAGGCTTTGGCTTTATGGTTATTTGTTGAATCACTTATCCATTCCTTAATTGGTCTTTTGTAAGTAAACCTCTGTGGAAGTTTATAGTATGAATAAGAAAAAAAAGACACAATTTGTAAAAGGATATGGGAAAAGGTCTATTATGCAAGCATTGACCAAAGGAAACAGGAGTGGGACCACTGGAGGGAAACGATTTGACCTTACATTTGACACCCCACCCTAGGTCACTCCTTCTCAGGGCACCCTCCTCACTCACTTAGGGAGTAACTCCTTATGTCACACCCTTCCCCTGCCTGGATGCCCTCCTTATCTTAACTAAGGGAATGTCCTCCCTACTCTGCTTGAACGCAGCCTACTCTGCCCATTGCAGCTACCCTTCCCCTCCCCCACCTGTCCCACTGTAGACACCTACATTTCTTGCTTTAGGATGGAATTGCTTAGGAAAGGAAGGGAAGACAGAAGGATATGAATGTAAAGGAGAAGGAAAAGAGGAAGAGGAAAAGGATGCTGCCATACAATTTTTGAAATACTAGTTCAGATAATTGATACCAATAATTTATCAACCAGCTACAAACGTACAAAAGTTTGGCTTTGGACTCCTGGTCCTTCAAATATTTCTTCAGGAGTTTCAGCCTCAGATTCAGCATTTGGAAAGCTGAAGACCAAACATATACTTCATTTTAATTTGTGGTATCTCTGAACTTGTTTGTGAATAATGATCATTTAATTATATTAGGGACCATTATTTATGTTTAATCAGCATAAAAATAGTAGTCATAGGAATATGCCACCTGTTTTTTTTTGTAAATATCTTACAAGCTAATGTTTTATAGTATATTCAAGTGTAGGCAGAATTCTAGCTATAACTTGAAATAAAAATTTCCTTATGTGCTTTATATGTTAAAACTCTTATTACTTGATTGCATATAATTGTGTACTTATTATTTCCACAAATAATGATGATTGTGAAAGTTGACAATTTATAAATATGATCAGTAATTCTCAAATAAAGAAAAATGACATATTTTGACAATTAATATTAATATCATGATGCATAGCACTAAAATACCAAAAGGACCTATATTCTTTTTGAGCCTTATATCAATATACCTTTATATCCATAAATGTCAATAAAGTTTACATGATAATCTAAGCTATAATGATAGAGATTATATTATATGCTTCTTTCACTATTTAATTCCATTAAGACCTGAAATAAGGCCACTAAGGCCTGAAAAAAAATCCTAAGTGGATATTCTTCAAATCATAAAAGAAGAATGTAAACTTGACCTCTCAAAAATATGTTATAAGGAAGAAAAACTGCAAAGTCAAGTATGATAATACTCAGGATAAATCAATATTGATTAAGACAATAAAACATAAATATAGTTTAGAGATTTAAAACTTAAAAATATTAGAGAAAAACAAGGCATCCCCCAATATCTGACTCTTCTAAGGTCTTTAGGTGAAAGTAAGCACTTATCAGTACCACAAATCCTCATTACACACTGCAGGAACAATCTAACAGTTGAAAGTGCTGAGACACTTTTGTCCCTGAACTGTGACAGAGAAGAACAAACCTGACTCCATATTGGATCTATTTCTTTAGCTCTAACCCTTGTGCTCTGTTGTCTGTGCTTAGTCATGCTGGCTCTGCCTCTTTAGTAAAAGAATGTTGCATATAGCCTGAAATATACATGACAGCCCATTATCAAGGCTCTGACCTTTAAAGGTGTAACACTTTTCCATTCATATAGAGTTAAAAAGTTGCAGAACAGAAAATAACAATTGTCTTGTTGGAGGTTTATAGGAACATTATGACCAGACCTACCTGGACAGCTGCAAGAACAAAAGATTCCTGCAGCAAGAAGTTTGCAGCAACCAGCCACATCCTCTCCTCTTTTAGTATAAAAGAAGCCTGAATTCTAACTTGGGTAAGATGATTCTTTGGGACACTAGTCCACCATCTTCTTGGTCTGTTGGCTTGCCAAATAAAGTCACTATTCCTTGCCCCAACACCTCTTCTTTTGATTCATTGGCCTGTTGTGCAGTGAGCAGTATGAGCTTGGACTTGGTAACAGAGCTGTAAAGTTCAAAATTAATTTCTACTTACAAATTGCATTTTTAAATAAAAATTCAGATCTATTTAAAATTCATTCTATAATGGTGATTTTGTCTTCACTCTTCATTTGACCATTTGATATTTAACTAAAATATGTATTAGTTGGGACACCTCTAAGCCATACCTTTGCTTGAAAAGAAATCTCTTTCAAAACACAGATGCTTATAATTTTCTCATATTACAGATTTGCCTTGACCCAATATGTATTTATCAGAACAACGAAAATTACATTGAATCAGTTCGGCTGAAATTCGTTAGATAATCTATTTGTTTGCCTGTTGTGTAAATGCAGGTGTCCTCCACGGGCTGATGGTACTTCCTGGCTGTAGTCCTCTCTCAGAGCATTTGTAACTTCCTTAGAGTGTGTTGTTTTATGTTTTCATTGAAGCTTCATCAGAATCGTAGGGCACTGTCAGGGTGATGCTGATTCAATGACCCCACTTTCCTTAGTACTTCAGGAGTTACTTTCTTCTAGTGCATTTGATTTCTCTGAACTTTCACCAATCTCTCTTGGGCTTCCTTGAATATGTTAGGAACTATAAAACACTAAACCATGATGTCTGAGACCTAACAAATGAGAAAGACACACTGGCTTCCTACAAAAAATGCACTCTAGATGAGTATAAGAGTTTAGGTTGGATAGCCTAAAAGAAATTTAAAGAGTAAATCACTTTAATGTGAATTATTTCCTGAAATCTTCATCATCATGTATTTTTTACAAATCTCTCAGCAATTGCATCCCTGAACCATTAATTTGTTAAAGTATTGAGCACTTAATGAGTCACATAAAATTTATTGAGCTTCTTTCTATATGTTATCACATTTATTCATCACAACTCTGTGGAGTCAGTACTATTAATATCAATATTTTGTGAAAGAGGAAATTTATGCTTAGTAAGGCTATTATACCTCCAAATATGCAAGAACATGAAGAGCTGGGTTTGAATTTACAGTCTTATTCCAAAGCTCGGGGCCGTTATTCATATGCTACTCATTATATAGTTAGAGGAATCAACAAAACATATTACGGTTTACATAATGGTGCCTCTTAACTCCAAACAATTGCATTCTGAATACCAAGAGGTACCCAGTAAAGACAGGTACTATGTGGCTTACGATGAAAATTCAGTGATGGAGGAAGTAGTTGGGCAAGATAATAGTAATAGTAATATTGGATAATAGTGATATTGGATGAATCTCAGAAACCTTTGTATATCTTAGCACATTAATGTCTATATTTTATTATTGACTATTAGGATGCCCACAGAAACTCAAAATGGAGATAGAAGTAATAAGGTTCAAAACACGGGCTCTGAAGCCCAGCTATCTGGGTTCAAATCTTAACTCTTCCATTTTCCACTTACCTTTGTCAAATTACCTAACCATTCTATGCCTCAGTTTTCTCATCTGTAAAATGAGGATAATATAACATAAGCCATAGGATTGCTTTGGGAAGTATGTAAAATTAATATATGCAGAGTACTGAGGGTGATGCCTGAACCTGAACTGGTCTATACATGTAAACCACTATAAAGTGTAGAAGAATATATATTTTTGAAAGTGGCAGAAGGTAACTCTTCTATTGTTTATCTCTAATATATTCTCTCAAGGGAACAAATGATTAATATACATGGCTGCAAAACAGAACAAAATGTCCTCAGCAGAAATTTATCTAGATTTCTTTAAGTGAAAGAATGTAACATTTAACTTGAGCAGGGCATGTGATTATATTTACTTAGACAAACTCATCTTAGAGAGGGTTACTTAGAGTTTTCTGGAACTGCATAGTGTATCAGTTTTATTCCAGTTCAGTTAAAGAAGGCAGGATGATTCCCATATTAAAAGACCAAGTGGAGTGCCTCTTGGAGTTTTTGCACTGACTGATTGGTATCTTTATTTCCTCTGGGAATTGTTAATAAAAAAACGAAAAAAAAAACCTCTCACTAGCTTATCCTCCATCCTTACTGCATAGAGAAAAAGTATTTGTGCCCTTCTAGCACAAAAATGACATGGTTGATGAGAATGTGAGGAGGTTACCCTTCCAATACTGAATTTAGTCTAAGGTATATGTGCAGTGATTTCCTCCGGCAGGGTCTTCTAATTTTTCTTAAAGACTAAGAAAGATGTTCTCTTTCATCACCACAAAGACAATGTCTGAACGCAAACCCTTAGGAGTCAATTCTCTTCAGACAAATGAACACATATATATTCAGGTGGTGCATTTCTTCATCTCTTCATGTACACAAGAAGGTTTTTTTTTTCTTTTTTAAAGTAAAAAGCTAAGATTGTACAACTGGATGAAGGTTGGGCTGTGAAGTCCAGTGAAGAGGTGTGACTAAGTCCATTGATGACTATCTCAGGTCAGAGGAAATAGTTTTATAAGTTAAGTCTAACCAGAATGAGGTGCTTGAGATCACAAAATGGAAATTTGCATTTTTACACGAGGATGAATTTGGGGGTGCCGCGTAAAAGAGTACTTAAGACAGTTACTAATTCATTTTTGGCCTTTCTTCTTTTTAAAGAGAAGCATTTAAGCTTTATATTTATTTTCAAAAAGTACTTTAGCCCTGTCCCACAAGTTTCTGTTTATAATATTTCCATTTTTTTTGACATCTAAATCTTTTCAAGTTTTCATTATAATTAAGTTGTTGACTACCATTATTTGGAAAATGTTGTAAAATATCCAAAAATGTACCCTCTCTTTAAGTTTCGTTGTTGTTATCATTGTTGCTATTTACTATATCAATGATGATGATTTTCCCGTCATTTCTTCTCTTGTCAAAGATCATGGCCTGTATGATACAGGACTCACCATATGTCCTGGGAGGTTGTCAATTTTCATAAATGCTCTGCATGTGCTGAAGAGGGAGGCTGATTTTATAAGGTTCTATATATGTCCATTATACCAATGTACTTAATTATGTTTTCAAGTCTTACATATTACTAGTTTTTTGTTTGCTTCAAACATCGATTACTGGAAGAAGAGTGTTAAATTCTCTCAGTAAAACTGTAAATTAAGTTTTTGTTACATTTCATCAGTTTTGCCTTATGTGAGCTTATGTTATTACTTCAGATGAGTTTAGAATTGTTTTAGCTTTCAGTTTCAGCATCCTTTACATTATGCGTTACGATTCTGTGCATCCCTACTGATGCTACATTTGACAACTATATCAGCTGTCTTTTTTTTAGTGTTTCCTGGTATAACATTTTTTATTCTTTTACTTTAAACCTTGTAATATTTTTAGAAGTAACTGGTATAAGTAGCAGGGAGCAGGATTTCTAATTTTAATTCCAACTTATTTTTGTTATTAATACTCAAGTCAACTAACTTTTATTGTGATTTCTGACATAATTTGAATTATTTTTACAATATTCTGTTGAAGTACTTTTTTGATCATTTTGTGTCACTTCCTGCCTTCCTGGGATTATTTTTATTTATTATTGCCAGTTCTGCTGTTTTTGTTGTTGTTATTATTATTACTCTTTCTTAAAACAACTTTGGTTTGGTAGTTGTACTATTATAACTTAAACAAAATTAATTTAAAGTTAAGCTCATTCTCTTCCTGAATAATACAACAGTTAAAGAACACTTGAGTTCTAATCACACTTCTACACAACATAAATGTTAATCTTGTGCAGGATTTCAATCTTTTTCTTTATCCTATAAATTAAGCATTGTTACTATTTCATATACTAAATGTTGATTTAGATTACTCAAATATATACCAGTATCTTTTCTCATCATTCGTCTCATTACAGATTTTCCTTCTGGGATAAATTTTTTTTCCCCAAATTATATCTTTTAGAATTTCTCTGAGTAAGGTTTATTGTTGGTAAGATTCTTGTTTGCTGTGCATCCTATATGTAAATATTCATTTCTTTTTTTAATTCCTGAGAAACTCTCTCTTTAAAACATTTTACCTCTCTCCCATTGTCTTTATTCTCTCTTCCTGGATACCTGATTAGATATATGTTAATATACCTTTTCGTTCTATCCTCTGTGGCTTTTAAACTTTGCTGTGTTTTCCTCTGATGCATTCTGTATAATTTCTGTTGACTTATCTTCCAGTTTGTGAAGTCTCTGTTTTTATTAACGAAATGTTCTGTTTAATATTACTTTTTACTATATAACATTATTTGTAATTATTTAACATTAATTTTTAATTACTTTTGATGTTTATATTTTCACTCCTAGAATTCTGTTTGGGCTCATCAACACTAGAATTATTAACAGGTTGATTGTGGCAGATACATACAATGAGTTAGTACACAGTAATACAACTGAGTGTATTATAGTTACAACTGTGAACATAAATGGATTTTAAAAACAATAGTTTTGAGCAAAATAAGAACATAATCAAATGAATACAGTGCAATTTTCTGTATGTACAGTTCATAAAGAAGCAAAATTAAATATTGTCTTGTTTAAGAAAGGTAAGTAAAATTAAGAAAATAATTATTTTACAAGTCAAGGTAGTGATTACTATGGTGTAGAGGCAAGGCTCTTGATGGGCAAAGATCACACAAAGATCTTCTAAGGTTCTAGAAATGTTCTCCTTCTTAAAAATTGGTTCATGGTTACATAGATATGAACATACGTGTTTTATATACCCTTACACACATTCAATTTCATTCTTTTTTGAATCTTTCTGCTTTGGCTTAATAATGTCTTATTTCTCACTCATGGTCTAGATTCATTCATTTAAAAAAGAAAAATATTTAAATTTACTTACTCCAATATCTCTGTCCAGTAGTGGGAATGTCTAAACTCCGTGGTTGTCTAATTCACCCAAGTGTTCTTTTTGCTTACTCTTCCTCATGTTGACATATATCTTTCTGTATAGTGAGTTCATGTCCAGCGGGGCTTTATCTCTTTGTGTCGTATGAAATCTGAGTGGTTATGAATCCTTACAGAGAGTGCCTTGGGACCTACCAACACAGGATAAACGAGTTAATTTTGTAGCTTAATTTCTTAACTTAAACTTGCAAGAAATATAAATTCAAATTCCATCAGTGGGAAGGTTGGCTCAAGTTATAAATTTTTAAAGGAGACCTTTTTCTATTTTACTTCATTTTTCCCGTCAGAGTCTTCTCTAAGTCAGAAAAATTTCTTGTGATATCTCCTTTCTGGAAGGTGAACTTTCCCTAGTCCATCTTTGCACTGAAGTTGAAACCCTTTGAATGTCCCAACTTTATTCAGGTGATTGGTTTCATCTTTCCTTGTTTGGACCCTGAAGACTTGTCTTTACTTTCTGGCTTTGCTTTTAACAATCAAGATTCTAGGTTAATTTGAACAGTAATCTATGGCAGCTTTAGTGCAGGTTTCCAGTTTGACATCCTAAAACCTTTTAATTTACCAATGAAAATTTTGAGATTATTTACTTTCTTCTATTTATTTAAAAAGCATGTTTATTTTTATTTTAACAAGTATTTCCAGATATTCTGTAGCAAGAAAGTTTTTAATATCTAATTTCAAATAAAACAATAAACAGAAGAAAAGATGATATTAAAGAAGTCATTTCCGTTTAAGTCTGCCCATTGAAAATGGAGTCATGTGTTAGTACACAAGTGCAGGATGGTCACAGGATATACCCTGCAGTCTGAATACAGGTTAAATCTATGACAAAAGTTGTAATTCTAAAGTCACTGAAGTCCAGATAGATTTTAAAGAGTCACTACCCCATCGGACCATATTCCTGAATAGAGCTTTCCACTTAATCTTACCATAAGATTCATTTCTTAGGTGTGATAATAACAATTCTGTCATTATCTACAAGAAGCTATTGTAAGATTTTTATAGGTTACCTTTTAGGAGTTCAATTTTGTTTTCCAGGGAAAATATATTGCACAGGCTCACTATCTTCAAGTCCACTATGTGGTATGTTATGTGTCATATATATGTCATATATTTTTGCATATATTTGTGTACTGATGACTTTGAACCAGTATGTTTTGATGGAAAATAAAATTATTCAAATCCGTAAACCTTTGCTTTAACTATTATTAATACAAATAATCAATTACTTCCAAAGCAGCAATGTGTTTCCTCTCTTTGGTTGAAGATGCTGGAGAAGATAGGGCCCTGCTGGGAGAGAGCTAAAGAAGTATATATCTCTTGTACTTTAAAGACCTACTTGTTAGCTTGACCACAAAAAGGTGTTGCTGAGGGGTGAGAGAGAAGCAGATGATTTTTATTGGGCCAGGGATGGAAAGGAACAGAGAATATACAATAATGTTGCTCACAGGTGGCAGCAACCCTAGCATATGGCAAGTCCCAGCAGCACAGTTGTGTCTTCAATGCCTGGTTACACATCTGATTCACCCAGCACACTTGTTAAATATACAGACTCTGCTTCGGGACAGTAGAGCAGCTCTTGGACAGGGCAGAAGAATCTGTTTGTTTATTAACTCTCATGGTGATTTGGACATTCATAGTAGATAGGAAATCACCTCTGTGCCTGTGGGACCTTGTCAGGGGCCAAAGGTCCCAGAACTTGCTTCTCCCTATGATTCTAACATAGTAGGTTCACAGCACTGTGTTTTGGAACCCTTGAGAAGACTGACAGGACCTGGGAATCATGGGCTTATCACTCGCCAAGAGCCCCTGAGGCTGCAATTAACTACCGCTACTCAGTCTGCCACAGTCTGCTGGTTATGCTTCTGTGACGTCATGCATTATAGTTGGTCTTGTTTACGGCCGTGTGTGTACCTCTTGTTTTCCCTCTGCGTTGGCTGACTTGTAGAGAGCAGGATCCAGGTCTTGTTAAAAAGTTCATCCCCCTTAAGAACTCAAAAACTACTTTGTGAACTGAATTGAATTTTAATTAATTGCTGTCATTTCCCCAGTTATCCTCACCCCATATCCTGATTGAGAATGTATCTTGTCAAGTGCAAAATATGTAGTTGCAGGCTCTTTTTTGGAAATTACATTACTCACTATTTTCTGTTGCTTCTGCAAGCTTTGTGGCATGGCACTGTATTTTCTTAGTCTACGTTGACAGCATACAACATTATGGTTCATTTAGGATGGGTTTTTATGGGGCCTGTCAAGATTTCACTGTGTTTTGCAAAGTAAACCTAATATTAAATGACAAAATGCATCATAGAAGATACTTCACAACCATTAACGTAGAAGCAGTGAACGTGTAGAAGATTACTATGCATTGCAAATGGTGGAGCAGCTAAGATAATAAATAAAGTTTAATTGAAATCCAGGGGGCTTTGAATATTAGTGGTGTAACAACTCTCTGATCTACAGTGTGTGTTATACTGTGTGATCTACAGTGTGCACTGTTAGGAAGATTGGCTGCAACTCTGGTGTGTTGGTCTCTTTCACAGCAAGTGATGTACTGAACTTAATAACCTGCTGGTCAAGTTTTTATTTAAAAAGTAAGATGGGAGCTAAGTCACGATTGCTTTGGGCAAGTGTCTTATAAAAATGTTTGTGTTTAGAAGTGAGCTAATTTGATTAGAGAACCATGAAATCTGCTCAACAGTGTAATGTAACATCAATCTAAATCTAAACCAGGACTTTGAAAATTAATGAATATTCAATATTGACATGCTCTGAAAATAGTTGTCTTAAATATGAGGAAGAAAGGAAGATGGGAGGGAGACAGATTCTATAGCACTTAAGAAATTTTTATGTTTGTCAAATAATACTGTGGCATAAAATCACATAAGTAAGTCACCATGGAAATTTATGACACTTTAAGGTCAGGGCCAGTGTTTTATTAATTTATTTTTGTGTTTCCTGGCCCTCAAAATTCATATCTCATGCTTTTCACCTAGCACTGTTTCATACACTTGTTAAATTTTTGCCAATTAATGAATGAAATGCTCTATCAGCATGGAGTACATAATTATTGGATGCAGAGTAGGGAAGTAGGTTTTATGACAAATAAATGGCAGGTGCCATTAAAAAAGTGAAATGAATAGGGAAGACATTACTTATATCTATAAAACCAATTGCTAAAAAAGTGAGACTAAGTAGACAGCTAGAGTATACTTGCCTTGTTAGAAGTCAAATATTAACCTGGGACATCAAAATATCATAGGACATAGGAAATTTTTTCCATTCACATTATGAAAGGAACAAAAGAACAACATCTCCCAACTCCTCAAAAATGTCTCCTCAAAAATAAATATATAGAAGAGAGTAAGAAAAAGATAACATTTAAATATATAACACTATTTAGCCAGCACCACAATGAAACTATTGCCCATTCAATTGCCCAAACAAGAAATAAGACTTTCATGTACAACACAGTTAATTTATGTTCTGGCTAACTTTCAAGCAACACAGGAATCTTGCCAGAGCTGAGTCCTTGGTAGACCCTGTTTCTTAGACTCTTCTCATTTCTAGATGGCAAGTGGGATTAAGTAGCAGCAGGATGTGTTTGGGTAAAGAATGACGAATGGCAGTATAGTGGCATAAGAGACATGGTAATAGATATGCTGTTAAAATGGCCTCAGTAAAACAAGCCTTTAACTCAACAAACATTTATTAGTACCTTTAGATATACAATACTGTGCTAAACCTGGTGATTTACAAAAGTGAATCAGGATCTGGCCATGCCTTTAAGGATCTTAGACTGCAGTGGAGGAAATAGATCACAGACAAAAATAATTAAGAGAGAAGGGATTTCTGTCAGGGGCATTATCTCTTTGGTAGAACAGATTCATTCTTTACGTTGACAAGATTCAAATCTATTTCTCACCCTGTGTTCTCAACTGACCATCAGTTTGGTCCTGTATGCTATCTGGCCATTTCCAACTTTCTGTCCAAAAATAACTTTATCTGTCTCCCCCAGTTTCACATAATTGACTTTATTGCATAACTTCCTTGTCCCCACCGAAAGCAATCAATTCCTTAAGAACGCATGGTCACTATCTTGAGTTGCTTTGTTTATTGCTAGGTTCATTACACATACCTGTTTGATGGAGGCAATTGGTATACATCTATTTTCTTCTCTTAAGTACCAATGGAACATCCAAAAGTGTCCTGCTTTGGATGATAAATTATATGATTATCCTCCGTACCGCTCCTTTCCTTTTCCTTATTCAGTTTTCCATAATTGAAAGAGCTTATGTATACATTCTTCTCCACCTTTCCTCTTCATCAACCCAATGCTCAGGCTTATATCAGTTTTTGTAGTCCTTGCCTATGTGTCTTTAGGAGCCTTTAAACTCCCTTTGCACCTTGAAGTCTGTTTTCCATTACCAGGCCACCCTGAACAACAAAAGAAATATCAATAATATTGTTTTCAGCATGCTCTGGTCATCCTTAAAAACATTTGCTAGTTTTTAAATTCTTGTCAAACAAACTCTTAAGTCCTCTGGATTTAGGGGTTCTGTCATCTGACCCTCTCCTGGTGATTCAACTTTAAGTCTCACTTTCTTTACTGTTTCTCTCTAGTCAGGCCATTCCTACTTTTTGCTGAGCACAACTTGTTCTTTCCCATATTATTCCCATAACCCAGTTGACCCTGGTATCAGTTGTAGTGCTGGCAGGAAATGGATGGCATTCTACGAGGTAGGCTGGAGTGAGCTTAGTTAGTAGACTATACATAAAAGTGTGTGCATGGCCTAAAGAATCCAACAATCAACCCTCGGGCTAGTCCCAGTGGGGAACTCTCAACATTCCTAGGTCTTAAGGGTAAGTAGAAGGAGCAGTTACGGGAACAAGAAAGGATAGCTCTTTGGGCGAAGGCCACTTAGTAAGAGCTGTGGGATTTCAGAGAGGGACGTGACCAACTCATGGTGAATTACTAGAGAAGAGAGCTGGGAAAAAATATCCGTGACGTTCTTCCCCATCCTCCTACTATTTCCTGCTGGTGCCTTTTAATGGCCAAACCTAACCAGAAATGAGAGGTACAAGGGAATAGATGCAGCCTATACAGTTTAGCTATCAGAGCACAGACTAAGGTGAAGAAAGAGGGGCATGGATCTGAAGGAACAAATACAATAAATCCCCTACATACATACCTTCAAGTTGCGAACTTTCAAAGATGCGAACGTGCTTTTGCATATCCAATCACGTGTTAGTTCACGTGTCTGGCGTACATTGTCACGTGCGTGAATCCTGTACAGGTGGTTCTGATTTTGTGTACTTTACTGTACAGTACTGTATAGGGTACGGTAGTACAATATCTTTTTTTTTTTTTAACATCTTTATTGAAGTATAATTGCTTTACAATGGTGTGTTAGTTTCTGCTCTAAAACAAAGTGAATCAGTTATACATATACATATGTTCCCATATCTCTTCCCTCTTGCATCTCCCTCCCTCCCACCCTCCCTATCCCACCCCGCTAGGTGGTCACAAAGCACCGAGCTGATCTCCCTGTGCTATGCGGCTGCTTCCCACTAGCTATCTATTTTACATTTGGTAGTGTATATATGTCCATGACACTCTCTCACCCTGTCACATCTCACCCCTCCCCATATCCTCAAGTCCATTCTTTAGTAGGTCTGTGTCTTTATTCCCATCTTGCCACTAGGTTCTTCATGACCTTTTTTTTTTTTCCCTTAGATTCCATATATATGTGATAGCATACTGTATTTATTTTTCTCTTTCTGACTTACTTCACTCTGTATGATAGACTCTAACTCCATCCACCTCATTACAAATACCTCCATTTCATTTCTTTTTATGGCTGAGTAATATTCCATTGTATATATGTGCCACATCTTCTTTATCCATTCATCCGCTGATGGACACTTTGGTTTCTTCCATGTCCTGGCTATTGTAAATAGAGCTGCAATGAACATTTTGGTACATGACTCTTTTTGAATTATGGTTTTCTCAGGGTATATGCCCAGTAGTGGGATTGCTGGGTCGTATGGTAGTTCTATTTGTAGTTTTTTAAGGAACCTCCATACTGTTCTCCATAGTGGCTGTATCAATTTACATTTCTACCAACAGTGCAAGAGTGTTCCCTTTTCTCCACACCCTCTCCAGCATTTATTGTTTGTAGATTTTTTGATGATGGCCATTCTGACCGGTGTGAGATGATACCTCATTGTAGTTTTGATTTGCATTTCTCTAATGATTAAGGATGTTGAGCATTCTTTCATGTGTCTGTTGGCCATCTGTATATCTTCTTTGGAGAAAAGTCTATTTAGGTCTTCTGCCCATTTTTGGATTGGGTCGTTTGTTTTTTTGTTATTGAGCGCATGAGCTGCTTGTAAATCTTGGAGATTAATCCTTTGTCAGTTGCTTCATTTGCAAATATTTTCTCCCATTCTGAGGGTTGTCTTTTGGTCTTGTTTATGGTTTCCTTTGCTGTGCAAAAGCTTTGAAGTTTCATTAGGTCCCATTTGTTTATTTGTATTTTTATTTCCATTTCTCTAGGAGCTGGGTCAAAAAGGATCTTGCTGCGATTTATGTCATAGAGTGTTCTGCCTATGTTTTCCTCTAAGAGTTTGATAGTGTCTGGCTTTACACTTAGGTCTTTAATCCATTTTGAGTTTATTTTTGTGTATGGTGTCAGGGAGTGTTCTAATTTCATAATTTTACATGTACCTGTCCAATTTTCCCAGCACCACTTATTGAAGAGACTTTCTTTTCTCCACTGTATATGCTTGCCTCCTTTATCAAAGATAAGGTGACCATATGTGTGTGGGTTTATCTCTGGGCTTTCTATCCTGTTCCATTGATCTATATTTCTGTTTTTGTGCCAGTACCAAACTGTCTTGATTACTGTAGCTTTGTAATATAGTCTGAAGTCAGGGAGCCTGATTCTTCCAGCTCCATTTTTCGTTCTCAAGATTGCTTTGGCTATTCAGGGTCCTTTGTGTCTCCATACAAATTGTGAAATTTTTTGTTCTAGTTCTGTGAAAAATGCCAGTGGTAGTTTGATAGGGATTGCATTGAATCTGTAGATTGCTTTGGGTAGTATAGTCATTTTCACAATGTTGATTCTTCCAATCCAAGAACATGGTATATCTCTCCATCTATTTGTATCATCTTTAATTTCTTTCATCAGTGTCCTATAATTTTCTGCATACAGGTCTTTTTTCTCCTTAGGTAGGTTTATTCCTAGATATTTTATTCTTTTTGTTGCAATGGTAAATGGGAGTGTTTTCCTAATTTCACTTTCAGATTTTTCATCATTAGTATATAGGAGTGCAAGAGATTTCTGTGCATTAATTTTGTATCCTGCTACTTTACCAAATTCATTGAGTAGCTCTAGTAGTTTTCTGGTGGCAGTTTTAGGATTCTCTATGTATAGTATCATGTCACCTGCAAACAGTGACAGCTTTACTTCTTCTTTTCTGATTTGGATTCGTTTTATTTCTTTTTCTTCTCTGATTGCTGTGGCTAACACTTCCAAAACTATGTTGAATAATAGTGGTGAGAGTGGGCAACCTTGTCTTGCTCCTGATGTTAGTGGAAATGGTTTCAGTTTTTCACCATTGAGGACAATGTTGGCTGTGGGTTTGTCATATATGGCCTTTATTATGTTGAGGTAAGTTCCCTCTATGCCTACTTTCTGCAGGGCTTTTATCATAAATGGGTGTTGAATTTTGTCGAAAGCTTTCTCTGCATCTATTGAGATGATCACATGGTTTTTCTCCTTCAATTTGTTAATATGGTGTATCACGTTGATTGATTTGCGTATATTGAAGAATCCTTGCATTCCTGGAATAAACCCCACTTGATCATGGTGTATAATCTTTTTAATGTGCTGTTGGATTCTGTTTGCTAGTATTTTGTTGAGGATTTTTGCATCTATGTTCATCAGTGATATTGGCCTGTAGTTTTCTTTCTTTGTGACATCTTTGTCTGGTTTTGGTATCAGGGTGATGGTGGCCGCGTAGAATGAGTTGGGGAGTGTTCCTTCCTCTGCAATATTTTGGAAGAGCTTGAGAAGGATAGGTGTTAGCTCTTCTCTAAATGTTTGATAGAATTCGCCTGTGAAGCCATCTGGTCCTGGGCTTTTGTTTGTTGGAAGATTTTTAATCACAGTTTCAATTTCAGTGCTTGTGATTGGTCTGTTCATATTTTCTATTTCTTCCTGGTTCAGTCTCGGTAAGTTGTGCATTTCTAAGAATCTGTCCATTTCTTCCAAGTTGTCCATTTTATTGGCATAGAGTTGCTTGTAGTAATCTCTCATGATCGTTTGTATTTCTGCAGTGTCAGTGGTTACTTCCCCTTTTTCATTTCTAATTCTATTGATTTGAGTCTTCTCCCTTTTTCTCTTGATGAGTCTGGCTAATGGCTTATCAATTTTGTTTATCTTCTCGAAGAATCAGCTTTTAGTTTCATTGATTTTTGCTATTGTTTCCTTCATTTCTTTTTCACTTATTTCTGATCTGATCTTTATGATTTCTTTCCTTCTGCTAGCATTGGGGTTTTTTTGTTCTTCTTTCTCTAATTGCTTTAGGTGCAAGGTTAGGTTGTTTATTCGAGATGTTTCCTGTTTCTTGATGTAGGCTTGTATTGCTATAAACTTCCCTCTTAGAACTGCTTTTGCTGCATCCCATAGGTTTTGGGTCGTCGTGTCTCCATTGTCATTTGTTTCTAGGGATTTTTTGATTTCCCCTTTGATTTCTTCAGTGATCACTTCGTTATTAAGTAGTGTATTGTGTAGCCTCCATGTGTTTGTATTTTTTACAGATCTTTTCCTGTAATTGATATCTAGTCTCATAGCGTTGTGGTCGGAAAAGATACTTGATACAATTTCAATTTTCTTAAATTTATCAAGGCTTGATTTGTGACCCAAGATATGATCTATCCTGGAGAATGTTCCATGAGCACTTGAGAAAAATGTGTATTCTGTTGTTTTTGTGTGGAATGTCCTATAAATATCAATTAAGTCCATCTTGTTTAATGTATCATTTAAAGCTTGTGTTTCCTTATTTATTTTCATTTTGGATGATCTGTCCATTGGTGAAAGTGGGGTGTTAAAGTCCCCTACTATGATTGTGTTACTGTCGATTTCCCCTTTTATGGCTGTTAGTATTTGCCTTATGTATTGAGGTGCTCCTATGTTGCGTGCATAAATATTTACAATTGTTATACCTTCCTCTTGGATTGATCCCTTGATCATTATATAGTGTCCTTCCTTGTCTCTTGTAATAGTCTTTATTTTAAAGTCTATTTTGTGTGATATGAGAATTGCTACTCCAGCTTTCTTTTGATTTCCATTTTCATGGAATATCTTTTTCCATCCCCTCACTTTCAGTCTGTATGTGTCCCTAGGTCTGAAGTGGGTCTCTTGTAGACAGCATATATACGGGTCTTATTTTTGTATCCATTCAGCGAGTCTGTGTCTTTTGGAGGGAGCATTTAATCCATTTACATTTAAGGTAATTATCGATATGTATGTTCCTATTCCCATTTTCTTAAATGTTTTGGGTATGTTATTGTAGGTGTTTTCCTTCTCTTGTGTTTCTCACCTAGAGAAGTGCCTTTAGCATTTGTTGTAAAGCTGGTTTGGTGGTGCTGAACTCTCTCAGTTTTTGCTTGTCTGTAAAGGTTTTAATTTCTCCATCAAATCTGAATGAGATCCTTGCTGGACAGAGTAACCTTGGTTGTAGGTTTTTCTCCTTCATGACTTTAAGTATATCCTGCCACTCCCTTCTGGCTTGCAGAGTTTCTGCTGAAAGATCAGCTGTTAACCTTATGGGGATTCCCTTGTGTGTTATTTATTGTTTTTCCCTTGCTGCTTTTAATATGTTTTCTTTATATTTAATTTTTGATAGTTTGATTAATATGTGTCTTGGCGTGTTTCTCCTTAGATTTATCCTGTATGGGACTCTCTGTGCTTCCAGGACTTGATTAACTATTTCCTTTCCCATATTAGGGAAGTTTTCAACTATAATCTCTTCAAATATCTTCTCAGTCCCTTTCTTTTTCTCTTCTTCTTCTGGGACCCCTATAATTCGAATGTTGGTGCATTTAATGTTGTCCCAGAGGTCTCTGAGACTGTCCTCAGTTCTTTTCATTCTTTTTTCTTTATTCTGCTCTGCAGTAGTTATTTCCACTATTTTATCTTCCAGGTCACTTATCCGTTCTTCTGCCTCAGTTATTCTGCTATTGATCCCGTCTAGCGTATTTTTAATTTCATTTATTGTGTTTTTCATCGTTGCTTGGTTCCTCTTTAGTTCTTCTACATCCTTGTTAAATGTTTCCTGTATTTTGTCTATTCTACTTCCAAGATTTTGGATCATCTTTACTATCATTATTCTGAATTCTTTTTCAGGTAGACTGCCTATTTCCTCTTCATTTGTTAGGTCTGGTGTGTTTTGACCCTGCTCCTTCATCTGCTGTGTGTTTTTTTGTCTTCTCATTTTGCTTATCTTACTGTGTTTGGGGTCTCCTTTTCACAGGCTGCAGGTTCGTAGTTCCCATTGTTTTTGGTATCTGTCCCCAGTGGCTAAGGTTGGTTCAGTGGGTTGTGTAGGCTTCCTGGTGGAGGGGACTAGTGCCTGTGTTCTGGTGGATGAGGTTGGATCTTGTCTTTCTGGTGGGCACGTCCACGTCTGGTGGTGTGTTTTGGGGTGTCTGTGGCCTTATTATGATTTTAGGCAGCCTCTCTGCTAATGGATGGGGCTGTGTTCCTGTCTTGCTAGTTGTTTGGCATAGAGTGTCCAGCACTATAGCTTGCTGGTCGTTGAGTGTAGCTGGGTCTTGATGTTGAGATGGAGATCTCTGAGAGATTTTCGCCGTTTGGTATTACGTGGAGCTGGGAGGTCTCTTGTGGACCAGTGTCCTGAAGTTGGCTCTCCCACCTCAGAGGCACAGCCCTGATGCCTGCCTGGAGCACCAAGAGCCTTTCATCCACACAGCTCAGAATATAAGGGAGAAAAAAATAGAAAGAAAGAAAGAAAGAGGATAAAATAAAATAAAATAAAGCTATTATAATAAAAAATAAGAAAAAAAATTATTAAGAGTAAATGTATTCAGAAAAATTTTTTTTTTAATTTTTAAAAATAGATTTATTAATTTTTTATAATAAAAAATAAGAAAAAAATTATTAAGAAAAAATTTATTAAGAAAAAAATTTTTTTAATTTTTTAAAATAAAAAATATGAAAAAACTTATTAAAAAATTTTTTTAATTTCTAAAAATAGAAAATAAGGAAAAAATTATTAAGAAAACATATATTAGGAAAAAAAACTTTTTTAAGTAAAAAAAAAAAAAAAAAAAACATGGATGTACCTAACCCTAGGACTAATGGTGAAAGCAAAGCTATACAGACAGAATCTCACCCAGAAGCATACACATATACACTCAGAAAAAAAGGAAAAGGGGAAAAATTAATATATTCTGCTCCCAAAGTCCACCTCTTGAATTTGGGATGATTCGTTGTCTATTCAGGTATTCCACAGATGCAGGGCACATCAAGTTGATTGTGGAGATTTAATCCGCTGCTTCTGAGGCTGCTGGAGAAATTTCCCTTTCTCTTCTTTGTTCGTACAGCTCCCGGGGTTCAGCTTTGGATTTGCCCCGCCTCTGCGTGTAGGTCTCCTGAGGGCATCTGTTCCCGCTCAGACAGGACAGGGTTAAAGGAGCAGCTGCTTCGGGGGCTCTGGCTCAGTCAGGCCGGGGGGAGGGAGCGGTACGGAGGAGGCGGGGCGAGCCTGCGGCGGCAGAGGCCGGCGTGACGTTGCAGCAGCCTGAGGCGCGCCGTGTGTTCTCCCGGGGGATGTTGTCCCTGGATCACAGGACCATGGCAGTGGCGGGCTGCACGGGCTCCCGGGAGGGGTGGTGTGGAGAGTGACCTGTGCTCGCACACCGGCTTCCTGGTGGCGGCAGCAGCAGTCTTAGCGTCTCCTGCCTGTCTCTGGGGTCCGCGCTGTTAGCTGCGGCTCGCGCCCGTCTCTGGAGTTCGTTTAGGCGGCGCTCTGAATCCCCTCTCCTTGCGCGCCGTGAAACAAAGAGGCAAGAAAAAGTGTCTTGCCTCTTCGGCAGCTGCAGACTTTTTCCCGGTCTCCCTCCCAGCCAGCTGTGGCGCGCTAACCCTTTCAGGCTGTGTTCACGCCGCCAGCCCCAGTCCTCTCCCTGCGATCCGACCGAAGCCCGAGCCTCCGCTCCCAGCCCCGCCCGTCCCGACGGGTGAGCAGACAAGCCTCTCGGGCTGGTGAGCGCTGCTCGGCGCCGAGCCTCCGTGCGGGAACCTCTCCGTTCTTTCCTCTGCGCCCCTGTTGCTGTGGGATCCGCGCTGATAGCTGCGGCTCGCGCCCATCTCTGGAGTTCGTTTAGGCGGTGCTCTGAATCCCCTCTCCTTGCACACCGCGAAACAAAGAGGCAAGAAAAAGTCTCTTGCCTCTTCGGCAGCTGCAGACTTTTTCCCGGACTCCCTCCCGGCTAGGACCGAAGCCTGAGCCTCAGCTCCCAGCCCCCGCCCGCCCCGGCGGGTGAGCAGACAAACCTCTCGGGCTGCTGAGTGCTGCTCAGCGCCGAGCCTCCGTGCGGGAATCTCTCCGATTTGCCCTCCGCACCCCTGTGGCTGCGCTCTCCTCCGTGGCTCCGAAGCTCCCCCCTGTGCCACCCGCAGTCTCTGCCCATGAAGGGGCTCCTAGTGTGTGGACACCTTTCCTCCTTCACAGCTCCCTCCCACTGGTGCAGGTCCCATCCCTATTCTTTTGTCTCTGTTATTTCTTTTTTCTTTTGCCCTACCCAAGTACGTGGGGAATTTCTTGCCTTTTGGGAGGTCAGACGTTTTCTGCCAGCGTTCAGTGGGTGTTCTGTAGGAGCAGTTCCACGTGTAGATGTATTTCTACTGTATCTGTGGGAAGGAAGGTGATCTCCGCGTCTTACTCTTCCGCCATCTTGCCCCTACTCAAGTACAATATCTTTATTTCAATCCCAGGATGTCTGGAAGCAAGAGTAAAAGCAGTGGTGATGTAGCTGGTACTGGTATGACGAGAAAAAAAGAGCTACAACCCGGACATCACTGGATCGTTTTTTTCAAGACAGAATTGAATCCAGCAAGGAACCAGAACCTGTGCCATCAATGTCAGGGGTGAGTAAAATTGCAGCTTGCCCTCTGTCTCCTATTGCTGATGATCCTTCAGCTCTACCATCTCCCACCCCCTCTCCCTCCTCCAGTCAGTAACTCTTCTTGCCTGTTCACTCGATAACAGCCCCTGTATACCAGCTGTTGTACTGTACTACTGTACTTTTCAAGGTACTGTACTGGAAGATTAAAAATGTTGTGTTTATTTTTTGTGCTTGTTTGTTTTTTAAGTATTGTTTATGTGAAAAGTATTATAAACCTTTTACAGTACAGTATTATATAGCCGATTGTGTTAGTTGGGCACCTAGGCTAACTTCTTTGGACTTATGAACAAATTGGACTTACAAATGCGCTCTTGGAACCGAACTCGTTCGTATGTAGGGGACTTATTGTAGAAGATAAATAGCACAGTTACAGCTTGTTCAATGACCTCTCTCCCACTTAGTAGAGCCCCATCACATATGATTTGGCACAGAGAACTTGAATTCACAAATATCCTGAAGCCAGGTTAATAACTTGTATCTTTCATCTATTCACATATTTTATTTGCCCACTGATGCATATTTGGATTCATACTAATTGGCTCAGAGGCCCTGTTTAAAAACCAAAGAACCTACAACTAGGAACTGAAGCTTGCAGGTTTATTTGGAAAGGTCAGGGAATTGTGAAATAGGATTTATTTAGCAGAGGGGCTCTATGAATCTTTACCTTGTTCTATATTTGAAGAGAAGACTGCTTACATTCATGATTATTATTTAAGAATTAGTCAGGTAAGGATATTATCCAAGGGATCACGATTCAGCAACTTCTTTGGTCATTTCCCAATGGACATTGGAACACTCAGTGGGTTGGGAGGCAGCTTTTTGCAACACATGCATTTGGTCATGGGGCTCTAGATGGGAGGAATGAGAATAACTAGCTCACTAGCTTTGTGATCTCTGATCTTTACAAAAATGCTTTTTCTATTAATTACTTAAAGGTAAGGAGAGGATTAGTGGAATAGTCAAGATGTACAACATAAGTTTCACATCCATGTTCTCTTGGTCAGCCAGTATCCATTCTCCTTTTCTCTTGCTAAAAGTATATCCCAGTTTTGGTTGCGGTTTTGTTCTTCCTCATGCAGCCCATCTATTTCAGAGAAAGTTGAACCCTTCCTCAGCCATAGAAGTAAAGCCTCATTGGCTTAAGATAATTCCTTTAGCCAAAGTGATTGGTTTAGGAACTTATGTTCCAAATGTGTCCAAGGAATGGAGGGGTGCTCTTTCCTAAGATTTCTGGAAAAGATGCTTTCTTAGTCTTTTCTATGTGACATGAATGAGAAAAAAGAGAGGCCTGAGGGGTGGGGGGTGAGACAGTGGAAGCCACAGGGACAGAAAGTGGCTAAGAATGGAGCTGACACCAAGGAGGCAGAACTGAGAACAAGAGAAAGGAAAGGGTTCTGGTCCCAACATTGGAACTGCCAAAGCAAGCATTTTCTGAAAGTAGAAAAGGAAGTTCAGAACATTTTGATCACTTGAGCCAATACATTTTCTTTTTAGTTTGAGCTATTTTGACTTGAGTTTTCTTTTAGAGTCACCAAAAGATTATATGCTGATAGAAAAAAGTAGAACCAAAATCACAACTTTTAGTGTTTTCCTCTAAGACACGTTTGGTCTACTGTTTATTTAATACGACTTTTAAAAAATGCTTGTAAGACAATTAATCATACTTTGCCTTTTAAAATAGTAATATGTATCAGGTTATAAATATAAGAACCATTACGAGTTTTGCTCAAATCTTATATGTCTTTCACGTATCTGCAGACATTTATAAATACCAATTATTTCTATTACACAGTATCTAGGACAGACTGTGCCTGAACAGATTTATATTGTTATCACCAGTTTTTCTGGGATATATATAGAAACAGTACAAGATAGAGGAAGTGTGCTAGGAAAATTAGTTGGAGTCAATACGAATTGTGTTGGCTAAATAGAAATTTTACAGGCCTGCCTTTCTGAACAAACATTTGGTAATGTTATCACTGTTACTAATGCTTTTAAGTTTTAACAGTCACTTTGGTATTTAGCTAAGGGATGATGCGCTCTTTGAAGAGAAGGAGATACACGAGAGAGAGTATTTATTAATGTCAGTTTTGTGGAATCCATCAGTCCTTACTGGGTTCTCTAGTCCTTTTGAAAGCTGAACAAGCTGAAAAATAAAACCTTTCAGTGGAAATAAAACCTATAGGATTTATTGAAAAAAAGCCCAACTCACTTGTACATGCTAATTAAACTTTCTACATATTACCATAATCCACAATCAAGATGTATTCAGTTCATAATTTGAGAAGTGAATATTGTCAGGACAAATAATAATCAGTAATTCTCCTTTGCTAACATTTAAAAAAAATTCATTTCCTCCAAATGTCTGAACCGTTTTACATCAACCATGACAAATTTAACCACAAGAATCTTTTAGCAAATTTATATGTTTATCAACTTAAAAACATATAATAAAAATCTTAGTTCACAACAAAGATCACCTTAATTTATTAAACTTAATTAGGATTGCTAAATATAATAACATATACTGCTCCAACAACCAACAATTAGGGAAAACTATTTCTGAATGTTTGGTCAATTACTTGCTAATCTACAAAGTTCAGTAATATGGCCTCCTGCCACAGTAAATTGAGGTTTCAATGTAAAATAGATGATGCATTCTTTTGGAAATTCCTTTTACAACACAATTAACCTCTTCACCTTTTAGAAAACACATTGTGAGCATATTGGGATGCTATTTAATTTGACATGCTCTATGTGGTACTGATCAGTGCCAAATAACATTTTACATTTTCCTAAAATTTATTTTACTTTTGTTAGTTAGGCTTTCAGCTACTAATTACACCACATTTCAGTTTTTATACAATCCTTTGACCCAGTATATAATAGTAATGTGATAGCATTAACTGCAGGGTGTTCTAGTAGTGGAATCAGCATTATCAGATGTTAGAGGGCTGTTTAAAGAAAAACCAAAAGAAAGTTGCTAGGAATAACTATAGGACTTATTTTGGATGGAACTGTTACAAAAGACATGCCAGGCTATTTCTCTTGTAGAAAATGTTTCATTCAAGAAGTAATAAAAATGTTTCACAAGCTCATATGAATAATAAATAAAGAAAATCATGAGCAGGGAAAAAACATTAATACGCCGCAAGCAGATGCTTTGAGAAAGGGTTTATTTTACAGCCTTAAATGTAAACTGTATTATTTTAGAGCTTATATGAAAATTAGAAGTGCTCTTAGAAGTGATTCACTGCCACCTCTACCCATGCATCAGTCCCTGTTGTAACAATGCTGTTGAATGGAAGGCCAGCTAGTGCTTGAACACCTTCTGGGAAAGGAAATTCATTTCCTCACGGGTGGCTCATTACCTTGCCCATGGTATATTCTTTTATAATCTAGTTAGCTGCATACATGTATGTCACCTTTCTTTGACTATAAACTAAAGATAGACTCTAAGTCTTATTCATATTGTTATCCTATTATAATATCTAGCACAGGGCTATCCGTATGAAAGGTGCTTAATTAATATATATGATTTGATGATAAGGATAGATATCTGTATTATGTAGCTCTAAAAAAGAGTCATAGTTGTGATCTCTTTTAAAGAATATCAAATACTATTATTCACTATCATTAGGCACACATATGACTAAAAATATTAGATAACCAACATGTGTTTTTAATTTACTCTACTGCCAGTGTGATCTTTTCACTGATGCTTTTGTTAAATGCATCTGAAATAGATGGATTGTAGCACAAAAGCTTTATTTATCATGTTTAGTAGGAAAACACCAACTGAGATGCTGGTCATAAAAATTCACTGTTTCAGCAGCTGTTTGGTTATAAAATTATTGTACTAAAAGCTCATAAATATGTACTGCACATTCATTTAGAGGGAAAATAGCACTTTATGGCTTTTTCTCAATTTTTTGAGAAACTCAGTAATGAGTTAAAATAATTATTTAAAAAAGAACCTCTTATAAATTTGCTCCAGAATCACATTGTCTCATCATAACGGGGGTGAGGGGGACTGGCTCAGAGTCCAGGGACTGGGTTTTGAGTACTGATTGCTACTTTTTGTCATGTGACCTTGAAAGATCATTTAGCTTTGCAAAGATTCAGTTTTCTTATGTGTAAAATGATGAAAAGTATATGTCCTGTCTACCTCAAAAAGTAGTAGGATCAAATAAAACATTATGATAAAAGTGCTTTGTAAAATGGAAAGCCTTATTAAATATGAGGGGCTGTAATCAGAGAGGAGCTTTAGAACCCCACTCTCTTACCTTCAGATTTGAAGACTATAGGAAGATCAACAGACATATTCGAGGTATTATAGCCTTAGATACTTTTCAGTCGCTGCCAGACTTGGTGGACTAGTGATAAAGTGGTTGACAGAAACAGATAAGGAAGGCACAGTAGCTCCAATAACGTTACTGAATAGAATATGGTATATTTCTGGAGTAGTATCAACTAATTCTCAGGTTTCATAAGAGCCATTCATGCATCAGAATTCTCATTAGTAATTTTTTTTTCATTTAAGGGCTACAAATCTCAGCGAAACAATTCTTCTATTTTGTCATAATTATTTCTCCAGTGGCTCAAATATTCATGAGGTGTGCCTTAAAAGGCTACAAAGCTCCCACCTCACACCATATACAAAACTCAACTCCAAATGATCAAAGAGCTGCAACTCTAAAACTCTTAAAAAAAAATAGGGGTAAATTTTCATTACCTTGGATTTGGCAGTGGCTTATTAGATATGATGGCAAAAGCATAAGCAACAAAAGAAAACATAGGTAAATTGGATTTCAACAAAATTAAAACATTTGGGGCATCAAAGAGGACTATCAAGAAAGTGGAAAAAAAACCCCAAAGAACCAAAGAACAGAACAAAATATTTAAAAATCCTCTATTTGTTAAGGGTCTGGTATCCAGAATATATAAAGAACTCTTATGTCTATAATAGAAAGACAAACAATTCAGTTAAAAAAACAAGCAAAGAACTTGAATACACTTTTCTCCAAAGGTATCCGAATGGACAACAAGTGCATGAAAAAATGTTCAATATCATAGGTTATTAAGGAGATGCAACTCTAAAGAACAACGAGATACCACTTCACACCCAGTAAGACGGCAACCATCATTATTATCATCATCAACAAATAACAAGTGTTGGCAAAGGGTGTAGAGAAATTTGAACCCTCATACATTGCTGGTAGGGATGTAGAATTATATAGCCATTGTGGAACGGAGTTCAGCAGCTCCTCAAAAGTAAAAGATAGAATTACTACCCAGCAATTTCACTCTTAGGTATAGACCCCAAAGAATTGAAAACCAGTGTTCAAACAACTACTTGTACATGTATGTTCATAGCAGAACTAGTCACAATAGCTAAAAGATAGAAACAACACAATTGTCTGTCAACAGATAAATAGATAAACAAAATGTGGTACATACGTAAAATGGAATATTATTTGGCCATACAAAAGAGTGAAGTATTGATATATGCTACAACATGGGTGAACCTTGAAAACATGCTAAGTAAAAGAAGCCAGACACAAGAGGTCTCATTATTGTACAATTCTATTTATGTGAGATATCCAAAAGAGTTAAATCCTTAGAGACAGATAGCAGATTAATGTTTGCCAGGGACTGGGGTAGAGGAGAATGGGAAATAACTGCTTAATGGGTGAGAGGTTTTCTTTTGGGGTGATGGAAATGCCTTGGAACTTAATATAACAGTTGAACAACACAGTGAATTTACTGAATGCCACTCAATTTTAAGCTTTAAAATGGTTAATTTTATGTTATGTGGATTTCACTTCAATAAAAAGAAAATCATTCTACTTATGATTTCCTTTTTACTCTGGTAAAATGAAAAGTATAAAATGCATCATTTCTTAGGCAATTTCCTTTCTGTATATACTAATTCTAGTTTTGGATTTCAGTTTGGATAATAAATTGTGTTAAACACATACACACACAAACTTTGATAAAAATGAAAAGACCCTTTTATGCATGTTATGATATGGTGATAATAGTTCTTACTGTGTTTCTGGGGTCTTTAAGCTGTCATGGAGATACAGCTCTGAACCACAGTGACAGTCTGCTCCTCGGAGCACATTTGCCTTTTCCTTTGAATTCTTTCTTCCTTTTTTTCCCAGGGGGAGGTGGCTTTCAAGAAATTTGAGGAGGTTGTGAAAATGCAACTTGATCATGAGATGCAACCTGATCATGAGATGCAACTTGTCATGAGACAGAAAGGGACAGGGGGCTAGAATACTGGAGGAAACAGGGAGAAGCTCCATTTTGGAAGTAAATGGCTACCTTTAGGTTTATTTTGTCAATACAAATGAAAAAAAGTCCAGGGAATATAGTATCAAAATTTTATCATTTATCTTCATTTGAAGCTAACATTTCATGTGCAAAATGCAAAAGATTCTCTTAAAATTATACTGTACCTAGATTCTTCATAGGTTGACAGATGCTAAAAATATTCTTGAGTTAAAATACTGTACTATTGGAGTGGGGGTAAATGAAGTTAAAACATGCCCATATAATAGAGGACTTATGGTTTTGCTTTTGTAATTCTTTTAAAGAAATAACTCTTATCACCATGATATCATGTGACAAGTGATATGCTAAATCAAGTTCTCAATTTTATTTACACTTCCATTTATGGAGGAAGTATAGCAAGATTTCTGAAATATACTCTGTTTTAAACCAGGTAATCAGTAGAAGGAATTTCAGAAATTTTACTGGAGAAATATACTTGTCATTAGAATATTTAAGAAAATGGTGATCTCAAATTTTTGCAGAAGGAAGCAAGTACAGTATAAATAAATAAATCTATAAGTAATTGAATAACTAATTAGTTAACTAAATACATAGTAACCAGTTTGATTTAACCATATAATATTACAATTTTATAAGTCAAAGATCAATAATTTCATATATATCATTTAATATTATCCAGTTTCTCAATTCACTTATAAATAATAGGCATATGACTTTTCTCTTTAATTTCTTCAAATGAAAATATTATAAGTGTGAAACTATAATATTTTCAATATCTATATTTCCACTCTGTTATATTTATCAGCACCCTCAAATATAGGTGACAGAGACCTTACCCAGACTAATTTAAGCAAAACAAAGAAACAAAGGGATTCTTTGACTCAAGGGGGATGGTAACCTGTTGATTTAATTCTCAGGGCAATCTTCTCCATGTGACCAGAAGCTACAAATATATAAACCTACGGTCAATGATTATAAAAATAAATACAAATAAGAGCACTCTTCTTGCATTGTCCATGAATTAATCTCAGAACAACTTACATTGACCTGTGTCACATTTCTCATGCCTAAATCAATCACTCTTGTCAAGAAGATGAAGTTTTTTTTTTTATTGGTCAGCTTAGGTCAGGTGCTGATCCTGGCAGATGGGGAGCAAGTCCCTATATGGACCATGTTAAATGGGGGGAGGGCACAGAGTGTAACTTCCCTCCCCTAATATAGCTTGCTATTGTTAGAAGAAGTGGGAATGGATGCAGGCAGATGTAAGAAAGGTCCAGTATTACATTTAGCTTTAAATAACATCATTTAAAGATTTTATCTTTAGGATAAAGTGTGCCAAGTAAAGCATAAAAGTCTATGTAATAACTTTGATGGAATTACTTTCAATCTAAAAATAGAAATTAATATACACAATAGCCTGTGCAAAAAGTGACCTTCTGATGAGCTTTTTCTATGAGCTTTTTATGCAATTCTTTATTTTGGAATAATTACATATTCATAGGAAATTGGAAAGATAGTACAGAGAGGCCCCATGTATCCTGAACCCAGTTTTCCCCAATGGTTACACCTTACATGCTTATAGTACACTATAAAATTTAGGAATTTGGCATAGGAAAAATTTGTTTGTATAGTTCCATGTCATTTTATCACATGTATGGTTTTGTGTAACCACTACTTCAATTGAGGTGCAGAATTATTTTATCTCTACCAAGATTTCTCTCATGCTAGTCACACCCACCCACTCCCTCCTAACATTCTCAGCTCCTGGCAACCACTAATGGAAACATAAAGTATGTGACCTTTCTTGATTGGATTTTTTCACTCAGCATAATGCCCTGAGAGCAATGCAAGTTGTTGTATGTATCAATTGTTCAATCTTTTTCATTGCTGAGTAGTATTCCATGGGATGGATGTATCACAGTCTGTTTACTCATTCCTTTATTGAAGGATACTTTTGTAGTTTCCAGTTTTAGGCTATTACAAATAAAGCTGATATCAACAATCTTATTCAGGTTTGTTTTGGGGGGTTAGGCACAAATTTTCATTGCTCTGGGATAAATGCACAGGAATGCCATTGCTGGATTTCATGGCATGTATCTGTTTTCTTTTGTAAGAAGCTACCAAATTACTTTCCAGAGTGGCTCTATCATTTTACATTCCCATCTGCAATGGACAAGAGATAGTTTCTCTACATCTTGGCCAACATTTTATGTTGTAACTTTTTAAATTTTAGCCATTCTGATAGGTGTGTAGTGATATCTCATTGTGGTTTTAATTTGCATTTTCTTAATGGCTGGTGATGTTGAATATTTTGCCATGTGTTTGTTTGCTGTCTGTATATCCTTTGTGGTGAACTGTCTGTATGTATATTTTTTTTGGTGAACTGTCTCTTCAAGTCTTTTACCCATTTTCTAACTGGATTATTATATTAATGTTGAACTCTGAGAGTTCTTTTTATATTCTAGATATAAGTCATTTGTCAGTTATGTGGTTTGCAAATGTTTTCTCTCAGTCTATAGCCTGTCTTTTCATCTTCCTAATAGGGTCTTTTGGAGGGCAAACATTTTTAATTTTGATGAAGTCCAAGTTATCCATTTTTTTTCCTTTTATAGATCATGTTTCAGTGTCATGTCATAGATGTGTTTCACCAGGCTATAAACCTTAACCCAAACCTCATGGCTTACACAAAAATCAACTCAAAATGGATCATAGATTTCAATTAAAGAGGTAAAATTATAAAACTTTTAAAAGGTTATACAGATTATTTTTTATTTTAATGTAAAATTGCTTTATTTTCTCTTTAATTGAGAGTTGATTTGAGAATGCAGGTATGCAAGGAAATATTTACAATTGTCCTATGTAGACTAAAGTGGCAAAATTATTAATTGTGAAATATTTTAGATTCCTATCAAAGTAAGTCATAATCTTTATTTAGCCTGTTCCTTTCCTGACGCATGCTAGAAAATTTTAGCAGTAGTTGACAAGTTACTCCCTGATGCAAAAGGGCATTAAAACAAGCACCAAATTGGTCACAGGCATTTCCATTATAATGGTATAAAAAACTTGTTAATCATAATGTTTGTGCTATAAACAGTAATCGCAGCCTTTGAACTAAAGATTTTGCCTAAGATTAAAAGTTACTGAGATGGAAAACCAGTTTGGGGATGCAGGCTGTTTACCAGAATTACTGGTGGCAGCCCTGGGTGTTATGCAATCTTAGTACTTTCCATAGATTGAGGCAGCACAGTATTTGTCATAATACGGTCAGGGCCAAACTGAGAGTGGCTGAAAGGAAATGGTCTTTCCTTCCTCCTCAAGCTGTATTTATAATTTCCAACTCATTTTTAGTTTGGTTACACTGGTGTGGAAATTTTCTTCTGACTGAGAAATTAAACAAGTACAATTTACTTCTAACCAGCTGGTAGATAAAGTTGAGAGCACCAGTTAAAATAACAGCAGAAAGCACTGGGATTTGAATAAGGCAACTTCTTTTGCAAGCACACTAAATGAAGGTGTTGGATGAGTATTGATCTGGGAATGAGTTCCTAGGTTCCTTTTAACAGAGTATGCTTAATCCATAAGAGCTATAACTTATTATAAACAAAATATCCCCTTACCTTTCGGCAATTTTTGAAAAAATAAAGTGTATATTTATGGCGCTCTAAAGTTTAGTTTTAAATAACACCAGGTGATTAAACATAGAAGAACTCGGTGACTGACAGGAAACCAGAGTTAACTGTACTCACTGGAGACCAGAGTTAAGTTCTCTAGGCTACAGTATTGACAGAAATTCTCAATGAATCATTCAGAAAACTCAAGAGGGGCTGTAGTATGTTCGGGTTGTTGCTAGGCTAAACTTGAAGGCCATTTATGTTTTTAAAAATGGCAAAATAGTACTAAATGGTAGTGTTGTATAGGGGTGAAGGAGAGGAGGTACCATTTATTACCGCTACCAGCCTCCTAGAGAGAATTAGGAAATGTGTTCTTGGTTACTGTGGGTTTTTCCTGGGACAGTAGTGACAAATATCACCACCCAATTTATTAAGTCCCAATAGGAATGTTTCCATCATCTCTTTGCTAAGAATTTGTTAGATGTAACATTTTCCAGAAGTACTGGAAAATTTACTTATGTGCCAAAAATAAGAGTGAAATTGACTAGAAGCAGAAAGTCCCTGTCCAAGCTGAGGAAATGCAAAAAGTAAACAAACAGTATAAATAGCCAGAGAATGTAAGTCTGTGGTTACCAGTGATGTCTGGATGTCCAGTTTAAAGTTTTGTGCTTTATTCCCAAACCTAGTTACAAAATGAATGAAATTGCAACAATATAAGTATACAAATAGTCTTTAGTTAAATGAGCTTTCCATAAATAAGTCATTCTGAAATGTTTTGAGATTTGAATCTCAAAAATGACTGTCTCTGTCAAAAGCAACTGATTTTATTTGTCCCTTTTAGATTCATATTCCGGATAAGCTCTCTTAACCCAAACATACCTTTAACTCTTTGTCATGGATTCTTCAACCCTGAATTATGTTGGTTCGTGATGTTAATTACCATTTAAATGTCTTGATGGTATGCTTATGGATTTTAGCGATTGTTGTTTAGTTTAGTTTTCTTTTTGGCCTTAAATTTTCAAGATACTTATTTTTAAATGCAAATATGCAGAACCCAACAAATGTGAAATATTTTCAGGCTCCCCCTTGCAAGCTCTTTGAGTTGATATTGTCCTAGTTGGTGATTATCTTGACTGTGTCTGTATTTATAATGATTATAAAAAAACTAGGTATCACTGTCAATACTATATCATTTATATGTGAATTATGCAATATTTTGAAAGTACAATTCACAGTGGCAATACATTAAGATACTGGCATTTTCTTTCTAATACTTTAGTTCTACTGAGGATATAGATTCACGTTTTTATAATAAAATATCACTTGAAATACAGAGCAGTTCATTTCCTTTACATTCTATATTTGAAATTCTACAATAATATTGACTCCAATTTTAAAATATAACTCACAAAAGTTTAGTACATATGTTTAACTGCAGATCCTTATTATTTTACAATATTTAGTGGAAAATTATTAGACTATATGCAAGGTGGTATAAGACATAAGAATGAGACAGGTGTTAAATCTGTCTTCCTCACACTGGGACCATCATCTGCTATTTTGAGAAATGTTTCCCACAAAGAAAAAAATCCTGGAAGAGAGTCATCATTACTCTAAAATTTGGTCTTTCTTGCCCTACTTTGTTTACACTAGCTTTTTCTCCCTTCCCTTTCTATATCTCTTCTGTTTGTAACTATTTTACAACTAATTATTTTAGTAACATCTTAGAATGTTATTGACCAGAAAGGATCTTGGATACTATTGGATACTATATTTTGACCAATCTCTATATTTTATATATGAGGAAGTAGAAGTCCTGCAGTATTATACTGTAGAGGAGGAAAAATATCTTTTTCCTCCTACCCTTTTGGTTCTCAACTGGGTCACTGTTTTAAAAAAAGACAGATTTACAAGAGAAAAGCATACACATTTATTTAATGTAAATGTTCTGTGATACAAGAGCCACCATAAGGAAATGAAGACCTGAGGAAACAGTAATCTGAGTGTTTTTATACTAGGTTTGATGAAGAGTAGAAAATAATGGGAAAATGTAATAAAACAAAAAGGAATATGAGCTAAGTATAGTAAGTGGGGAAAGGCCTGTTCATTCAGATTCCCCTCCCCTCCCTCTGTCTTCTGAAATAAGGATGCTCCTTTCCTTTGGGTTTAGGGAGGGCACCCCTCACATGAGAATCTTACGACCTGCTTCAGGTGAAGGTCAGAAAATCCTTCCTGCGCCTGTCATTTCTTAGATTCCTTCAGCTTAAAGTATTTAATATTCCAAAGGAGGATCTTTGGGGGTAGGGTGATTTGAACCCCATCAATGCCCCATCTTTAAGTCTTTCCTTAGGAAAGTGGTAACAAAGCAAAGGTCTAGGATGAGTATCTGCTGAGTCAGGGGTCCCTTTTATAACTAACCATACCATTTATTTAAGTCTTCTGGGTCTCCCATTTTTTTAAGCCGACCTAACAATCTTCATAATTTCCATGGCACAAAAAACTAAACATAGCGTATTTGGGTCTTTCCTAGTTATATGAAGGTATGTATGATGTATTGAGCCTCTAAAGGTGAGCCTTTGTAATTAAACTGAGCATTTTCACATTTCAGGGCTTTTTGTTTGTTTTTAAATATAGTTTATCAGACTAGTGACTTGATTTGTGTTTGCTGATGTATGCTTTCTCTAAAAAAAATGAACATAATATTCATTTAAGAGTTTTGACAAAATTTATCATTGAATATTATTGTTTTGCTCTTCAGAATGTCTTTTGGATTTTCTATCATCTATCTATTTCTATCTATCTGTATCTATCTATTTATCTCGATCTGTCATCTCTGTATCTTCCATAACCCTAATCTCTGTCCATGTCTTCAGTAGCATAGCTTATTAGAAAAAAATCTTAATTGTTGTGGTCCAAAGATCAAAACTCACACTCTTTCTTACTAGATATATGACCTTTGAAATTTACTTAAATTTTCTGGTCATTAATTTTTCTGTCTCCAAGGTGAAGATTATAAAGCATATCTCAGATTATATGAGTGATTTTTATTATTCAATTGGCTTATTGATGTAACCTATGGATGTTTGTTAGGTAGTAATTTAATGATTTGTTGATTGAGTCATTTCGTTTTTCCTATTTGAAGAGACGATTACCATTTGTATTCAGTGAAAACTGAAAAACTACCTTTATATGGCTGTTTGGCAATTGAATAAAATTTTTAAATGCTTGAAGTGCGGCTGCTTAAATGTTAAAATTGGTGAGAACTCATCAGAATTTGTAGATGGAATAGGCCTTTGAATTTATCTCTTACCAGTCTCTCATTTACCAAAGAGAAAACTTAACCTAAGATGAAGCTGGTTATACAGACAGTTAAGGTCAGTTCTGGAGACAGAACACAAATCTCTTTACTTTCAGTCCCCAGTGTTTTACATAATATTGTGCCACTTTCTTAATAGAAGGGTGATTATGTTGAATCCATGAATACCAGCATATTTAAACAGATATGGCAAGACCAGGAGAATTGTCAAATGCATTTTGCAAAGGTTTTACTAAATAGTTATACACACATTAGGATGTGTATTTCTTTAGATAAATAATTATTGAAGTGATATAAACTAGAATCAATTATTAAATATACGCTTTTTGTTATAACAAAATTAACATTAGACTACTGGAAAATGTCACAAGCCATTTTTTCTGGGTGTCAGAGCAAAGCTGGATTTTCTTGTGAGGAAAATATCAACTCTGACAATGTATGTCTCTTTTGTCCATACCTGTGTAGAAATGGAATGAGGCTCTAACTAGTCAGAAGTTCTGGTGAGTTCCTAACTGTTCAGTTCTGTGACTGCCATATGAGTATGCCTTAAATTGATAAAATAGTGTCTCTGCTATCTAAGTACTAATCAGAACATAACCTGAAACTACTGTCCCATAATCCTTACCTAGGTCTGTAGAATTTATTGAAGATCCAAAAATATGCCATATGCCACAAAGCCATCCCTCTAAGACACTCTAAAACTTATTCTTATATCAAGTCAGACCATCATAGAGGTCTGCAGTGGGACCATATTGTCTTGACCAGTCATTGAACAGCTTTCGTTGATCCTTACTTTGGCCTATGCCAATGTCCAAGTTCAAAATACATTGTAGTCAGAGCTTTCTGGAACTCATTCATCTGCTGGAAGAATGCCAAGGCCATTGTCCTTTCTGCTAATCAGTACTCAGTTCATGGGACTGAAGGAGAAAATTCTCTCTGTCCTTACCACCAAGAGTTGTCCTCTACTACTGTTCTTGTTTATGTGATTCAATCTTGCCAACTCTGTAATTTATAAAATATAATTTTTCTTTATCCTTTTTTTGTTATTATCATTTTAATATTATTGTATTATTATTATTATTATATATTAACTTCTAGGAAAAGCAAAGACATTTTGCAGTCTAAATTCTTGTGCATCATTTTGTGGCATTCATTGGTGTATTAATTTTCCCGACTTCATATCATTCTTTCCCTATTTATTTTCATCACTTTAATTTTTAGCTTGTCAGAATGCATATATTTTATTGAGCCTCAAATCTTTCTTAGAATGGATTTTTGAATAAAAAGCATTTATTATTCAAAATGTACATCACTGGAAAAGTGAATGTACAGTTTTTTGCTCTACATACAACTACTCTAGTAGCTAAAAGGCAATCTTTTAAAAGATTCAAGTAATCAGAAAACCTTTTGAAAATAGAAGTAAGGGAATGTGCCACTCAATGTGTAAAACTGATGATAATACTAATAATTATAGATTAGGAAGAGGAGGAAGATGAGGAAGATGAAGAAAAGGATAAAAAAGGAAGATGAAGGAGAAGGGCTTAGTACGTGGTAGGCAAAACAAAAACAAAACAACAAAATAGCAAACTCCATCTATCCAAATTTTACTCTGGAAGAAAATGAGTCTTAGAGAAGTTAAGTAACTTGCCTCATATAGACAACTTGTAAGTTACCAAAAAAAAAAAAAAAAAATTAAACCCTTTAACTTTGCTACAAAAACTTTTTTTTAAAAATAAAAAATGGCTTGAATCCAAATTTTATTTTATGCTTTCCTTTGGTCTAATTCATTAATCTCACAAGAAACTTTGGATTCGACTGAGATTTCTCATATAATCCATGCTACTACATCCTGCGAGAATTTAACTCTGTCCTAAAATGACATCTGAAGCCAATATTTATAACCCAATCCTATGTCCTTGCCAAGTTTCCTGTGCTAATGATCTTAAGCTTCAATAACAGCTGTCATGTAGATGAATTGCAAGTTACTCTGGGAGCTATACGAACGTATCACACAGCTTATATCACAGATATATTTTCTCCATCACCTCTGGATTAAAATGTCACCTATTTTAAGAATTCCTAGAAAAGCATAAAGAAAAACTTGAATACATATACCATAGCCAACTGAAAATTCAGAGTAAAAATTAAGGTTGACAGAATGTCATTATCACACAAATTAGACTGGACATAGAAATTAATCTTTGGAATTTATAAAACCATACAATTATCATTTCTTTGTATTTTAATTCATTTCCTTTTAGAAAGAACATATAGGATGAAAACTAGTTAATCAGTGTTTTATGGTTAATTAACTCAGGGGTTATTCAATGCCATAAAATTGTTTGATATAATTCTGAAATAGCTAATTTAAATCTTGCCTTGACTATGGTATACTAAATAAATTATATTTATTACAATACTGATTTCTCTGCAGTGTATACAGTAGCCTCAATGTATTTTAATCTATTATTTAAACAATTAAAAAACACTATTTGACATGTTCTGTTTTTATAGAAATTACTACTAAGGTGAGTATTTTCCAAACGTGTCTGATCATAAGACCCTTGTTAAGAATCCAGATTCTTGTGCCCTCCCAGACAATATATCAGACTTTCAAACAGAGGGGTCTCATAACATGAACCTTTTTGTACAAGTCCAGTTGATGTTTTTCATCAAGTAAGTGTGGGAAATAATATTTAAGGCAATGTTCACAGTATGAAAGAAAAACAATAAGTGTATGTGATGTGCAGAAGCTATCCCAGGGATAGCTTGGGATCAAAGGCCCACAGATATTTGACCTCCTCCTACTTCCCCATCCTCATTTCTCATGATTTCTGGCTTACGTTTTTTAACTGAGCACCGTGTAGAAGGCTATAGTCCCCTGCACACAGTATGTTGCTTTTTTATCCCGCTACCTCCTTGATGGTAACACTTTCCTTCTTTACCTACTTTCATCCCCTTATCTTCACTATCTTTTTTCCCTGGTTAATCTTATTAATTAAAACTTACTTTATACATATTCTTGTTCGTGAAGTCTTCCTTCACCTCTTCACCATAAGCTAATTTTCAACATCTGAGTCTTTATAAAATCCTGGGCATTACTTAACTATTATGTTTACCTCACTGAATATGATTATGTCTTTAATGTGCCTTTTTTTTTTAACATCTTTATTGGAGTATAATTGCTTTACAATGGTGTGTTAGTTTCTGCTTTATAACAAAGTGAATCAGCTACACATATACATATATCCCCCATGTCTCTTCCCTCTTGTGTCTCCCTCCCTCCCACCCTCCCTATCCCACCCCTGTAGGTGGTCACAAAACACCTAGCTGATCTCCCTGTGCTATGTGGCTGCTTCCCGCTAGCTATCAATTTTTACATTTGGTAGTTTATATATGTCTATGCCACTCTCTCACTTTGTCCCAGCTTACCCTTCCCCCTCCCCATGTCCTCAAGTCCATTCTCTAGTAGGTCTGCATCTTTATTCCCATCCTGCCCCTAGGTTTTTCATGACCAGTTTTTTTTTTTTTTTTAGATTCCATATATATGTGTTAGCATACGGTATTTGTTTTTCTCTTTATGACTTACTTCACTCTGTATGACAGACTCTAAGTCCATCCACCTCACTACAAATAACTCAGTTTCATTTTTTATGGCTGAGTAATATTCCATTGTATATATGTGCCACATCTTCTTTATCCATTCATCTGTCGATGGACACTTAGGTTGCTTCCATGTCATGGCTATTGTAAATAGAGCTGCAATGAACATTGTGGTACATGATTCTTTTTGAATTATGTTTTTCTCAGGGTATATGCCCAGTAGTGGGATTGCTGGGTCATATGGTAGTTCTATTTTTAGTTTTTTAAGGAACCTCCATACTGTTCTCCATAACGGCTGTATCAATTTACATTCCCACCAACAGTGCAAGAGGGTTCCCTTTCCTCCACACCCTCTCCAGCATTTGTTGTTTGTAGAGTTTTTGATGATGGCCATTTTGACAAGTGTGAGGTGATACCTCATTGTAGTTTTGATTTGCATTTCTCTAATGATTAGTGATGTTGAGCATTCTTTCATGTGTTTGTTGGCAGTCTGTATATCTTCTTTGGAGAAATGTCTATTTAGGTCTTCTGCCCATTTTTGGATTGGGTTGTTTGTTTTTTTGATATTGAACTGCATGAGCTGCTTGTAAATTTTGGAGATGAATCCTTTGTCAGTTGTTTCATTTGCAAATAATTTTCTCCCATTCTGAAGGTTGTCTTTTTGTCTTGTTTATGGTTTCCTTTGATGTGCAAAAGCTTTTGAGTTTCATTAGGTCCCATTGGTTTATTTTTGGTTGTATTTCCATTTCTCTAGGAGGTGGGTCAAAAAGGATGTTGCTGTGATTTATGTCAGAGTGTTCTGCCTATGTTTTCCTCTAAGAGTTTTATCGTGTCTGGCCTAACATTTAGGTTTTTAATACATTTTGAGTTTATTTTTGTGTATGGTGTTAGGAAGTGATCTAATTTCATTGTTTTACGTGTAGCTGTCCAGTTTTCCCAGCACCACTTATTGAAGAGGCTGTCTTTCTCCATTGTATATTCTTGCCTTGTTTATCAAAGATAAGGTGATGATATATGTGTGGGTTTATCTCTGGGATTTCTATCCTGTTCCATTCATCTATATTTTTGTTTTTGTGCGAGTACCATACTGTCTTGATTACTGTAGCTTTGTAGTATAGTCTGAAGTCAGGGAGCCTGATTCCTCCAGCTCTGTTTTTCTTTCTCAAGATTGCTTTGGCTATTCAGGGTCTTTTGTGTTACCATACAAATTGTGAAATTTTTTATTCTAGTTCTGTGAAAAATGCCACTGGTAGTTTGATAGGGATTGCATTGGGTAGTATAGTCATTTTCACAATGTTGATTCTTCCAATCCAAGAACATGGGATATCTCTCCATCTGTTTGTATCATCTTTAATTTCTTTCATCAGTGTCTTAGAGTTTTCTGCCGACAGGTCTCTTGGCTCCTTAGGTAGGTTTATTCCTAGGTATTTTATTCTTTTTGTTGCAATGGTAAATGGGAGTGTTTCCGTAATTTCTCTTTCAGATTTTTCATTAGTGTATAGGAATGCAAGAGATTTCTGTGCATTAATTTTGTATCCTGCTACTTTACCAAATTCATTGATTAGCCCTAGTAGTTTTCTGGTGGCATCTTTAGGATTTTCTATGTATAGTGTCATGCCACCTGCCAACAGTGACAGTTTTACTTCTTCTTTTCTGATTTGGGTTCCTTCTATTTCTTTTTCTTCTCTGATTGCTGTGGCTAAAACTTCGAAAACAATGTTGAATAATAGTGGTGAGAGTGGGCAACCTTGTCTTCTTCCTGATCTTACTGGAAATGATTTCAGTTTTTCACCATTGAGGACGATGTTGGCTGTGGATTTGTCATATATGGCCTTTATTATGTTGAGGTAAGTTACCTCTATGATTACTTTCTGGAGGGTTTTTATCATAAATGGGTGTTGAATTTTGCCAAAAGCTTTTTCTGCATTTATTGAGATGATCATTAATGTGCCCTTTTCCCTCACTTTGTTGTAAATACTCTGAAGCCACTTACCAGGACTTCATTTAGCTTCGTTTGCCCCACAACTTAGTGTGGCACACGGTAGATGCTTAGAACATGACAGTCAGATGAATGGATTGGTGTATGGATAAACGGATGGATGGATGATGGATGGATGAAAGGAACAATCTTGTTCCACAAAGTGGGAATCAGGATAAGAATACAGAGTGGAGTCTAGACTTGAGTGAATTCTAGGATAGTGCACACACAGCTTCTTTAGTAAGTCAGGCAGGACAAAAATCAGGGAGGCACTGGAAGGAGACTTATCCTAAAAGCAAGAAAACAAGTGGTCCGAGGTCAGGTGGTTGCTATCCACCGAAGCTCCAGACAGGAAGTCTTTATTCTGAGACCACCTTTCCTCACACAGATATGTGTGTGTGTATGTGTATTATAATCTCTGCTAGTGATGCACCGAACTTGAACAAGATAAGGCTTCATTATTGTCACTGATCACACCTGAAGAGATCCTGCAAAAGCCCACACTGATTCATTTTAGTACAACTGAGTCTTGCTGTTTCTTTTATTTAGAGGACGGGAGTCTTGGAGGGTAGGGTATAATTTGCTTCCCGTTCGAGAAACTTGAATAAAATCTAGACTTACAATCTTAACAAATTAAAGTATAAATTTATCAGGCATAGGCTTGATTCAGTTTTCTGAAGAATGGAGGAGAGAGAGGTGAGTTGGAGGGTAAAGTTCTCCTCAAGTAGGCTGTGTGTGATATCACAGCTTGTGTCCTCTTGATTTGTAATGGAAACTAGACACAGTAAGGGGCATCTTACCTTTTAAGCCATGATATTTTTGAAATTTTACATTCTAAGCAGGCTGGATAATATTTTAAACAAAACACCATTGAAAATCCAGTTCATCAGAGTCATTGCACATACTCAATTGCTGATTTTTATATTGCAGTATTTTTAGCTCTAAAATCATGATGAAATAACACCAAAAACAAATGGGCCATATTATGCACAAATTGTTTGCTAAATCTAAATTGCTAAATTGAAGCTTTTTCCAGCTGTGTCAGAACAAAAATATATTCAGCTACAAATATATAGAATTGGGATATTTTGAAGGTGGAAAAATATGTTGTGTTTCTATTATAAAACTGATTGAAAAAAGATATCCTTCCTTTCAATTCTGTTTTTTAAACACAGGAAATTCATATTTCTGAATAAATCCTTTCCACATTAACATTTCCTAGGACATGGGTCCCATTTGGTCTATAAAGTCCTAAAATGAGATTATGAAAGAATAAATCTGCTCATCTCATAAGGAGGGTTAGATGGCTTGACTGTAAAATTAAAACTGGATGTCTATAACACTGAGTACCTTGGGTTCTATGGGATGCACAATGACTCAAAATTTTGAAATTATTAGCTAGATTCTTAAGGTTCATGGAAAGGTCATTCTTAGTGAATTTATTTTAGAATTATGGTCCTATAAAAGCCAAGAGACATTAAAATTTTTAATCCTGTGTTTCAAATTTAAATGCCTAGAAAGTAAGCAACGAAACTGAGTGTTTTCAGGCTTCTTGTAAAAGGTCCATTATTGTTTTGCTCTAATCAACTTGTAATGTGTAAGAATGGAGAGTCTATTGTTTTTTTTTTTTTAAATTTTTAAGAGAAGTTCGAAATCCATATTTTAAGTAGATTTTTCCCATTTTTAAATAAGTGTGTGCACCAAAAATTTTTCATCTATGGGCTACATTTGGCTTTTGAGTCACCTCATGCCATTTATGTTTCAGAATATGATTCTCCTTTCAGGTGGTAGCATAGCTAAACCACCCCATGCAGGGGAATATCATTTCTCCTGGATGTCTGCCCCCTTCCTGGAGGCCCACTCAAACTTCACTTAGCCATGGCACATACCCCAACTTCTCTGAAAGTCTAGAGGACATTTTGATTCTTCTAGTAATCTTTTCCCCTTCTGAAGCTCATAGTACTCTCTGCCTCTGCATTCTTTGAAAAGGTTTCATATCTCGCTTCTTTGGTAGGAATTATATACCACTGTAGGACATCTATTATAGAATCATTTTGTGCTGCCCATTAATTTATACTTTTTCAACTTGAAATAATATTCACTTAAGATAAAATTCACCATTTCAAAGTATATAATTCAGTGGCTTTTAGTACGTGTACAATGTTGTATCACATCTCTGCTATCTAGTTCCAGAATACTTTCATCACCCTGAAGGAAACTCCTTACCCATTAAGTAGGGACTCTCCATTTCTCCCTCCCTCCAGCCCCTGACAACCATTAAACAGGCACGCCCCATTCCCCACTACCTCAGCTTCTGGCAACCACCAGTCTGCTTGCTGTCTCTGTGGACCTGTCTCTTCTGGATATACTATATAAATGGAATCATACAACCTGTGGCCTTTTGTGTCTGCCTTCACTCAGTTAGCCTAATGTTTTTAAGATCCATCCATGTAGTAGCATATATCATTGTTTCATTCCTTTTCGTGGTTGAATGATGTTCTACTGTATGAACATGCTACATTTTGTTTGTCTATTCATCAGCTGATGGACATTTGAGTTGTTTTCATCTTTTAGACTTTTTAAACTAGAGCTGCTTTGAACACTTGTGTACAAGCTTTTGTTTGAAAGTCCATTTTTAATTCTTTTGGATATACAGCTAGGAGTGGAATTGCAGTTTTCATTGTAATAATATGTTTAACTTTTGAAGAATTGCCAGCTCTATTCCACAGTGGCCATGCCATTTTACATTCTTACCAGTAATGGGTGAGAACTCCAATTTATCCACATGCTAGCCAATATTTGTTATTTTATATTTTTGTGTTTTTATTATAACCATCTTATAATATGAAGTGGTATTTCATTGTGATTTTAATTTACATTACTCTAATGACTGATGATGTTAAACACTTTTTCAAGTGCCTACTGGACATTTCATGTCTTTTTTTTAGAGAAATGTCTATTCATATATTTTTTTCATTTTTAAATTGAATTGTTTGTCTTTTTGTTCTTAAGTTTTAAGTGTGCCTTATATATTATGGATAGACCCTTATGGGTGCTGGAATTTTTCCAGGTGCTTTGCTGCATCAATTGACATAATCATGTGGTTTTTGTCATTCTATTAATGTGGTGTATTCTGTTGATTGATGTTCATATGTTGAATCACTCTTGTAATCCTGGGATAAATTCCAATTGGTCGTGGTGTATAAATCTTTTAATATGCTGCTTGACTCAGTTTGATAGTATTTTGTTGAGGATTTTGCATCTATACTCATAAGGAGTATTGTTCTGTGTTTTTTTTTTTTCTTATGACGCCCTTGTCTGACTTTTGCATGAGGGTAATACTGGTCTTACAGAACAAGTTAGGAAATGTCCCCTACTTTCCTGAATTTGTGTTAATGTTTCTTTAAATGTTTGGTAGAACTAACCAATGAATCCCTCTTGTCCTACACTGTTTTTGTTGAAAAGATTTTGATGACTGATGAAATTTCTTTACTTGTTATTGATCTATTCACATTTTCTATTTGTTCTTGAGTCAGTTTTGGTAGTTTTGTCTTTCTAGAAATATGTCTAAATTTCATCTAGGTTATCTAATTTGTTGGCATACAATTGTTCATAATGTTCTCTTATAATCAAAATTTTTATCTGAGGCCAATGATAATATCTCTACTTTCATTTCTAATTTAAATAATTTGAATAATCACTCTGTTTTTCTTGTCAGTCTACCTAAAAGTTTGTCAATTTTGTTGATCTTTTCAAGGAACCTATTTTTGGTTTCATTGACTCTGTTATGTTTCTCTTTACTTTTAAAAATATCTATTCCTATCTTTCCCATTTTGTTCCTTTGGCTGATTTTGGACTTAGTTTGCTTTTCTTTTTTTAGTTCTTTAAAAGAAAGTGTAAAGTTAGTTTATTGATTTGAAATGGTTCTTCTTTTTAATGTAGGACTTATAGTATAAATTTCCCTCTGAATGCTGCTTTAGGTACATGCTATGGAATTTATTGCTTTGTGCTTTTCTTTCCATCTGTCTCAAACTATTATCTAAATTTTCTTGTGATTTCCTCTTTGATCAAGAGTGTATTGTCTAATTGCCACATATCTGTGAATTTTTCAGATTTTCTTCTGTTATTGATTTGTAGTTTCATTTCATTGTGGATGGAGAAGATATTTATATGACTTCACTATTTTTAAATTTATGGAGACTTGTATTACAAAAATACAATAATACTGGCTTTATTTTACTTATGAAATTACCTTTACCAGTGTATTTTTTCTATTTTTTCTTAACATATTTATTGGAGTATAATTGCTTTACAATGGTGTGTTAGTTTCTGCTGTATAACAAAGTGAATCAGCAATACGTATACATATATCCCCATAACCCATGCCTCTTGTGTCTCCTACACACCCCCCCATCCTACCCCTCTAGGTGGACACAAAGAACCAAGCTGATCTCCCTGTGCTGTGTGGCTGCTTCCTACTAGCTATCTATTTTACATTTGGTAGTGTATATATGTCCATACCATTCTCTCACTTTGTCCCAGCTTACCCTTTCCCCTCCCCAAGTCCTCAAGTCCATTCTCTACCTCTGTGTCTCTATTCCTGTCCTGCCCCTAGGTTCTTCAGAACCAATTTTTTTTTTTTATTTTTTAGATTCCATATATATGTGTTAGCATATGGTATTTGTTTTTCTCTTTATGACTTACTTCACTCTGTATGACAGTCTCTATGGCAATCCACCTCACTACAAATAACTCAATTTCGGTTTTTTTATGGCTGAGTAATATTCCATTGTATAAATGTGCCACATCTTCTTTATCCATTCATCTGTCGATGGACACTTAGGTTGCTTCCATGTCATGGCTATTGTAAATAGAGCTGCAATGAACATTGTGGTACATGGCTCTTTTTGAATTATGTTTTTCTCAGGGTATATGCCCAGTAGTGGGATTGCTGGGTCATATGGTAGTTCTATTTTTAGTTTTTTAAGGAACCTCCATACTGTTTTCCATAGCGGCTGTATCAATTTACATTCCCACCAACAGTGCAAGAGGGATCCCTTTTCTCCACACCCTCTCCAGCATTTATTGTTTGTAGAGTTTTTGATGATGGCCATTCTAACCGGTGTGAGGTGATATCTCACTGTGGCTTTCATTTGCATTTCTCTAATGATTAGTGATGTTGAGCATCCTTTCATGTGTTTGTTGGCAATCTGTATATCTTCTTTGGAAAAATTTCTATTTAGGTTGCCCATTTTTGGATTGGGTTGTTTGCTTTTTTGATATTGAGCTGCATGAGCTGCTTGTATATTTTGGAGATTAATCCTTTGTCAGTTGTTTCCTTTGCAAATATTTTCTCCCGTTCTGAGAGGTGTCTTTTCATGTTGTTTGTGTTTTCCTTTGCTGTGCAAAAGCTTTTAAGTTTTATTAGGTCCCATGTGTTTATTTTTGTTTTTATCTCCATTTGTCTAAGAGGTGGGTCAAATAGGATCTTGCTGTGATTTATGTCATAGAGTGTTCTGCCTCTGTTTTCCTCTAAAAGTTTTATAGTGTCTGGCCTTACATTTAGGTTTTTAATACATTTTGAGTTTATTTTTGTGTATGGTGTTAGGAAGTGATCTAATTCCATTGTTTTACATGTAGCTTTCCAGTTTTCCCAGCATCACTTAGTGAAGAGGCTGTGTATTTTTCCATTGTATATTCTTGCCTTGTTTATCAAAGATAAGGTGACGATATGTGTGTGGGTTTATCTCTGGGGTTTCTATCCTGTTCCATTGATCTATATTTCTGTTTTTGTGCCAGTACCATACTGTCTTGATTACTGTAGCTTTGTAGTATAGTCTTAAGTCAGGCGGCCTGATTCCTCCAGCTCCGTTTTTCTTTCTGAACATTGCTTTGGCTATTCAGGGTCTTTTGTGTTTCCATACAAACTGTGAAAAATTTTTTTCTATGTCTGTGAAAAATGTCACTGGTAGTTTGATAGAGTTTGCATTAAATCTGTAGATTGCTTTGGGTAGTACAGTCATTTTCACAATGTTGATTCTTCCAATCCAAGAACATGGTATATCTCTCCATCTATTTGTATCATCTTTAATTTCTTTCATCAGTGTCTTAGAGTTTTCTGCCGACAGGTCTTTTGTCTCCTTAGGTTGGTTTATTCCTAGGTATTTTATTCTTTGTGTTGCAAAAGTAAATGGGAGTATTTCCTTAATTTCTCTTTCAGATTTTTCATCATTAGTGTACAGGAATGCAAGAGATTTCTGTGTATTAATTTTGTGTCCTGCCACTTTACCAAATTCATTGATTAGCTCTAGTAGTTTTCTGGTAGCATCTTTAGGATTCTTTAATAGAGTATCATGTCATCTGCAAACAGTGACAGTTTTACTTCTTTTCTGGTTTGTATTCCTTTTAGTTCTTTTTCTTCTCTGATTGCTGTGGCTAAAACTTCCAAAACTATGTTGAATAATAGTGGTGAGAGTGGACAACCTTGTCTTGTTCCTGATCTTAGTGGAAAGGTTTCAGTTTTTCACCATTTAGAATGATGTCGGCTGTGGGTTTGTCATGTTTCACACTTATTATGTTGAGGTAAGTTCCCTCTATGCCTACTTTCTGGAGGGTTTTTGTCATAAATGGGTGTTGAATTTCGTTGACAGCTTTTTCTGCATCTATTGAGATGATCATATGGTTTTTCTCCTTCAATTTGTTAATATGGTGTATCACATTGATTGATTTGCATATATTGAAGAATCCTTGCATTCCTGGGATAAACCTCACTTGATCATGGTGTATGATCCTTTAAATGTGTTGTTAGATTCTGTTTGCTAGTATTTTGTTGAGGATTTTTGCTTCTATCTTCATCAGTGATATTGGCCTGTAGCTTTCTGTTTTAGTGACATCTTTGGTTTTGTATCAGGGTGATGGTGGCCTCATAGAATGAGTTTGGGAGTGTTCCCCCTCTGCTATATTTTGGAAGAGTTTGAGAAGGATTAGTGTTAGCTCTTCTCTAAATGTTTGATAGAATTCACCTGTGAAGCCATCTGGCCCTGGGCTTTTGATTATTGGAAGATTTTTAATCACAGTGTCAATTTCAGTGCTTGTGATTTGTCTGTTCATATTTTCTATTTCTTCTTGGTGTAGTCTTGGAACATTTTGCTTTTCTAAGAATTTGTCCATTTCTTCCAGGTTTCCATTTTATTGGCATATAGTTGCTTGTAGTAATCGCTCATGATCCTTTGTATTTCTGCAGTGTCAGTTATTACTTCTCTTACATTACTATTTCTATTGATTTGAATTTTCACCCTTTTTTTCTTGATGAGTGTGGCTAGTGGTTTATCAATTTTATCTTCGCAAAGAACCAGCTTTTAGTTTTATTGATCTTAGCTGTTGTTTCCTTTATTTCTTTTTCATTTATTTCTGATCAGGTATTTATGATTTCTTTCCTTCTGCTAACATTGGGGATTTTTTTTCTTCTTTCCCTAATTGCTTTAGGTGTAAGGTTAGGTTGTTTATTTGGGATGTTTCTTGTTTCTTGAGGTAGGATTGTATTGCTATAAACTTCCCTCTTAGAACTGCTTTTCCTGCATCTCATAAGTTTTGGGTGGTAGTGTTTTCATTGTCATTGTTTCTAGGTATTTTTTATTTCCTCTTTGATTTCTTCAGTGATCTCTTGTTTATTAAGTAGTGTATTGTTTAGCCTCCATGTGTTTGTATTTTTTACACATTTTTTCCTGTAATTGATATCTTGTCTCATAGCATTGTGGTCAGAAAAGACACTTGATATGATTTCAATTTTCTTAAATTTACCAGTGTTTGATTTGTGACCCAAGATATGATGTATCCTGGAGAATGTTCCATAAGCACTAGAGAAGAGAGTGTATTCTGTTGTTTTTGTATGGAATGTCCTATAAATATCAATTAAATCTATTTTGTTTAATGTAACATTTATAGCTTGTATTTCCTTGTTTATTTTCATTTTGCATGATCTGTTCATTGGTGAAAGTGGGGTGTTAAAGCCCCTTACTATGATTGTGTTACTTTTGATTTCCCCTTTTATGATGTTAGCATTTGCCTTAATCATTGAGGTGCTCCTATGTTGGGTGCATAAATATTTACAATTGTTATATCTTCTTGGATTGATCCCTTGATCATTAATTGGTGTCCTTCTTTATCTCTTGTAATAGCCTTTATTTTAAAGCCTATTTTGTCTGATATGAGCATTGGTACTTCAGCTTTCTTGTGAGTTCCATTTGCATGGAATATCTTTTTCCATCCCCTTATTTTCAGTCTGTATGTGTCCCTAGGTCTGAAGTGTGTCTCTTTAGACAGCATATATATGGGTCTTGCTTTTGTGTCCATTCAGCCAATGTATGTCTCTTGGTTGGAGCATTTAATTCATTTACAATTAAGGTAACTATCAATATACATGTTCCTATTACCATTTTCTTAATTGTTTTGGGTTTGCTATTGTAGGTCTTTTCTGTCTCTTGTGTTTCCTGCCTAGAGAAGTTTCTTTAGCATTTGTTATAAAGCTGGTTTGGTGGTGCTGAATTCTCTTAGCTTTTGCTTCTCTGTAAAGGTTTCAATTTCTCTGTCAAATCTGAATGAGATCCTTCCTAGGTAGAGTGCTCTTGGTTGTAGGTTTTTCCCTTTCATGACTTTAAGTATGTCTTGCCACTCCCTTCTGGCTTGCAGAGTTTCTGTGAAACATCAGCTGTTAACCTTATGAGGATTCCCTTGTATGTTATTTGTTGTTTTTCCCTTGCTGCTTTTAATATTTTTTCTTTGTATTTAATTTTTGATAGTTTGATTAATATGTGTCTTGGCATGTTTCTCCTTGGATTTATCATTTATGGGACTCTCTGCACTTCTTGGACTTGATTGAGTATTTCCTTTCCCATATTAGGGAAGTTTTCAACTATAATCTCTTCAAATATTTTATCATTCCCTTTCTTTTTCTCTTCCTCGTCTGGGACCTCTATAATTCGAATGTTGGTGCGTTTAATGTTGTACCAGACGTCTCTGAGACTGTCCTCAATTCTTTTCATTCTTTTTTTTTTTTTTTTTTTTTACTGTGCTCTGCAGTAGTTATTTCCACTATTTTATCTTCCAGGTCATATATCCGTTCTTCTTTCTCAGTTATTCTGCTATTGATTCCTTCTAGAGAATTTTAAATTTCATTTATTTTGTTTTTCATCATTGTTTGTTTACTCTTTATTTCTTCTAGGTCCTTGTTAAATGTTTCTTGTATTTTCTCCATTGTATTTCCAAGATTTTGGGTCATGTTTACTATCATTACTCTGAATTCTTTTTTCAGGTAGACTGCCTATTTCCTCTTCATTTGCTTGTTCTGGTGGGTTTTCACCTTGCTCCTTCATCTGCTGTGTATTTCTCTGTCTTCTCATTTTGCTTAAATTACTGTGTTTGGGGTCTCCTTTTGTAGGCTGCAGGTTCATAGTTCCCATTGTTTTTGGTGTCTGCCCCAGTGGGTAATGTTTTTTCAGTGGGTTGTGTAGGCTTCCTGGTGGAGGGGACTGGTGCCTGTGTTCTGGTGGGTGAGGCTGGATCTTGTTTTTCTGGTGGGCAGGATGGCACCTGGTGTTGTGATTTTTGGTGTCTGTGAACTTATTATGATTTTAGGCAGCCTCTCTGCTAATGGGTGTGGTTGTGTTCCTGTCTTGCTAGTTGTTTTGCATGCGGTGTCCAGCACTAGAGCTTGCTGGTCATTGAGTGGAGTTGGGTCTTAGCGTTGAGATGGAAATCTCTGGGAGAGGTCTTGCTGGTTGATATTACGTGGGGCCAGGAGGTCTTGGTGGACCAATGTCCTGAAGTCGACTCTCCTACCTCAGAGCCTGAAGCCTGACACCTGGCCGGAGCACCAAGTCCCTGTCAGCCATATGGCTCAGAAGAAAAGGGAGAAAAGAATAAAAGAAAGAAAGAATAAAAAATGTTATTAAAATAAAAAATAAAAATAATAATAATATTAAAATAAAAAAATTAAAAAGTAATAAAAAAGAGAAAAGAAGGAAGCGAGCAACCCAACCAATAAAGAAATCCACCAATGGTAAGAAGCACTAAAAACTATACTAAAAGAAACAAATAAATGAACAGACAGCTCCCTAGGACAAATGGTGAGAACAAACCTATACAGACAAATCACTCAAAGAAGCATACATATACCCACTCACAAAATGAGAAAAAGGAAAAAAAAAAATATATATATATATATATAAAATAAAGGAAGAGAGCAACGAAATCAATAAACAAATCTACCAATGATAATAAGCTCTAAATACTAAACTGAGATAAACATAAAACCAGAAAAAATTAGATGCAGAAAGCAAACCCCAAGTCTACAGTTGCTCCCAAAGTCCACCACCTCAATTTTGGGATGATTCATTGTCTATTCAGGTATTCCACAGATGCAGGGTACATCAAGTTGATTGTGGATATTTAATCCACTGCTCCTGAGGCTGCATGGAGAAATTTCCCTTTCTCTTCTTTCTTTGCACAGCTCCTGTGGTTCAGCTTTGTATTTGGCCCTACCTCTGCATGTAAGTCGACCTCTGGTGTCTGTTCTTCACCCAGAAAGGAGAGGGTTAAAGAAGCAGCTGATTAGGGGGCTCTGGCTCACTCAGGCCGGGGGAAGGGAGGGGTACGGAATGCAGGGCCATCCTGTGGTGCCAGATGCCGCCATGATGTTACACCAGCCTGAAGCATGCTGTGTGTTCTCTTGGGGAGGTTGTTCCTGGATCATGGGACCCTGGCAGTGGCGGGCTGCACAGGCTCCCAGGAAGGGAGGTGTGGATAGTGACCTGTGCTCGCACACAGGCTTTTTGGTGGCTGCAGCAGCAGCCTTAGCATCTCATGCCCACCTCTGGTGTCTGCGCTGATAGCCACGGCTCGCGCCCATCTCTGGAGCTCATTTAGGTGGTGTTCTGAATCCCCTCTCCTTGTGCACCCCAAAACAATGGTCTCTTGCCTCTTAGGCAGTTCCAGATATTTTCGCGGACTCCCTCCCAGCTAGCTGTGTTGCACTAGCCCCCTTCAGGCCGTGTTCATGCAGCCAACCCCAGTCCTCTCCCGGGATCTGACCTCTGAAGCCCAAGCCTCAGCTCCCAGCCCCCACCTGCCCTGGTGGGGGAGCAGACAAGCCTGTCAGGCTGGAGAGTGCTGCTCAGCACCGATCCTCTGTGCAGGAATCTCTCCACTTTGCCCTCTGCGCCCTTATTGCTGCATTCTCCTCCTTGGATCCAAAGCTTCCCCCCCACCCACCCCCCCGTCTCCACTAGTGAAGGGGCTTCCTAGTGTGTGGAAGCTTTTCCTCCTTCACAGCTCCCTCTCAGAGGTGCAGGCCCCATCTCTATTCTTTTGTCTCTGTTTTTTCTTTTTTCTTTTGCCCTACCCAGGTACGTGGGGGAGTTTCTTGCCTTTTGGGAAGTCTGAGGTCTTCTGCAGGCATTCAGTAGGTGTTCTATAGGAGTTTTTCCACATGTAGATGTATTTTTTATGTATTTGTGGGGAAGAAGGTGATCTCCGCATCTTACTCCTCTGCCATATTGAAGGTACCCTGTATTTATTTCTTTAAATGGCTTTGAGTTACTTTCTAGTCTCCTTCACTTCATCCTGAGGACACCCTTTAACATTTCCTATAGGATAGCTCTATTAGTGCTGAGCTCCCTCAGTTTTTATTTATATGGGAATGTCTTACTTTCTCCCTCATTTTTGAAGGATAGTTTTGTCAGATATAGAATTCTTGGCTGACAGATATTTTTTTTTCTGTCAGCACTTTTAATTTGTCATTCTACTGCTCTCTGTCCTCTGTGGTTTCTGATGAGAATCAGTTGTTAGTATTGTTGAGAATCACTTGCAGGAGGCAGTTCACTTCCATGTTCCTACTTTCACAATTCTTTCTTTATCTTTGTCTTTCAACAATTTGCAATATATCTCAGTGTAGTTCTCTGAGTTTATCATAATTGGAATTTGTTGAGCTTCTTGGACATGTAGATTCATTTTTCATCAAATTTGAAAAATTTTTATCTATGATTTCTTCAAATATTATTTTGACCACTTTCTCTTTTCACCTTCTGGGACTCCATTTTGTGTATGTTGGTATACTTGATATTGTCCCAAATATCTTTTAAATCCTGTGCATTTTTCTTCATTATTTTCTTTCTGCTCCTCACACTGGATAATCTTAAATGACCTATCTTTATATTTACAGATTCTTTCTTCCACCTATTGAAAATTGCTGTTCTACTTCTCTAGTGAAATTTTTCTTTCAGTTATTGTACTTTTCACCTCCAGGATTTCGATTTGACTTAAAAAATATTTGCTGTCTCTTAGTTGATGTTACCCATTTGGAGAGACTTTATTTTCATGGTTTCAGTTAGCTCTTTTCATGGTGTCCTTTAGCTCTTTTAGCATATTTAATACAATTATTTAAAATTATTTCTTAGGTAAACTCAATTTTAGGGCCTCCTTAGTGATGGTTACTTTTACTTTTAGTTTTCCTGTGTGTGGGAAGAACCTTCTTGTTTCTCTGTAGGCCTCATAATTTTGTTAAAAGGCAGATATTTTAAATATCATAATTTGGCAACTCCAAAAATCAGATTCTTCCTCTTCCTCATAGTTTGTTGTTGCAACTTGTTGCAGTAGTTTTTTGTGCTTTTCTGAACTAACTTTGATATGTCTGAACTAAGAATGATATGTCTGGATTCTTTGTTTTGTTGGTCTCTGATATCTTTGTTCCTTCTCTTTAGTAGTCAGCTAGAGTTTTGACAGAGATTTTCTTAAGCATTTAGAGCCAAAAAAATTAAAAAAAAAAGGAAAGGAAAAAAAATGACTTTTTATTTTTGCAGTTTGGCTCTGTGTTAGAGCACTCTTTCTATGCTAGCCAGAAAATTAATAACCTTTCTTTAACCTTCACTTCCTGCTCACACAGAGCCTGAAATTCAGCAGCCAGAGGTGAAAGCTTAGGTTCTTCTCAGGTGTTTTCTGAGCATGCATCCAGACTTGGGCATTTGCTTTGGTCTTCTACATTCCCCAGAATATATGGGGGCTTCAAAGCCCTTCCTTCCCATGTTTCTCCTTCCCATCCTCTTCATTCCTAAGCTTCTTGGTCTGTTGTTTGTCCTAACTACTATACAATACCTCAGTCCAAGTGGCCATGGCTAATACATTTGCCTTTAAATGCTTTCAACAAGCACCACCAGGGAAGCTGCCTCAATCCTGTGGAAACTCTGAGGCAAATAAAACACATCAAGCCCTTGAGATGACATTTCAGAGACCCATCAGACAGGTTAAAACAATAAGTTCTGTTTTATTCCCTCTGGTTACAAATAACCTGCACCAGTAAAGCAGGTTGCCATCTCAAAGCTGCTGCTCAACTGGGTTTTAGGGGATGGCAACCAGGTAAGTTTAATGTGCTAGAGCTCTGTTACTAAAATCCAGTTGTTTTTCTCTTTATTAATGTTTTTCCTTTGATTCCAGAACTACAAAAAAAGTTAATTCTGACAGTTTTTGCCAGCTTATTTCTTGCTTTTGCAATATGACAAAGTTTTGAAATTCATACTCTGCTTTTCTTTTCTTTTTTTTTTTTCTTATGTCAGTCTTACTTTTTAATACTGATTTTAAGTTGTAGAGAGAATGGACACTACTTGTGGTCTAGACTTTTATTTTATACCATCTTTGATGATTTTCACTATAAATCCTAGAATTTTACCTACAGTAATTACTAAATTATAATTTTGAATGAATTAATATATCAGTCAGAATCCACAAAAAGACATTTTTATTACCTGAGTGACTTATTCTGCAGTGTAAAAATTCTGAATTTAGGATAAGTTTCCTTATACTCTAAAATAAATTCTTCATGGTAACATTAATTTTTCTTTGCTCAACTATTAGTGAAGATAGAGAAAATATGGTTATTATATTTTTCATAATATCCTTGTGTACACAGAATAGTTTTAAAATTTAATCATCCCCAGATCTCTTTAGCTGTAAAATAAACAACCTTTCAGCATTTCCTCATTGGTTTTATTTTCTGCCTGAATTATCCAGATAAGGACTGGAAAATAAAGACCTGTCTCATTTGGCTAAGTTAGCAGTCTTCAATTCACTTGGGAGTTGAGCAATACTTTTGCAATGAACTTTAGTTTAGAATTTTTAAATTAAGTAATGTAAAATAGTTCTAGGAATATTACCCTTGGGAGTATTTCTTCCATAGTACTAGTGACTGGCCATAGATGTTTAATGGTTGATGCATTTGGGTTAGGGTTATCCCTAGCATGAATGAAGGCAGATCAATCTAGAGTTGAGACTTACTAACTTAGAATGATATATTCTGAAAGAGCATGTCCATATACTTGTATCCAAAATCTAGCAACCATCTGTAGAAAGAGTATTTAAAATACTGAAAGTGGTATTATTTAATGTCCTATATTTATTTTTGAGGAAATAATATTTCTAGAGTGCTTTTTTGTACCAGGTAAATTCCTAGATGCTTTCTAATAAATATTTACTAGCAAACAAATGCTAATACCTTGAATTAGTTATAACGTTCTTGTCTTAGTCAAGGAGACTAAGGATCTGAGCTGCTAAGAACCTGGTACAGAGTATGGCAGCTGTAAGAGTGTACCACTGTAATCATCCTTTAAGAGAGAGCCTGCCTCAACTGATCATATCTGATTGCAGTGCCTTTGGAATTCCTGCAGTAGTGTAGCTGAGGACGTGCTCTCCTCAGGCAGCTTCAGCCAATGCTCAAGCACAGTAGTGTAGGCTGTGGTCATTGCTGCTCAAGGCAGGGCTCCTCTACAGACAATCTTCACCTTAGAGGTCCCCTTTGGGCTTCAGATTTTCTCAGACCTACACTACAATCTGGGTCTCTTCCTTCCTAGTTGTCCTTCCTTTCTTCACAGGTGTCAGACCTGCACCACAATCTGAGGGATTTTCCTGCCCACTTCTGCTCCCTCTTCTGTTATCTTTCACACACATTATCTAAAATAAATCTTTCGTACTGTAAATTCTGTTTTTGCATTTTCTTCCCAAAGGATCTAAAATGACACAAGGAGGAAGAATGATATACTGGAGGAAAGCAAAAGTTATTTAACTGGGGTGATTGCATTGGTAAAGCTTGTTACATATACCTGGATTTTCATTCTATTTTTCCCACTTCGAAATTCAGTCTTTTTGTACAACAATATTTTTTTGTACAACAATATTTTTTTGTAAAATGAAGACAATCACATTTATCTTGCAGGGTTGTTGTGAATCTCTTGAGTGATGTAGTAATACTTGGCTCTTAGTAGGATCTCAAAAATGGTAGCTGTTAGTCTTAGTGTTGCTAAAAAACAACAATAATATTATATAGTAAATATTATGAAATATGTGTAATAATAATATATTACATATTAAGTATTGGTTCTGGTATTAAAAATCAAAAATGTCCCCCCACAAACTGTATCCTTTCCATGCCTCTTTTCTAGCATCATCCTCATTGATGATGCAGGCTTTTTATATCTTAACTTTTAGTTATTTTGAAAATAATATATTGAATTTATATTGTCACTAAGTGTTTGGATTGATGCTGTGCTGTAATGATACGTGATTATCTGCATAGTAATTGATTGTACTTGCCAACAGTCAGCAATGTAGCTCTAAATGTTTGTAAATGGCACCCCTACACATTCTCTACTCAATTATTTCCTAAAGAGATTAGTCAAAGAGGCCACATGATTTAAGAGTAAAATACTTAGGCCTAAAATGAGAAAGTCTGCTTTCAAAGTTTGAGTCATCTCACCAACTAACTATTATTTGGGGCAATCGTTCACTGACACATAACTAGTTTCCTTATTAATAAAATGAAAGAATTAGGGCAATTTATTTTTAAAGTCACATTAATCTATATAGTCTGAAAACTGATAATGATCAGTTCCTTAGAATTTACACTTTAAGTCTATAAGCAATACCATAATAATCCTAGATTTCCATTATTATATAATTGGTTTTATAATATGTACTGAAGATGAATTTTTTTTAAAAAAGGAAGAGTCAAGTGGATGGTTGTTTGTTAATAGTTAATAAATTAGGTAAGATAATTCATCATCAGATTTTTCATCTGATCTCATTTATTCATAAAAGATTACTACAACAGTGATAAATATTAGAATTAATAGAATTTTTGTAAATTTCACCAGAAAATATTAGTTTTAAAGAATACAAATAAAACTTTTCCACAGTCCTGAAAAAAATAATTAGGGAAAACATGCATAAATTTACCCTGCTAAAAATGTTGAAACAATTAGAGATAGAACACTCAGGATAATGTTTCTATCTTGACCCTCAGATAGAAGCTATGCTAGAATTTCTAGATTATGAAGTTTGCATCATCCTAAAAATGTGTTTAAGTTTCACGATAATGTCATCTGAAGCAATATAGGTTCAGGCTCTTATCCAAACTAAAGAGATCACATATGGCTTCTGGATCAATGTCATGCTTGACATTGAAAGCCCAGAGTTAACATGGATAGATAAGAATGGGTCTTTGGTAATTAAGGATGGAAATACCACCCATCTACAACAATTGCAACCTCACTTCAAATGATCTGAATTCAATTAGAAAAACCAGAGGGGCCACATATAAAAACAGTCACCTAAAGACAATTTTAAATGGTATGATTCAATTCAATACAATGGTCAGTCATTTAATGTCTACTATGAACCAGCAGCACTATGCCAAGCCCTGCACATCCAAAGATGAATAAGACATGGCCCTCCCATGAAGGAAGAGTGATTTATTAGAAGACATGAAGTTTAGTCCAGGAATACTAAAGGGTGATTAATATAAGTAGGTATTTCTTACTGCATAAATAGGACAAATTAAGAGTGTTTAATTTGAGCAAAAATGCCATATGCCAAGAGACAAGTGTAGGGAGACAGACATAATAACATATCAATAACAGCATATCAAACAAAAGCAACTACACCTGCTCATCTAAGGATTTGTTTGGTGTGGCAATGATGGTTTTGCATCTTGGCACGTAAATATTTCACGACACCAAAAGCTGAATCATCTTAAGATGAAAGGAGCAATATAAAACACAGTGTCTCCTCTCTGATCTCTCTCTCTCTCTCTTTCTCTCTCTCTCACACACACACACTCCTTAAGTGGCATTTGATACTTGATGACTTATTATTGTGGTGGTAAGAATCAATGCAGAGCTTATTTGGAGGACAACAATGCTGGTTAAAGAAAATGCTATACTTGTCAATGCTTTTAGCATATCTGGGATAACAGGGAAGCCTCTGCTCTGGTATAAAATGAGAATAGAGAATAGCCAGCAATATTTGATGTTCAAATTGTAAATTTGACTTGCACATCATGGAATATTTTGGATAACAAGGTAATAAACTTCTCTATCCTCTTCATAAATCCTATGGGTTTAAAGACTGTTAATAGAATGACAGGAATATGACACTGTTAAATCCATTTAAATATGACTATCCTTAAAAGTGCTTTGGAAACAAGGAAGTATTGTTTAAGAAGTGTAAGAAATCTTTATGTATGCCAGACATGCTGAGATTCAATGCATCATGTTTTCGTGCCTGTGAGTTAACAGCTACTGTCCCTTCCAGGGTCTGTAGTTGATTATTGGGAATGGGACAATGTGGCTTAGTAATATTAGGAGTCACTAAGAGTCACTGAATACTTTCTACATGCCAGGCCATGGCTTAGATACTTTGCTTTGCCTTATCTCATTTAATTCACACAACAACACAATGAAGTCAGTACTGTTATTATTCCCATTTTACATGGATGTTAGTTGAGACTGTCAACCCATTTCTCAGGTCTTTCTAATTCTGTAACATGCTTCTCTGGTTTTGTAACTTTCAGTTGTAATAAATTTAGGGTGCTAAAATCATGTATAAACTGAATTTCCACAAAATTACTTTACCGATTTGAAAATACTGCTTATTACTCTACGGTTCACACATATATCTGTTTTATTGCTTTACTCTGGGGCTGTTATGGGGTGAATGTGTTTTCTAAACAGAATTGACCTCTATTCTACACCAATCATCCCCTACAACCTAAGGCAATTTGCTGCAAGTCTACATGCTTTCACACTTCTTAATGTCTATTTTAAAATATCATCTGTTGATGTTACTCTAAATACCCCCTGCTTTAGTGTGGCATAATTACACATGGATTGCTAGACAAATATACCATTTAAATATAGTTCCTTGTTTCTCTAGTCCTTTGTAGACAGCCTTTCCAAAGGTAACATTTAAAAGCACGGATCAACCTCAATGAAAGATATTTGAAAGGCAAATAATAATGATGCTGTTAAATGCTGAATGTCTCCAAAATATTTTGTGTTACTGTACTTAATTCCACCTGTAAAGACTGGGAATCAATTATTTAATGAGAACATTTCAATCTAGTATTAGAATCTGGATGAGGATTAAAAGGAATTCTGAATATGCTTCCCACACAGATCTCAGTACCATTACAATATGCTGGATGCTTTCCAATCCAGCCATTAGACTGTGAGTCTTTTTATGTTTCTGTGTACAGATCTCTATGGGTACCTAAAAAATATGTTCTTTCTAGAAATCCTTGCCTGCTGTTTACCCACAACTTTGTAGCATGCATGATCTTGAACAGATCAGTTAAGGTGTCTGTATTCTAGTTTCTTTATCTATGAAGTAGGAGGCTGGGTCAGATGACCCGTGAGATCCATGCCAGAACTAAAACGTATTGATTCTGTACCCAAGAATGATGATTTACTGGAACTACTATGCAGTTTAAACTAACTGCTATTAAATTGAAAATACTCATTTATTCTTCTATTTTCTATAAAAATACTTTCATGCGTACCAGAAAAATTATTGCCACCACTATTGATAGGAAATACTAAATTTCTGCTTGCTTTGGATTTCTTAGATAGCTTCCTTATACTTTGTAATTTTTAGCACAGATTTTTAGTGAGAGAACAGGTTTGTGGTTGATTGGTTGGGATCATGAGATATGATTCATGAGAATGAGAAGCTGACATATTGAGGATGCAGAAAAGAGAATTAGAAAGAGTTTTGGATGGCAATATTGAACAGGGAAACAAGACAAGCAACTGCCTTCCTCTGGACATTCTGTTATATGAGGAAAGCATATCTCTATTTGTGTACACACGGTTGCTTACGTTTTCCATTACTTGAAACTGAAGGCACTTCTAGCTAATCAAGGTTTAGAGTTACCTGCACTTTAGGATCAGATGAAGTTCAAGAACTATGAAATCTAATTGCAAATCCACACTAAGCCATCATGTTATTTCAGCCTTTAAAATTTTCTTGTGATCAATGAGATGTTTATACTATGTGCTTCAGTTTAATATGCTCGTTTTTATTGTTTTTCTTTTTCACTTAGTGTAGTAATTATAATGGATAAAATTCTGCATTTAGAATTTAATGGTAATCCATTATGTTCTATTGGGAGGCCTTCCTTGATGCCATTTGTTATTATTTCCAATTCCCTCCAGGTTTTTCTCTTTCACTGTGCACTTATTACGACAAATGGTCAGTAATTCCAAGTTAGTTATTTGATGTGAGCATGTGAGAGTGAAATATTTCAAGAATATTACACTGGATTACCAAATCAAAGTGTTAACAGTACTTCAAACAAAACACAAGCATCGTTTACTGACAACTTCCAAGTTTCTTGTTGAGTCCTAGAGGATAACAATATGTCTATTTTTATATAAGGATAATAATATTTGATCTGATTCCCATCTAGTCTTTTGAGAATAATATATTAGTCATCTGGGATATTTTTGAGAATCCAGGTGCATTGCTTAGCATTAAAAAAAAACAACTAATGACTGATTAACTTTGTCAAAATGCTAGAAGGGGCTTACATACACTTCAGCTATCATCATGTTTTCACAGGAAAATTTAAAATACCTTTAGAAATGAATATCTTAAAAATAACACAAACATTTGAAACCAACTCAAGAATATAAGGGGCCCTTGTAAATGGTTTCTAGGCCAACCTCCTCCAATCTGCTGAACGCTTCTATTATATAATCTTGTCCAGTCTATACCATCAGTTGGTTGAATATAGATCTGGTGATCTCCCTATACATCAGGTCAATTCATTTTGTTTTCTTGCACAAGTTTAACTGATGGAAAGTTCTCACTTTTTTTTTTTCTTTCTGAGATATACATTTTAAAGTAATAGCTAGAATTATGACTTATAACATTATACCAGAACATATAAGATTTTTAGAAATTTCATGTAATGTCTGAAACATTTATATTAACATATTTCCATACAAATAACCCAATGAAAGTTTAGTGTTAGTTGTTTTGTTTGTTTGTTTTTTTTTATACTGCAGGTTCTTAGTTCTCACTTTTGAGCTGATATCTGTCTCTTGTAATTATACCCATTGGTACCACCGTTCAATCCCATCCATATTTCAATGGTTTTTTTTTACAAAATATCTTGAGTCTGTCAAATGTTTTATTGAAATGAAAATAGTTACACAAATATTGCATTTCAACAATTTAAGACTCTAGTCACTTTTTCAGAAAGTGTGAATATGGTTAGTCTGCCATTACTTGAGTTGAATGAACACATGCTGTCTTCTGGTAATTGTCATTCATTTCTTCTGTACTCATAAATCTTCTCTTTAACTTGTCTATGTAGCCTCCTGCTTGAGATCAATGTCAAACAAGTACATGTCAAGTTAGAGAATATCTTGGAACATAAAAAATAGTTATCAAGTCCATAAGTTCCATAAAAACCTGTGGGCTATAAAAAAAAAAGACAAATAAGATAAGATTTTCCACTATTTACAAAGTGCCTGACTTATTGCTTTATGAATAGCTTAGAGTAAGGATTTATCAGTTTTGTCAAAAGTATTAAAAGGAAGGGTATTTCTTTAGTTAGTTGAACAATATTTTAGAATTAGTAAAAATGAAGTATACTTAAGATTTAAATTTGTATATAGTGTAGCAAAAAAATTATAGATAATAATAAAATCAATTCCATATAATTGATTCTCACAGAATACTTTTATTGATTTTTGCCAATCTAGTATATCCAAAGGCAGTGGTTACAACTGATAAAAGAGTATAATCCCAACATGATGTTGGTTGATATTTTCATTTACATGAAAGAGTAAAATGAAGATGAAACAAATATGCATGTCAGAACATCACTCGTTTGTCAATGGTATGAAAGACTTCTTTACTGATTTGGATAATAGTTTTCGAATACTGGAAGTATATTTCCTCAAATTTGTTGTGATAGTCACAATATGATGTCAATGGTGACCAAACACTTTTAAGTTTACTCTGTTATTATTAATATTTTTCTCCATCATTTTCTTAAGTCTAGAGTGCAAAAATAATAAATCAAGCCCTGACCTGTAATATTTGCAGATTTTCATGCAGGCAATACTTAACCCATGAGCAATTTCATGCTACCAACATGGCATTACTGAACACAGAATTGGGAAGAGATTTGCAATAGTTTACCATTACATTATATTTCCACCATACTGATATAATAGATGTAAGTAATCTCCAAGATTATAAGATAATTAGAAGGCAATGAATTTTGAGTAGTTATTACCTTTGTTTTAAATAAAATTTACTTAATTATAAGTTCAAAAAATTTAATTTTGAATAATGGCTGTGTTTAACAACAGGCTTGTAATATTCCTAAAAACTTAACAATAAGTTCTTGCAATCTAGTAGAAGCTAGCTCACACAACCCATGAGGTGAGGCATAACAAGAACATTCAGGATGTACAGATGTTGATAAAATTTTTGTCTTTTCTCCAGAATGAACAGACGTTATTGGTAAGCAGCATAGTGTCCTGTTATGAATGTGAACTCTTGCATCTTCCACTCATGTGTGTCCATGAGCAAGTTTCTTCTTCATTTTTGTAAAATGAGTATAATAGTAGTTATAATTATTATAACAATATTACCCATCTTGTGTATAAAATGATGTGATATATTTAAAATCCTAAGGGCAAGGCCTAAAATGTAGCAAACACTCAACACACATTCAATGTATTATAATTGGATTTTAAGGTAGAATATAATATGATCAGATTTACAACTTAGAAACTCACTCTAACTATGGAGTCCTCCACTGTGTGGAAAAGGTAGTTAAATATCTATTGTGTCTCCCTAAGGAGACATAGAGTGATGGATCTTGATTCAACTTGTGAGAATAGAGACAGACAACTGGACAGATTTTGAGAGACATTAAAAAAAAAAGAGCTGTCAAGGATAACTCCAGTGTTTTTGAATTATTAGGCAACTGGATAGATTTCCTCTTCACTAAGGAAAAGAATAGTGAAAGAGAATCACTTTGGGACCAGGTAGGAGATCAGTAGCTTGGTTTTAGAATTAAAAGTCTGAGGTACAATTAAGAATTTCAGGAGATGTGGAGTAGGCTGATTCAAATGCAGGGTCCAGAGGAGAAGTTGGAGCTGTAGATACTCATTTTGAAGCTACTGACATAAAGATGGGGTTGAAACCACATGGGTGGATAATATCCTTCAGCAGATTGTAATATATGGTAGAAAGATACCTTGTCTGAGGAATATCTATGTCGAAAAGTTGTGTAGAATAAGATGTGTAAGAGAAAAACAGTTATTCAAGGCAGAGCTTAGTATCCCCGTTTCATTAATAAGAAAACTAAGACTCACCTGTAGATTTTAAGTAAATCTGTCTGAGGTCATATGGTTAATAAGCAGAATAGCTGAGATTCAACTCAGTTTCATCCTGCTCCAGGCTCTTGGTCTATACGCCACACCTTCCATGAGTCTCTGGCTATCAACTTCAGCTTCTTGATTATTAAGTAAGATGTTTTTAGCACGCAGTAATTGGTAGCTTCTTCCTGCATTCTCTTTCTGCACTGAAAGATCCATCAGTGTACAACTGTTTTCCTTATTATGCAACAAAGAAGGGAGAGAGAGAGAGAGAGAGGGAGGGAGGGAGAGAGAGGGATTGGGGAAACACTTATAAAGATCCTTTACTACAGAAGCGATTTATTCATCGTCCAGATCAATAATATTCCTTAGAAAATCTCCAAAGGGCCTGTCTCATGTTTACAATGGCTCAGGGAGGAAAGATAGCTTGTTTAGATGCACCAAGTCGTGCCAAGTGAGAAAGGAAACAGAATACATCATTAACCTCCAAATATTCAAATACAATCTGACCTGACTATACAGGTTTCAAAGGGAAAACCCACAAGAAGGCAGATGAGGTCAGAACTGCCTGGCTGGGCAGGTCTGTGGGAGGTGTTAATTCACTCCTACTTAAACTATGCATACAAGTCAGTAATCAGAGCTTCACTTTTCAAGATGCCTAAACTCAAGTCAGAATTCGAAAGGAAATTACATAAGAGTGTCTAAGGAGTCACAAAACATCCAATAATAGGTCGATGAAGTGTATATTTTTCAAATACTGTGTAGGAGGTATGCATTACAAATCTTGTCATTAAAAAATAGGAAAAACACTAACTGTAAAAGCTTCAGTTCAAAATAGCTCACACAAAGTGAATAAACAAAGGCAAATATAAAATGTTCGATTTTATAAGGGCTTCACAATTGAAAAAGACATTAATTGCTCATTCTAACCCAAAGATGCCAACAATTATAGTCCTTTTATAGTAGGGAAAAACCCCCAACAACCCCAGAATACTTTGTATCAACTCAAGAGACACTCATCTAATGATGTTACCCAAGTGGTGAAACTGGAGACATTTCCATTCAGTACAGAGTATATTTCAGACAATGCTGAGAAGTTAGATTGAATAAAAAACAAATGAGGAATAAATTTAACCCTGGAGCATTCATTATTCAGCATTTGTATGCGATTTGCCATTTAAAGAGATTTAAATCTGTTTCAATATATTCACAACCTTCTAGTTAATACACTACTATTTGACCGGCTTTAAAAGAAAGAATGTGTATTAGCCCATCTTTTAAATAAGGAAACTGAGGCAGAAAGTTCAGGGGCAGTTTAAACTTTGCCAGTAGAAGCACTTTCCCTTTAGTTGAGGGTCCATTCATTTGAAGTGAATTACCCATTCTCAGGAGCCCCTTGATGGCTCTTGCCAGGGTAATTTATTTCCCAGAAGGGCATTCTTTGCCTTTAAGAGGAAATATTTTTACTTATTGTATTGTAGAATTGTGTCTGTTATTAATATGATAAGAAATATATATCCAGATTACACTAGCACTAAGCCAAATACTGTGTTCTGTTTTTTCTTACCAGATGTTTTATAGCATGTTAGTGTGTTAAGGAAGATTGATAAACCTAATAAACATATATAAACCTATCAGTAAAGGATTATGGAAAGGAAATTCTACTTCAGTTTGGAGTACTTGTAAGGTTTTGACCATAGGTTTTGCTTTACCTTAGCTCATTCCCATTTATAAGAGAACCACTTTTATCCTATGTTTTGCAGCACTTATGTTTACACTAAGAAAAAGAAATATATGCAAAGCTTTTAACCAGATTCTGTCACTAAGTCAGCTCTAATGAAAATATTGTGTCTCAGATATTTTGCATCTTTAACATGGAAGTGTAATATGGTAGGTTAGGTGCCAGTTTTACTTAATCTGATTTGACTAGTTGAGAAAAAGGATTGGATTTCTAGAATTTAAATGTTTAAGTGTTATTAAAGAGGGAAAAGGAGGCTTAAATAATGTTCCTATATAACCAGGTCATTAATTCAGCTGCTGGAAAATGAAGACATGGTCTACAGGGTGAATATATGGTAAAAATATTTTCCAAATTACAAAAAGGCTTACATTGCTATTATATAAATCATATAGTAAAGAACTGTATAATGAATACATTAAAATCACTTAAATGTTGACACAGTAAAAATAACCTTTGAGATTTTGATGACTATCTTTCTAGACCTCTTCCAATGACATACTTAAGTAAACTTACCATGAGTCTTATGGCACAGATTGTCTTACTTCTATGAACATTTTGTACATGTCTTTTGGTCAACATAAGCAGTGATTTCTGTCTGGTGTTTACCTGGGTCAAAGGGTATTCATTTTTTCAGCTGTACTAAATACTGTCAAATGGGTATGTTATTACATTTAAGGTAATAATAGACATGTATGTTCCTATTACCATTTTCATAATTGTTGTGGGTTTATTATTGTAGGTCTTTTTCTTCTCTTGTGTTTCCTGCCTAGAGAAGTTCCTTTAGCATTTGTTGTAAAGCTGGTTTAGTGGTGCTGAATTCTCTTAGCTTTTGCTTGTCTGTAAAGGTTTTAATTTCTCCGTCGAATCTGAATGAGATCCTTGCTGGATACAGTAATCTTGGTTGTTGGTTTTTCTCTTTCATCACTTTAAATATTTCCTGTTACTCCCTTCTGGCTTGCAGAGTTTCTGCTGAAAGATCAGCTGTTAACCTTATGGGGATTCCCTTGTATGTTATTTATTGCTTTTCCCTTGCTGCTTTTAATATTTTTTCCTTGTATTTAATTTTTGATAGTTTGATTAATATGTGTCTTGGCCTGTTTCTCCTTGGATTTATCCTGTGTGGGACTCTCTGCGCTTCCTGGAGTTGATTGACTATTTCCTTTTCCAGATTAGGGAAATTTTCAACTATAGTCTCGTCAAATATTTTCTCAGTCCCTTTCTTTTTCTCTTCTTCTGGCATCCCTATAATTCGGATGTTGGTGCGTTTAATGTTGTCCCAGAGGTCTCTGAGACGGTCCTCAATTCTTTTCATTCTTTTTTCTTTATTCTGCTCCGCAGTAGTTATTTCCACTATTTTATCTTCCAGGTCACTTATCCGTTCTTCTGCCTCAGTTATTCTGCTATTGATTCTGTCCGGAGAATTTTTAACTTCATTTATTGTGTTGTTCATCATTGTTTGTTTGCTCTTTAGTTCTTCTAGGTCCCTGTTAAACGTTTCTTGTATTTTCTCCATTCTATTTCCAAGATTTTGGATCATCTTGACTATCATCATTCTGAATTCTTTTTCAGGTAGACTGCCTATTTCCTCTTCATTTGTTTGGTCTGGTGGGTTTTTACCTTGTTCCTTCATCTGCTGTGTATTTCTCTGTCTTCTCATTTTGCTTCACTTACTGTGTTTGGGGGCTCCTTCTGCAGGCTGCAGGGTCATAGTTCCTGTTGTTTTTGGTGTCTTCCCACAGTAGGTAAGTTTGGTTCAGTGGGTTGTGTAGGCTTCCTGGTTGAGGGGACGGGTGCCTGTGTTCTGGTGGATGAGGCTGGATCTTGTCTTTCTGGTGGGCAGGACCGTGTCCAGTGGTGTGTTTTGGGGTGTCTGTGAACTTTTTATGATTTTAGGCAGCCTCTCTGCTAATGGGTGGGGGTGTGTTCCTGTTTGCTAGTTGTTTGGCATAGGGTGTCCAGCACTGTAACTTGTTGATCACTGAGTGGAGCTGGGTCTTAGCATTAAGATGGAGATCTCTGGGAGAGCTTCCGCCATTTAATATTATGTGGGGCCGGGAGGTCTCTGGTGGACCAATGTCCTGAACTCAGCTCTCCCACCACAGAGGCTCAGGCCTGACACCCGGCCGGAGCACCAAGACTCTGTCAGCCACACAGCTCAGAAGAAAAGAGAGAAAAAGAAAGAAAGAAAAATAAATAAAATAAAGTTATTAAATAAAAAAAATTATTGAAAATACAAAATAAAATGTAATAAGAAAAAAAGAAAGAGAGAGAGTGCAACCAAACCAAAAAACAAATCACCAATGATAACAAGTGCTAAAAACTATACAAAAAAAAACCCTACAAAAATCAAAAAAAAACGGACAGTCAGAATTCTAGGACAAATTGTAAAAACAAAGCTATACAGACAAAATCACACAAAGAAGTATACACATACACACTCACAAAAGGAGAAAAATGAAAAAAATATATATTTTTAAAAAAGGTAGAGAGCAACCAAATCAATAAACAAATCTATCAATAGTAATAAGCTCTAAATACGAAACTAAGATAATCATAAAACCAGAAACAGTTTAGATGCAGAAAGCAAACCCCAAGTCTACAGTTGCTCCCAAAGTCCACCGCCTCAATTTTGGGATGATTTGTCGTCTATTCAGGTAATCCACAGATGCAGGGTACATCAATTTGATTGTGAAGAGTTAGTCCACTCTTCCTGAGGCTGCATGGAGAGATTTCCCTTTCTCTTCTTTGTTCGCACAGCTCCTGGGGTTCAGCTTTGGATTTGGCCCCACCTCGGCTTTTAGATCACCTGAGGGCATCTGTTCCCTACCCAGACAGGGTTAAAGTAGCAGCTGATTAGGGGGCTCTGGCTCACTCAGGCCAGGGAGAGGGAGGGGTACGGAATGCAGGGTGAGTCTGTGGCGGAAGAGCCCAGTGTGACGTTGCAACAGCCTGAGGCATGACGTGTGTTCTCCTGGGGAGGTTGTCCCTGGATCACGGGACCTGGCAGTGGCGGGCTGCACAGGCTCCCGGGAGGGGAGGTGTGGAGAGTGACCTGTGCTCGCACACAGGCTTCTTGGTGGCTGCAGCAGCAGCCTTAGCATCTCATGCCCATCTCTGGTGTCTGTGCTGATAGCTGCGGCTTATGCCCATCTCTGGAGCTTGTTTAGGTGATGCTCTGAATCCCCTCTCTTCACGCACCCTGAAACAATGGTCTCTTGCCTCTTAGGCAGCTCCAGACTTTTTCCTGGACTCCCTCCCAGCTAGCTGTGGTGCACTAGCCCCCTTCAGGCTGTGTTCATGCAGCCAACCCCAGTCCTCTCCTGGGATCTGACCTCTGAAGCCCGAGCCTCAGCTCCCAGCCCCCACCCGCCCCAGCAGGTGAGCAGACAAGCTTTTTAGGTTGGTGAGAGCTCGTTGGCACCAATCCTCTGTGTGGGAATCTCTTCACTTCACCCTCTGCACCCCTGTTGCTGCGCTCTCCTCCATGGCTCTGAAGCTTCCCCCCAGCCCACCCACCATCTCTGCCAGTGAAGGGCCTTCCTAGTGTGTGGAAGCTTTTCCTCCTTCACAGCTCCCTCCCAGAGGTGCAGGTCCCCTCCTTATGCTTTTGTCTCTGTTTTTTCTTTTTTCTTTTGCCCTACCCAGGTACATGGGGAGTTTCTTGCCTTTTGGGAAGTCTGAGGTCTTCTGCCAGTGTTCAGTAGGTGTTCTGTAGGAGCTGTTCCACATGTAGATGTATTTTTGATGTATTTGTGGGGAGGAAGGTGATCTCCACGTCTTACTCCTCTGCCATCTTGAAGGTCTGCTTACCTAGGAGTTTTATATTCTTCTTTCTCTCCTTTGTTGCTTTCTTTTGTATTAATCAAATTTATTAGTACTATTATTATACAACTTTTCTCTATTACATTGTTAGTATAACATTCTTTACTATTATTTTTGTTTGCTGAAATAGTTTACAATAAATATTTTTATTCTAGATATTATAATACATATCTTGACTTATTATAATTTAATATAATGATCAATTTTAACAACTCCATTTACCCTCATGACTTTTTGGTATTGTTATTTTCATGAATTTTAGTTATAAATATACTTAAAAATCTATAGAACATGCTTACTTATTTTTTGTACAGTCTTAATTTCTATTTTATACTGTTGCTCTTCATTTCTTTCTGCATTTTTGTCTTTTCTTCTGATATCATTTTCCTTCTGACTAAGTCATTTCCCTTAGCATTTTTAAAGTACAGATCTGGTAATAATTTCTATCAGTTTTTATTTATTTGAAAATATCTTTAATTTGTCTTTATATATCGTAGTCACAATTGTGGTGTATAAGTTTCTGAGGGGACATATATTTGCATGTAGTACTTTAAAGATTACACTATATTTTCTGCAGCTCCTATATTTTTATAGGACATCAGTTGTCAGTCAGATTGTTACTCTTTTGAAGTTTATGCCTATTTTTCCTTTGCTTGCTTTTAAAACGTCCTCTTTTCTTTGGTTTTCAGCATTTTGACTATGCTGTCCCTAAGTGTACTATTTGATTCAACATGATTATTATATATCTTATTTGGTATATGCAGAGATTCTTGGTTCTGTGATTTAATATCTTTTGTTACTATTTTTAAAATGCATTATTTCTTCAAGTATTTCTTCTGTCCAACTTGCTTTCTTTTCTCCTGGAACTCCAGTAGTTTAGCTCTTTTATATTTGTTGCTCTCTTACTCTCTTCTGTATTTTCCTGACATTTGAATATTTTCTTTTGAACTTTCTCCCAGTTCACCAATTCTCTTTTCTTTTATATCTATTTGCTATTAAAATAACCTACTCGTTTCTTAATTTCACACATATTTTCATTTATATAATTTTTATTATATTTTGTAACATCTTGATATCTTAGTTTTATCCACTTTTCCTGCATTCTCTTGAACAAATTAATCATAATTATATCCTTTTCTATTAGATATGGATTCTCTGTAGATCTGTTCTATTTTTTAAAATTGTTCTGTATTTTCTTTTGATAGGAATTTTAAAAGTTTGATCATTAAAATTGAATTCTAGACTTTGCATACAAAAGCATGTAGAAACCTCACGTGAAACGACATTACCAGAGGGAGTTTCACACTTTCATTTTCCAAGCAGATGGTGTGGGGGACTGACCATGTCAACCTAATCAGGGATTAAGCTGAGTTATGACTAAGTTGCTACTTTGGTAATAGTCAATCTATATCTCTTTTTCCCTGTTTCCAGGTTACAGCTCTCCTGGACCTTCAAGTTACAACATATTGTGGTTTTAAGGCCTCTCCTCAATGGTTTTTTGCTTCTTAATACCAAAGACGGCTGCCAATGCAGCTCAGGATTGTAGACAGTTGTGGTTGAGGTGTTTAGCCTCTTGTCTTCACAACTTCATAATTCAGCAATACCTTGTGGGGAAAACTGGCTGTGTGTTTGATGCCCTCACATCATCAATCTTTCATTCTAGTAGCATCCCTCTGCTTTGGCAAAACCTGGATTCTTGTCCACTTGCTCAGCCAAAATTAGCAAAGGCCCAGGAATTATGTCTTGCTAGATGGTCAATATACTGCTTCTGAAGAGCAATTATTGCTACATAATAAATTACCAAGAATTTAGCAGTTTAATCTAACATACATGTATTATCTCATAGTTTCCACAAATCAGGGGTTTGGGTCCAGCTTACCTGGTCCTCTGCTTGGGATTCTACAAGACTATAGTCTTGCTGTTGGTCAGGCTATATTCTGTTCTTGAGTTTAGGGTCCTTTTGCAAACTGAGATGGTTGTTGGAAAATTCAGTGCACAGTAATCAGTGGTACCCCATGGCAAACAGCTTCCCCCTGAAACTTCTTTGGGTAGTTTTGTAGTGGAATGCCTCCAGCAAGACATTTCTCCAAGAACAGCTTTTCCTGCACCACAGAAGGAGGAATTTTGGTAAGGTCCAGATTTCCAGCAAGTCCCTCCAGTGGGTATCATAGTGACTTCTCTGCTATTTAGATGCTGCAGCCATACCTTCTCTAACAAGTTCTGAAGCTCATGTACAGCTGTGGGACTTCTTCTTTGGGCAAACTATCATAGCCCTAGGAGTAGTGGCTGATCCTTGTTTCTGTTATTCCTTCATTCTCTAGAGTTTTCTGTACTCCTTAGGAGACAATTTTCATTGCTTCAGTGCCCTGTTATAATTAATAATTATTTCTATTAAATTTTCTCTGTTCAAATTATTATGTGGTTTCTATCTCCTATTTGGATTTTGACTAATACATTCTGTATTTGTTTTTAGTGACTGTTCTTCTGTCACTGCCAATTATAACCACATAATCTATGATAGTTGTTCCTTGTAATGAAGTTATAGCAAATCTACAATTTCCATAATGCACATAAAAGAATAATGTAAGCCATTTGAACTAATAAAAAAAAGAAAGTGATAATTAGAGATGGAATCTGAAAGAAATGGGGTGATTTTTTAAAAACTGAGTGGAATAGAGAGCAAGATAATTTATAAGGGAAAACAACGATAGAAGATAAAATTAAATCAAGAAAAGATGATTAGAATATAACTAAATTTCTATTTTCAGTGTGGTGATTAGGATAAACTAAATAAATTAGCAAATAAAACCCAAACTCTCCAGATGAAGTATGTAACATATTGGACAAATTAACATACTTAAAATAAAAAAGCCATGGCCAAAATGTAAGGAAAACAATAAGTCCAAATAAAATGAACCCAGCAATCTTGGGAGTTAGCAAGTGTCAATGTCTTCTTTCACCCCCAAGGGCTTCTGCCATACCCCATGTAACTTGTACTGAGATTAATACAAAGTTTTGAGGCTGTGATACAAAGACAGGATTTACACAGTTGGCAGTCTCTAATGAAACTGATCATGCATATACTCTATGACCTAGCAATTCTATGCCTAGGTATTTACCCTAGAGAATATTTTGCACATTTGCACCAGGAGACCCTTACAAAAATATTCACAGTGTCAAATTCATAAAGATGAGAATTAAAATGCCTCAAATATCTATCAATAGTTGAATATGTCAGTAAATTGTGGTATATTCATGCAAGGAAATACTATTCAGCCGTGAAAAATGTATTAGAGCTATATACAACAACAATGATAAATCTGATAAACAGATTTTTATCTTATTTAAGAAAAAGTACAAAAAGTTGGAAACAACAGCATGATATAAAAGTAAGAGTATATTATTAAAATAGACCAATTTTTTTGGTCAGTAGCTTGAACTATTATTTTTATAAATCAATTTGATATGACTCTAAGGTGTTAATCTTAGCTTCATATTTTTCTTAACTTGGGTTTATCCTACATGGGGGTAGAGTGGAGAAGTAAATATATTGATGTCTTGATTCACATAATAATAACTAACTACCTGAAATATGTGTTCAAAGATATTTCCTAATTGTAGAAATTGTTGATATGGCTTCAACTCTTCAAGGAAGAGTAAGAAGAGAGGGTCAATAATAAAGCTACTGATAACATAGCATTAGAACAATCTATTTCATTGAAGAATACTACTCTGATTTGTAGAATTCTAAGACAGTGCAATCATTTTCCTCCTTTAAGGTACTTGAGACTATTTAAATATCATTATGTTACATAACAGTTAACAAGTCTTCTTTTCAAAATGATATTTGAAAAGAGTTCTTACCGTTGTCCTTCAGATCATTTGATGATATCATTATGTGTTCAATGAAATGTTCTATGATTAACATAGTGACTGAGTATGAGCGTGAGTGTGTGTGTGTGTGTGTTTGTGTATGTCTGGGCATGCGCACATGTGTATATTGGGGAAGAGAATAAAAAAACAAGAAAAATAAGAATACTAAAATAAGTATATTTATTAATGTGAGAGAGAGAGACAGAGTCAGAGACTCAGAAAAGTATGCTCAGGAAAAGTATATTTTGCCCAAGACCAGATTTTAGATGGCAGGACAGGAACTCAAAGCCAAGAGTTTTTGGCTTTTAGTCCTTTATCACTTTGCCTAAACAGTAGAATGGCATGATAATTTTTTCAACACTAATCTGGAAGCAGAGTTTTCAGGTAGAATTGGAGGGGAAAGACTGACAAAAGGAGACCATTTGTAGTGCCGTTAAAAAATTCTAGATGAAGTTAACAAAGGCCTGAATTTAAATGGTAGCTGTGGAAATGGATCCTGCTTCCAGCTTCTTAACTGTGTCCTATGTCCTTTTAAACATTTTTGTGAGAACTAGTTTGATTGAGAGTCTTTACAATCCTTTTAAAGTTCTCTCTGGTGTTTTTTACAATGAGCTGAATGCTTTTGGATAATCTCTCTGATTTATCTAAGCTTAGTAAAATGTTCAATAAAAGTGGACTATTTGAATTCAGTGAAAGAGCACAGACTGCTGTTAGATTTTTGGAATGTTTTCTAATTTCTACATATAAAAGGATAACAAGTTAAACATTCAAGGAAAAGAATATGCTCTATGGGTTTCATCCCCATGAAAAACACTGAAGTTTGAGGTTTGGCTAGAGAACTTTTGTGTATCTGGCATCGTCCCTGTCTCAACTCCACATTTCTTCCTGTTGCTTTGGTTTACATGGGCAAGTCGGGCTATAGTTAGGTGAATATTTCCTTGTGGATTATAATGTTAATATGTGCATGGTAGAGCAGAAATGGCACTAATCAAGAACCTAAAAGACCAGCACCCTAGGCCAGGTTCTGTTATTTTTTTAAGTTAAATTGTTAAATGACAATATAAATTGTTCATCCTTATTGCCTTATTTCCTAAAAAATAGAGATTCTAAATTCTTTTTTTCATTTTCTTATAGATATATTTAATATCATCAAGCAAATAAAAATCCAAAAACTAAATGTTTAAGTCCTTTGTAAATGATAAGTCAAGAGCTAATATATCTTATCATTATTTGTATGCTAAAGAATATATGGCCTGACTTGATGGATGGTATGAGGTTACAGCAATTGATTCAAGGCTAACTGATTGGCAGGGAAGTCCAAAATCTATGAATAAATAGGTAATCATATATCTGTGTGGCAGATTCTGTAGACTGACTCACTAAATACCATTTTCAATCTCCTTCTACATGCTTTTCTCTTCCACAGAGGCTGGAAAGCTAATAGATGCATTTTCCGGATAGCTGTGCAGCTAGGTTTCTGCATGTAATCTAGGATTTTTTCAGCAGACAAACCCAAGAGACTAGGAAGCCAGAGGTGAGCAATGTGAGATGGCAGTTACACTTAATTTATTGTTCAGGGTTCTCCAAAGAAAGAAAACCAGTAGCCAATAATGTCTTACATATAAATTAGGTCACACAATTGTGAGGGCTGGAAGGTCCAAATCTGTAAGGCAAGTCAGCAATTTGGAAATCATGTAAGAGTTGATGCTGCATTATTGAGTCCAAAATCTGCAAAGTAGATCAACAGTTTAGAAATTCAGGTAGAATTTCTCTATTTCAGTCTTGAGCCAGAATTTCTTCTTCTTTGGGAAACCTGTCTTTGCTTATGGCCTTTAACTGATTAGATGAAGCTCATCCACATATTATGGATGGTAATCTGTTTTATTCATAGTCAACTCATTGTAAATATTAACTACATCTAAAAAATATCTTCAAAGCAACATGTAGACTAGTGCTTGATCAAACATCTGGGTATCTTAGCCTAGTCATTGACACATAAATGAATGTATTTGAAAAGATAAAATTTGGGGCAGTTTTGTTAGCATTTCTACTGTCCAAGCTTAGTGGTATAGATGCTGAACAACAGATCACAGGTCTAATGGAGGGTTTTTAATATTCTGGATATGTAGAAACCAAGTTGATTTGCCTGGGCATCTAAGGCATTTTTTTTTAAACTTCTTAGCAACATCTAGCTAGTTTAAATAAAGTCAAGCGTGCATACTATTGTCTGCAACTACCAACACTAACAAAAAATAGAAGTGCTTTCAAGTGCCATAACCTCAAAGATATAAAACCTAGAATTGGTTTTCTGACCTAGATTGAGTTTGAAACAGTGAAGATTCAGTTAGCATTAGAGAATGAGATACTGGTAGTCCATGATGGGCAAGGTCACAGAGTTACTTAAATTATTCTCTTCATGACTTTGAATAAATTTCCTCATAAAGTCAAGCCTTCAGGAGAATGAATGGATACTATGACAGATAATTTTAAAAGGATAGAAGAATACAAATATTGTGAGATGAGTTGGCTGTTTCTAAGTGCAGTAGGGAACTTAGTGGAAAAAATGACATGATTAAGGTTTTAAATGTTTGTTTCAATAGCTGTCAGATAGTTTCTTAGGACTGAACAAAGAAAACGGAAAAGAAGAGAAAGGAATTTCTTATTTCCCCAAAGTGCAACATTGCTATCACCAAAAATAAGATGTAAATTTTAATTTTGATTATAGTGTTATATTATAATGGTTGGTTGGTTGAGTTCACAGTCTTGTGAAAGAGTATCACTCAAGACAGACTGCAAAAATCTGTTGAAATAAGTTTGAATGGATTCTGAGGGAAAATAGGGAGAAGTATAATTACTGATGAAGATATTTACGTAGGGAATTTACTAAGGATTCTGGACTCAGTGTGCTGGAAAGAACAGCTGAGAGGGGTTCTGTTTGCTTAATTAGTTGATCTATATTAGGCTTCGGAAGAGGCTTGTGCTAAATGAAATTTAAACAAGAAAATTTCTTTGTAGTAAAATGCAGTGAAAGGAATACAATAGTTGAGACAAAGGAATTTATTATGTGCATCCCACGCATCTAACCTCATATATAGTCCTCAGGACATCCCAAAGGATATTCTTTTCCAAGGCACTTGGGAGAGCACCAGCATCTTTGAAGAGTACTATGGTACTTTGTAGACTGGGATGAGCGGGGAGATGCTGCCATTGAAGTGTGTTTTCTTATTTCATAGTGAAAGAGACTAAACATCAGTATTCTCCTGCCAGACAAGATGGCCTGATTATAATGATGGGCAGCAGAGAAAGATGCTAAATATTGTAGTCCATCTAGGTCTTTGTTGACCTCTAACTTATTATGGAGTCTTTGGTACCAAAATAAAAGGGCAAGTTCCTGAAGTCCTACTTGACTTCTAAAAGTGCCTCCCTCACTTAAAAAAAAAAGAAAGACAAGAAAAGAAAACACGATTTCAGGTCTAGCAAAAAACAACGGCCTGAACTGAGCTGCAAGATAGTCAATTTTACCACCTACTCAATTGCCAGACCTGAGTAAGCTTAGAGATACAGCACTATCAGACAGAATGCAAAGCCACATCTGTTTGAGGAAGATGTTTGAAATATTACAATTATATTAAATGAGATTTCTTCCTAGCTTTCCTCAAAAGAATGTATGATCATTTTCCAAAATAACTGTGCTGTGGGAAAGTAATATAACTAGAATTTTTTTGCTTATCGGACAATGGACACTGAGTTACTGCTAATTTCAAGAAAGCCATTTTTCCCTTGTTCAGGGACAGTTAATGAGAGTAAGTTAACAAATTTAGTCTTGACTGAAAAAGATGCAGGCATCTTGATCTATTTTTCATAATTCAGGTCACCTGCTTTCCTGTGTAGGAGACAGATTGGTCTTAAAGAATGATGGTTGATTATTGTAAAACTGTGCATTTCACATCTTATGTGCTATATGATTCTTTAATAAGACAAGTAAGCATCTCCATGGCACCTTGGCACTTGATATACAATTATTGATTTGGCCAACTTTCTATTCTGATAAGTGGAGAATACTAGAAAGAATTTATTTAACTTGGCCAGGAAAATACAAAGCCTTCAGTGTCTAAATTTAGAAATATGTCATTTCTTTACCTCTGGGTCATAATTTCATCTGCAGAGAACTTTGTCATTTCAACATCTTCCAGAACATCAAACTGGTCCTTTTCATTGATGACATATGTGAATAGAGTCTAGGGAGCAAGAAGTAGCAGGCACCTAGATGATTTGATAAAACGCATGCATACAGCAAGGTAGGAGATAAACTCTAATGAAATTCAGTCTCAAAAGTATAGTAAATTTTCCAAGGATACAAGAGTCTGGAGCATATTAAAATTTTATTTTCAAAGTAAAACTGTATTTTTCTCTGTCTGGCATTAGAAAAGTAAGTTTATTTGAATTTTGGAGGCTACGTATATGACATTTGGCCTATGTATAATCTCAACTTATTTATTGGGTAATTAGGCTTTAAGTTTTGAATTGGACAAAAACACAAAAGAAGACTTTCTAGCTTATTCAGTTTGTAGTATAAGCAGTTTTGCTACTTAGCCCTTATGACATAGATTTAGTGACATTTGCTGTCTGTGACCAATTGGGATGCTGAAATGAAGCAATAACAAGCCTCAATAATAGATTCATAGTTCCAGCCCCTAGGTTTTATATCAAAGCCACGGTAAGTACTGCACTATTTTGAGAAATAGCTCTTGCCTCTGTTGGATACTCTAAGGCCATTCATAAAACACCAGCTAATCATGTGACCTGAGCTTCCCATTATGGTTTGTGTTATTTAATCCACAAAACCAGAATTTGGGGCAAACCTAGAAGTGGCATATATCAGATCAAACTCAAGGAGATTCTAAAGGCATTAGAAAGACCAGTGGGCAGGTGGTCACTTTCTCCATGTGCCAACTATTGCTGTATTGCCATTTCCTTCTCAACCTATCTTATGGCTTCAGGGAGTACCCTACATCCAATAACTGAGGATGACAAACTTGAAACTTAGCTGTAGATATTTCTGGCACCAAGTAAGCGTAGCATCCTCTAGAAATACAATTCACCATTGGCCCTGAAGGACAGTGCAGTAAAGAAATCCTTCCAGAAAGCAACACTTTGAGCAGTACAGGTGATTTTTCCACTTTGATTGGAAGGAGTGATGAGTATGGTATGGCTTTATTTAAATTTATGAGCTGTAGCTAGTTTTGGGCCAGAGGATCGGGAATTTGGAAGGATATATTGGGAAGATTAATGACGGGGTTTGAGGGAAATTTATATAAATGGGTCCCAAATTTGAAATATCTGTGCCCCATGTGAATGATCAACAGATGGCCCTGTTTGCAGAGGAATCAGTGATCAGCTGAGGATTTATTTTTTTTGTCAGGCACTGCCCTCATCTCAGTTCTTATTCTGCATGATCATGAACAAATTGCCATGATTGTCAGGGCAAAGTAAAAGGTTTATGAACACACAACTCCCCTCCGCTAGGATGTCCTTTATATTACTATTGAGTAGAGACATAGACAGAACTCCTGATATTAACCACAATTTGGAGGGACCAACCAAGAACCTGAAAGGTCAAGTATGTTGGATCCTCCTATTTTGAAAGAGTGATGATTTCTCCTCATTGAAATTGACTCATATTCTGGATTTTGATTTTTCCTTTCTTCCTTACCTGTTTCTGTCAGCAATATTATTCATGAACTTACTGATTTTCTTATTCTCTGTTACCAAAACCAAAGCAAAACAGAACAAAAAAACAAAATAAAACTTTTGATCAAGGAATTTATTTTACCATGAAATAAGTAAGGAATTTTTTAGTGCTCTTGGTATTCATTTTTTTTAACTTAAAAATGTATTCTATCATCAAGTGGCCAATTGCCTTATATACAATAAAATGTTTATTTAAGAATATATAAGGATCCCGATGGGAAACAATGCATTAAAGTGTTTTATGCTGTCCTATAAAGTACAGAATAGCTTCTTAACAAGAAAACAATATATGGTAATGTTTTTCCCATAACCAGAATGCATGGGTCTGGGAATTAAGGGGTTGAAGAGAGAGTGATACTTTCACTATAGCACCAAAATGCCCCACTCTTCAAATTCTTCTTCTTGTTCCTGTGACTTTATACGATACTGATTTAGAAGTCTACAAAAACAAGGAATCAATACTTTCAACATTGAACAGGTAGTTGAGAAAATCAACCAGCCATTTTTGGCCTTTCACACCACTGGATGCCTGGATCAATATGGAGAAAGTCTTGTCCTAATTAGCCTGTGATGCAGCCTGAGAGCATACGGAATATGAATGGATAATAGAAGTGGAAATATGTTATAAATGCAAACCACAGCCTTGTGGACAATTCCAAAAATTAAAGCTATGGTAGATACTCATAATTTCTTTACTCGGTTACGTATATGCTTAGGTGTATGAAAATTTCTCCCAAACTTACTTTCTTACTAGTTTATATAGATTATGTGGACAATAGTTAAATGCCATTTAGTACATAAACTAGAGGATATCAAACCAAGATCGTGACTGAACTGTGATAGAAAAAAAAAATGTCACCTAGCAAAGGATACAGTAAATGGTGTGATTATGGATCTACTCTCTTGATGAGAGGCAAACACATTTCATTTCTGTGATCAATAGTTACATTCTAGTAGGCAGGATCACATGGTTTTCATTAGGGTTGTTGTTTTGCTTTTTGCTACAGGAATATGGGTGTGTTTGGGAAGAGTAACCAAAGATTTGTTTTGTGGTAGAGATTACAAATTGGCAGTGGGTTTTCTGATAGGACAATTTTCAGAAGGCAGTTGTGTTTATTTAATGTCTGTGCTGTTCCTGGTTGTGTAGCCTCCAAACTCACTTCTCTGGCCATTTCAGACACTCTGTGAGTTTCCTAACTCCCTGTGGTATTTCCATTCTGCAAGAGTAAATTCTAAGAACTAAAAGTTAGAAGGAAGACTGCTGATGCATTCATTCATGAACAAATGAGTGTTCTATGAATTCATTTCCTACAGTGAGGTTGTTGAGTGGAAAATTTCCTCTTTCCCCAGAAGTGGAGAATAGGATTCAAATTTGGAAGAGCAGAAGGTGAAGAGTACTCTAGTTTCTAACAAAGGAAAAATATCTCCTAAAATTCTGTTCCCCAGAAAGTCATGCCACCATTCCCCAAATCCTTGCATCCTCTCTTTTCCCTGTCTATCTAAACCAGAAGACTAAGGGAATTTACACAGATTAGAAGACAGTATCAAGGTTATGAGTTATTGATTTGGAGGCAGTGCTAGGAGTTTGGAGAAGGGAGAGAGATGCATACGTCTTCTACTTAAAACCGGTGAAAAGTACGCAGGACAACCATTTGTAAAGATTATGTATTCATGCATGAAGGTGAGATTGACATCTCAGGCCCTAGTTGTGCATGCAGCAGACCTGCTGAAATGGTCTGAGCCTATGTAAACACTGGAAAGGAGAACTGGAAAACTGGAGAGAGAGCAACTAGGAAAGAGAGAAAAGTCTGAAGAAGAGCAATCAGCCCTTTTCCACTTCTGCATTGTCCTTTGGCATGACAAGGATGCATACATTTCCCCATGGAGAGCCTTGGGCTAAGCTGCCAGTACCCCACTCAAGAGATTTAGTGCTGGGTCAGAGGGAAAGGTGCAGGAGATCAAGTCAAAAAAAGAAAGCTCACTTATCAAGGAGCTGTGCCATGGGGATTCCCTTAGAGAAGGGAATCATCAGCAAGTCAATGATAGCTGAGGAGTAACAAGAGCCAACAGAAGATTATAGTCGTAATTGTTGATTAAATAAGTATTTGACCTTTTCATCTCATCCTTCCGGACAGATCCAAATCACAAAGGAGCTAGAACCTAAAGAAGGAGATGAAAGGGTGGATCAAGCTCTGTAACGCATCTGAGTTCCCTTGAGCCAATATCTGGCACAGAGACAGGGGTGCAGATGGCTATTAAATCACATATGAGTTTGAAGAATTGGACTGAACAAGATAGGTTTTTTAATAATAAAAATGACCAGGAAAATATGGATGATGTCTGAGATGTTGTTAAGAGACAGGAAAGGAACATATGACATAGCACAAAAAGCTGCTCAACATCACTAATTATTAGAGAAATGCAAATCAAAACTACAATGAGGTATCACCTCACACTGGTCAGAATGGTCATCATCAGAAAATCTACAAACAACAAATGCTGGAGAGGGTGTGGAGAAAAGGGAACCCTCTTGCCCTGTTGGTGGGAATGTAAATTGATACAGCCACTGTGGAGAACAGTATGGAGGTTCCTTAAAAAACTAAAAATAGAATTATCATATGACCCAGCAATCCCACTACTGGGCATATACCCAGAGAAAACCATAATTCAAAAAGACACATGAACCCCAATATTCACTGGGGCATTATTTACAATAGCCAGGTCATGGAAGCAACCTAAATGCCCATCGACAGATGAATGGATAAAGAAGATGTGGTATGGGCTTCCCTGGTGGTGCAGTGGTTAAGAATCAGCCTGCCAATACAAGGGACATAGGTTTGAGCCCTGGTCCAGGGAGATCGCACATGCTGTGGAGCAACTAAGCCAGTGAGCCACAACTACAGAAGCAAGCCCGCACACCTAGAGCCCATGCTCTGCAATAAGAAAAGCCACCACAATATGAAGCCCATGCACCACAACAAAGAGTAGCCCCTGCTTGCCGCAACTAGAGAAGGCCCACGCAGAGCAACGAAGACCCAACACAGCCAAAAATAAATAAATATATAAATAGATTTATATATATATAAAAAAAGATGTGGTACATATATACAATGGAATATTACTTAGCCATAAAAAGGAACAAAATTGGGTCATTTGCAGAGACATGGATGAACCTAGAGACTGTCATACAGAGTGAAATAAGCCAGAAAGAGAAAAACAGATATCATACATTAATGCATACATGTGAAATCTAGAAAAATGGTACAGATGAACCAGTTTGCAAGGGAGAAATAGAGACACAGATGTAGAGAACAAACGTATGGACACCAAGGGAGGAAAGAGGAGGTGCAGGTGGTGGTGTGATGAATTGGGAGATTGGGATTGACATGTATACACTGATGTGTATAAAATAGATAACTAATAAGAACCTGCTGTATTAAAAAAATAAGATTAAAAAAAAAGGAAGTCAATAATTAGAGAAGAAATGTTTTCTGTTTATACTCTCTCCAAGTTCACACTGATGATCCAGTGGCATTTACCAAATGGTCAAAAAAATATATATTAGTGGAATAACCCAAGTGATTTGACTTACAGAACAAGGGATTTGATTTTGCTGGGTGAGTCCAAGGACGTTTTCAGCAAAAGGCTGACAATGAAACTAAGTCATGAAAGTTGTCCAGGAAATTCCAGTGAAGGAGAATATGGGCAAGCCTTCGGGTCAGATGGGACAGCAAATGCATTAAGGCTGAAATTTTGTGGTTTGGCTAAAACATATGGGACAAAGGAAATGACAGGAAATAAGACGGAAAGAGTGAGCAGTGTGATGGTAAGTTCTCAAAATCTTTTGATCTGGGAAATACCACGTTCAAATACATATTTGTTTTGTTTTGTTTTGTTTTTAATTTATTTATGGCTGTGTTGGGTCTTCGTTTCTGTGCGAGGGCTTTCTCTAGTTGTGGCAAACGGGGGCCACTCTTCATCGCGGTGCGCGGGCCTCTCACTATCGCGGCCTCTCTTGTTTCAGAGCACAGGCTCCAGATGCGCAGGCTCAGTAACTGTGGCTCACGGGCCTAGTCCGCTCTGCGGCACGTGGGATCTTCCCAGACCAGGGCTCGAACCCGTGTCCCCTGCATTGGCAGGCAGACTCTCAACCACTGCGCCACCAGGGAAGCCCCAGGTACATATTTTTTGAGAGATAGCTGTGGTGAGAGGATGGAGTTTGACTTAGAAGAGACTAGAAAAGAGGATCACTAAGGTCACTAAGAAGCTTGCAGTGATAGATCATGAGAATTCAAACTAAGCTGAAAAGGCAGAAGAAGGGCAGTTGTACAAAATTTTCAGTGGTAGAAATATTATCACTTGAACTCAGGAATAAGTTATGTGGAAAAATGTATTCAGGATGATAACAAGATTTCAAATTTGGACTGGGTTTAGAGTGAGAAATCTTTTATAGGTGAGTACATTGGATGTGAACACATAAACATTAAGATGAAAACATTACTTATTTTCCTTCTTCCCTTTTTCCCCTTCTATTTTTTTCTTCCTCTCTCACTCTCTCGTCTTCCCCGCCATCTCTTGCATATCTTTTAGTCTTTCTGTTTTGCATTTTATTTTTCACTGGATTTCACAATAATAATTTGGAGTGGTTAATAGTTAATGTTATTCTCTCTGTGTTTTTCTAACATTTCTAACTCTAGATTAGTATCCACTTTTCTCTCTCACAGTTTTGGAACTCCATATAAATTGTCCTGGGGAAATAAGAACTTGATCTCATTTTGCATTCAGAAACAATAGCATTCCCATATGCCTGTTGATGAACTTGTAATTAAAATAATCATATTAAGCAGTAGCCAATAATCAATGTGGCTTGCTAAAACTAAGCTTTAAGATAACTACTTTCAGTTACCCTGTACAAAATCATTTGTAAAAAAGATCTATACTCATAGATGGGTTTAGATATAGTAAAATATTTAATGAATAATATGCAAAGAACAAAGCAAGCAAAATAAAACAAAATTAGAAATGACCCTAGGAACAATAATTTGGTAAACAAAGTGCTTGATCATTTATGTGTTTTAAAGTCATTGACAAGAAAACAAAAAACTGTCTTGGACAATTTTTCTCTTGGATTCATCCAAAATGTGGTTTATTCCTCTCATTTATTAGTTTAAAAAGGGAGAATTTGATTTGATGTGGCCCAATGCCATGCAAAAAAGAGATATGCCAATAATGTAACTTATTTGACAGATACATAATATTTAAACCAGATGAAAAAATCAACATGTTTATTTTTCATCAAGTTAAGTTCAGTAAAAATATTTCTATGTAATATATCATCATGGGATGTCATCTTGAGAAGGTCAATTTAAATAAGAAAGAAAAACTTGTAGCCTAGATCAAAACCACAAGCCTCCAAAGAAATATAAGACTGTAAGTTGTATTCAGATGCAGGAATGCTTAATAATTGCTTTCTTTAGGTCATTTCTGGGATATGGTAACTCTAACCGTTTTTTTTTTGGAGGGGGGTGAGGAGAGGCTTAATTTGGTCTGCATAAAAGTAATGCTTGTCTCTCACAAGGAGAAAAGTCCAATTAAAAGGACACAAACATGATTTAAGTGTCATCATATGTTTTCTCATTGCATGAGAAACCTTTATTTAGTATAACCTCCCTACTCATAACCACAACCTGGGCTGGGCTTACTTAGAGAGATATTGGAAATTTTCCACGTGACTGGTTAGCTAATTGGCTCTCCTTTGGGGATGTGAGAGGAGAAATAGAGGAAGGAAGATCAGTTTCCTGATGTTCCTGAAAACTGTTTAGAAATATGGCATGATGGGAATTTACCAGCTTTGTCCTTTGGGTGTTATTATACTTAATAGAATGATCCAGTTTCTTATAGTGTCTAAGTGATGCCATGAAATAAATTTAGCTGCGGAAGGAACAGATATTTTCTCCTGTATACAATTTGGCACAATGCTTAAACCAGTTAACATCCACAGGGAAGAAAGTTGAATAAATAAAGCACACTTTTATAATGTGCAATATCTTTAAAAGTAAAATACTAAGAAAAATTACGCAACATAATTTACTCTTGTTCTCTAGTATAATTTAAGGAAACCCTTCAGTGTTAATCTGGTGCACTAAAAATTCTGTGGTGTCCATAAAAAGTTAAAAGCAAAATCTTATATTAATACTTCTTTCCCAAGCAGGTGTTATAAAGAATTAGTCAGAGGTCTTAAGAATAAACAAAGTGTTATGCATAATCATGTTATGAAATAAATGTGTTTTGTTTCAAAAGCTCTTTCATCTTCAAAGATTTTAGTAGTCACAGTGGGGTAAGAAGGTGGTAGCTCTCGTCTACAAATCTTGTCTTAAATTTAGAGAGTATTTTTTTCAAAGAATCTATAAGCACCCTCATATTTTTATCTTTGAAGGTGTGAGGTATTTGCAGTTAAATGTCTCCAGTGGGTTGTATAGTTATTCACAAAGCAAATACTGCTAAATATTTATAAACATCAACTATCATATAAAATTTTAGAAAATTAGTAACTTTTTTCCAACAAATCCTCACAGAGCATCTACTAAGAGGCAGGTAGAGGGGCTACAAAGCCATATGCTGAGATACAAAGGTAAAGAAAATGAGTAACACCTATTCTCTGCCATGGAGACAGACACTCATGTAGTTCAAGCCATGTAATATTAATTTTCTCTAAATTCTAGCTCTAACTATATATAACTATGTATCAGACATTTTCATCTGTATGTCTTACGTTAATTCACATTCAAATATCCAAAGTCAAGCTACTCATTTCTTTCGTCTCTGGCAACAGTCACAAGCCCTCCTCCTCATGTACATATTGGAAAAAAAAAAAATCTTCTCAAACTGCTAATTCATAAACTTCACATTCTTTTGATTTCTATTCCTCTCCTTTATCTTTTTGCCAGTCATTTGATTTCTTTTCCTATCCTTTTGTGTTAATCTAGTTATTCTAAAACCCTGACATTTCTGTTTTAAAACTGCTTACTTGCATTCCTACATTATCACTCCAGGAGAAGTAGCTTGGCGTACAGAGTTTTGATTCCAATCCCTGCTCAGCCGCATAATTGATATGTGTCTTTAAGAAAGTTACGTTAACACCTCTGTGAGCCCAGGTTCCCTGAGGATTGTTTGGAGGGTTAGGAAGACAATGTATATAAAGCACTCAGCAGAGCGCCCACGGATGCCAGTCAGCAATGCAAGCTGGCTTTATTATTCCTGCCTCCCCACAGTTTAGTTCACCTCCTCATCACTTGTTCGGCATCTACCAAACTCTCTGAGCCTCTCTTCCTAATTGCAGTCTCTCCTTAAATGCCAGTTTGCACCCTAATAATTTACCCTTCTTTCAGACTTTTTCTTATCATGCCATTTGGCTATTCAAAATGGTGTCCTGATTCTCCATTTCCATTAAGATAAAGAATCTTTCAGATCTGACCTTTTTCTCCCATTGATTCTTCATAGTGACTCCTCACGCCAGCCAGGCCAACTTCCCTGGGTGTGTTTCTGTAAAACATCAGACATATTTCCGTGTTTGCTGTGCCTTAGCTTCTACTTGGCCTCCCATATTCTGCTTCTTCAAAATGTGAGGCATACAGCTAAAGCATAAAATGTGTGTGTATGTGATTAAATTTATAATTGAAAACTCTTTAAGAAAATTAAAAAAAAATTAAATTTCAAAATTGTAATCCCAAATGATATCTCTAATTTTACCTAACACTGGAGGACAATTTGTTATCAATTCCACAAAGTCTCTTGCAGAAAATGGAGGAGGAGGGAAAAACTGAAAACTACTCTCATTTTGATAAAATCAACATTATCCAATACCAAAATTAGACAAGGTCATAATGATGGTCTTTGTGTTTTTTCTAAGAGTTTTAGAGGTTTACATTTTACATGTGCTCTCTAGTCCATTTGAGTTCATTTTTAATATGCTATAATATAGCATAAATTCTGTGTGTGTGTGTGTGCGTGTTATTTTGCATATAGATGTCCAGTTGTTCAAGCACAATATTGGACAAAAATTGTCATTTGAATTGCTTTGCAGCTTTGTCAAAAATCAATTGACCATATTTGTGAAGTTTTATATCCTGAATCTCTATTCTATTCCAACTGTATCTGTGTTTATTCTTTCACCAATACTACAGGTCTTGAGTACTATATCTTTATAGTATGTATTAAGACAGGGAATTGTGAGTCCTCCAAATTTGTTGGATTTTTTCCAAAGTTTTTGTCTATTCCAGTATCTTTACACACACACACACACACACACACACACGTGTGTATGTAAAAAAATATATACATATATATTTTTAAATCAGCTTGTCTATATCGCCAAAGCATTCTGCTAGGATTTTGATTAGATGTATAAAACCAGTAGATCAATTTGGGGAGAATGGACATCTTAATTATATTAGGTTTTCCAGTCCATCAATAATATATGTCTTTCTATTTATTTAGAATTTATCTTCTTTCTTTCATCACTGTCTTACAGTTTTTAGTATACAGATCCTGAACGTATTTTTTAGAATTATAAATAAGAACTTCAGGTTTTTGAAGGTATTATAAATTATATGGTGTTTAAAATTTTTTAGTTTCCAATTGTTCAATGTTACTACATAGAAAATATGACACATTTTTACATGTTGATCTTATAGCCTATGACAAGGCTAAACCAACTGAGTTCTAGGAGTTATTTCGTAGATGTTTGGGTATTTTCCACGAAGACAAGTAAGTAATCTGAGAATAGGAGCAGTTTCATTGCTTTTTTTCCCACAGTGAATGTCCTTCATTTCTCTTCCTTTTCTTATTGCACTGACTATGGCTTTCAGTAGGTTATTGAATTGGTGTGATAAGATGTTATTTGTAACAAGATATTATTTGTTATAAATAACAAGGTGTTATTTGTATAGATAACATCTATACAAAGTTCCTAATCATGCTTATTCAGCTTTCACTGTAAAATCTAATGTGATTGTAGATTTTTGTAGATGTTCTTTTTCAGATTGAAGGAAGTTTTCTTCTATTACTAATTTTCTGAAAGTTTTTGTTTATTTGTAAGTCAAAGATAGATGTTGACTTTTGTAAAATGTGTGTCCTGCATGCCTTGTTTTGGTTATGAGGTTTTTCTTGTTTAGTTTATTAATAGGTAAATTGCATTGGTTGATTTTTTTAAGTGATGAACACCTTTACATTACTGGGATAAACCCGACTTGCTCATGATGTATATTTCTTTTTCTATATCGCTGGGTTTAATTTCCTAATATTTTCTTGAACTTTGTTTTCTCTATATACAGTTTTATTTTCTTGTAGTCTCTGTCTGGTTTTGCTATCAGGGTAAGGCTGGTCTTACAGAATGAATTAAGAAGTTTTTACTCATTTTCTAGAAGAGATTTTGTGGAACCGATGGTCATTTTAATTTTAAATTTTTGGCAGAATTTATGATACCATAAATGATACCATCTGGGACTAGATTTTTCTTTATTTTTTAGGAAAACTATCAACTACAAATTCAATGTGTTTTATCTATATATCTTACTATTTAGGTTATTTACTTCTTTTAGCATGAGTTTTTTTTTTTTTTTTTTTTTTTTTTTTAACACTAAGACCTTGAGCTCTTAGCGGTCTTCTTTCTCCTAGGGGCATTTGCTTTTTATTTATTTATTTATTTATTTATTTATTTATTTATTTATTTTTGGTTGTGTTGGGTCTTCGTTTCTGTGCGAGGGCTTTCTCTAGTTGCGGCGAGCGGTTGCCAGTCTTCATTGCGGTGCGCAGGCCTCTCACTGTCGCGGCCTCTCTTGTTGCGGAGCACAGGCTCCAGACGCGCAGGCTCAGTAGTTGTGGCTCACGGGCCTAGTTGCTCCGCGGCATGTGGGATCTTCCCAGACCAGGGCTCGAACCCGTGTCCCCTGCATTGGCAGGCAGATTCTCAACCACTGCGCCACCAGGGAAGCCCTAGCATGAGTTTTGATAGTTTGTATTTTTCAATAAATTGGTCCATTTCATTTAAGTTGTCTGTATTATTCTTTTATTATCTTTGGATGTCCACTGGATCAGTAGTGTTGCCCCCTCTTTCTATATTTAATGGTAAATATACATGTATATTTTAAAATATATATAAAATACATATGTATATACATATATATACACAATACAGTGTATTATATATATATATATATATTTTTTTTTTTTTTTTTTTTTACTGAGTTTTTCCTACCTTTTTTTCAGTTACTGAGAGAGGTGTCCTTGAGTCTCCAAGTGTAATTTATGCCTGTCTAGTTCTTCATTTTCATCTATCTGTTTTGTTTTATGTATTTGAAAGCTCAGTTATTGGATGCATACACACTCAGAATCCATATGCCTTCTTAAAAAATTGACAGTTGACCTTTATATCCTTAAGTGATATTTTTCTTTATCTATAGTGATTGGTTTTGGTTCTGGAGTCTGCTTTGTCTTCAGCTTTTTAAAAAAAAAAAAATCATGTTTGCATGTTATACCTTTTTTCATCTTTTTATTTTTAACCATCATTATGTTTATAGTGGGTTTCTTATAGACTGCACATTGATGGATCTGGTTTTCTTTTTTATCTGATCTGAAAGATCTGTCATAATTAGTGTGCTCAGACAATTTGCATCTAATACAATTCCTCATATGATTAGATTTGTGTCATTTTATTATTAGTTTTCTCTTTGTCCCTCTACTATTTGTCACTCTTTTGTTCTTTTTCTGCCTTTTATTTGAGTTATTTTAATAACAAATTTAATTCACTAATTTGTTTCTTACTGGATTTCTTTGTGTGTGTGTGTGTGTGTGTGTGTGTAGTTTTTCTAGATATTAAAAAGCATAATTTTGGGATATTCATAAATAAATAAGCTTATTTTATATAATAATATTTTTATCTGATATACCTAAAATAGTACTTGATAACCTCTTCTTTCTTTAGAGTTGCTAAACATGTGATATAGTTGAAATATAACACATATCTACATTTATTTACTCTTATATTTATACAAAAACTATTTAAAATTTTATTACTGTGAATTTAACAAAAACTACTTTTTAAAGGTACTTTGATGTATATATTTTAAGGAAACTTTATATTCAGTGGGCATGAATCTTTATGGATGTAGTTTCTCACATTTACAATTCTATTAAGTTATACAACTGAACAATTGTAGAGTTCTTTTAAACTCATTCTAGGAATACCAAAAAGCACCTCAAGATAAAATAAAAACAAAAGAAATGATGCTAGGCACATATATTTTGGTTAAAATATCAAACCAACACTACAGTTCACACGTAATCAGAGAGGTTTTTTGTCCTGTTTATACGTAGAGTGACCATCAGAACTAGAAGTTCTCAGTTCAAGTATACCAACATTGTTAATGATCAATGTATCAAAAAAAAAAAGCATCCAAATGAAATACTAATTAATGAAGCCAGAGAATTACAACAGTACATATAGTCCAGGAATACTGAATCAAAAGTAAAGCAAGGTATAGCAGGAAAGTGTAAACATTCAAGAATAATTGTCTTATTAATGCTATTGCCACATCACTTATAAGATAATAACACAAATATAATGGATTTTTATATTTCCTATTAACTAGTAAAAAAGCAAAATAAATGTTATTATAAAGTTAGCATGTTTAAATATAAAAAACAAGAAAAAAAATCAGATTTCAAAAAGATGGTAACAGGCAAGAGACTCCACTCTTCCTGATACCCTTTCACAGTCTATTCTAAAAATCTGTCCCTATTTGAATAAGGATTAGTGAGTAAATAAGTAATAAATAATGTTTTATACTTATTAAAATATACCAATAAGATCTTGTTACTGAAAACAGTTTTTGAATTTAGAAAAATGATTTTTAGGTTTTAAAATGTTTTCAAATACATTCATACTAGTAGTATAACACTGGCAGAGCTTACTGCTTTTTAATGCATTGCTAAGAATAAACCCATAATATCCAGAAGAATTGGTTCTTTCTACCAATATATTTAGTTTAGGTATATCTGTGATTTTACTTTCAAGATCCTGTCAGATTCTGATTGGAATGATCATTTTTGTTTCTGAGACCAGAAACTTTACAACTCACATAAAACACCCAAGAAAAAGATGTAACGTAACAAACAAATAAATTGCTGTTGTGGGCTAGGTATCTCTTCTCTTCCTTTTTAACAGTTTCTCTTTGAAGAGGAGTCTTCCGTTTAGTGGGCAAATGGACTAAAGAGTACACTTCTTTCTCCTTCTGTTCCTTGTTCTGTCTGAGTCATCCTTTGTTCACTGATCCATTGTTAATAACCAGGCACTAGGGAGTATTAGCTTTTGGGGAATGTTTCTCTTCCTCCTTCCTCTGTAAACACTGAAGAGAGGCATTGCTGACAGAATGGTTTCAGGGAAAGCCAGGCCTATACTGAAAGTCATAGGTAGGCAGAAATACAAGCACTGTGGCTCAATTCCACCTCGGTATTGGAAAAGGCAGTCTGCCATAGGCCCTGAGCTTCTCTTCTTATTCTTGCTGGGTATGCCAAGAATGCCATGCCCTGACTACTCTCTTCTCCTGGACCATTTCGCAAGGCTGTGTTTGCGGTGTGCAACCTTGTAAGATGAGTGACATCTATCTCCAGGCACAGAGCAGGCTTCCTTCCACTCATCCAAAAACCAAGAGAGCCCGCATAATCAGTGGTTCTCTCCTACAATGCAACACACTGCATGTGCAGACATCCATTACTGAACTGTGTCCCTCCAAAATTCATACGCTAAGCCTTAAGCCCCAAGCCCCAATGTGACTGTATCTGGAGATCAGGTCTATAGGAGATAACTAAGGTTGAATGAAGTCATATGAATGGGCCCCTAATTCAATAGAAACGTGGCCTTATAAGAAAAGGAAGAGAGGGATCTCTTACTTTTCTCACAGGGAGAAGGCAGCCACCTGCAAAACAAGAAGAGAGTTCTCACCAGACAACAGCGGTGCTGGCACCTTGATCTTGGACTTCCCATACATCAAAAGTATGAGAAAATAAGTTTCTGGTAGTTAAGCCACACAACCTGTGGTATTAGTCCCACAGATTAATACCAGACCTTTGTGTTGGCCCTGTGAAATTTGAAAGGAAGAAGTATGGGGAACTGCCAAAATGAAGCTCTGACTACTGCCTTTGCTGTGATTAATAAAGTCTTTTGTCTCTTACCCAGGTAGCTCATATCTTTTGCCAGTACCCTTGAAGCAATAATGGGCTCACTTTTTAGCTTTCAAGTAGGGTAAGACCTCAGACCCCACACATTGCTTGATACTAGGAAGCCCAGTCTCAACCAAAATGATCAGCCACTAGTCAGTGTTAGGTATGATGATGAGGATGTGATGATGGTGATGAAAACGATGGTAGTTTTTCCTGTCCCTGCAGCTATGACTACAACCATGACCGTGTACCAGGAACCTTGTTCAGCACTGTTTACGTATTACCCCAATTAATCTTAACAACAACTCTGTGAGCTAGCTAACATTAAATAAGGGTCTTAACTAATCTGAAAAATATTTTTTTCGTAGATCATTCTGACTGATATGTAGACAATGGAATCAGAGTAAAGTTCGCAGCTATTGAAATAGTCCATGTGAGTGAGATATAATAGAAGTTCCTAACTTGCGCTATAACTGGTAGATACTATATTGCATCTGTATTTATGGATTTGAAATAAATATTTGTGAGATACCTATAGTCCAGTTATAACACAGAAAATTCAACACACTCAATGTTATCCTGTTCTATTTTGTAATTCAAGGTTCCTACATGTATTGCTCTTTCTTGATCTACTTAGGTTAATTCGATACAAATCAAATGAAGTTAAGGCCCAACAGTGGTATATCCAAAGCTCAAACTGGTATTTTTGAGTAAGATTGTAGTCATGTCTGTTGAATGAAATCTGAATTCTCAGCAAGCTTGAATTCTCACCACCCACACTGAGCGGCAACGAGGTTGATCAAAGTAATTAGGAGATCTTTATTATAGTGATGTAGTTTCAGTCCTTTAAAACATGTTTTCATAGAGATTTGTTCATTTCCAAAATGTATTTATAATGGTCTACTGACATAGGTTATATTTATGTGAAGAAACATCCTTAATTTCCAGTCTCTCTCAAAGAATCACAGCTATGGCCAAACTCTGGCCCTTTCCTCTCACACTGACTAGATTCTTTCCTCTTGTCACATTGTTCTCCTACAGGCTGTAGAAAATGAATGAGTTTCTAGCTTTCAGTTTTCCACATTTCCTCAGGTTAAATGGTTATGTTAATCTCAATTCATAAATAGCTGCTTTCTATTCTTGTGTGACCAAGAAGACAGTAATAGATACTTACAAAGTCACCTGCCCAAGAAGGCTTTGACTCCTTCTTGAAAATTCTTTCCTTTGGCTTTCTAGAAGCCCCTCTTCCCAGGCAACCCTTGTTCAGTACAGCATAGTTTAATATTCAAGTGTAAAGCTCTTTGAATCAACCACCTGTTCCCTATGACTCGTACACCAAATTTTGAAAAGAACACTCCATCTCTGTGGTATTTTTTTTTAACTGCTTTTTAGGGACATGTATTTGCAGTATTGCAAGAAATCAGTAGAAATGTTTAGCAAAGAACAGAGAGTAACACAAACTATTCATTCTGTTATTGTTCTGAAACATGTCACCAAATACCAATACATATGAAAAAAAATTAAAAACTAAAATTTTAAGTGGAAAGAATGGATTTTTGAAAATTGTACCAATTTCTAGAAGAAAATTATTTATTGAAAAATTTACATTTGCATATACATTATGGAGATTAAAATGCTACAATATTTTTATTAAAACTTACTTTAATTAATAAATTGTCTAAAAAATTGTTGAAGCTAATGTTGCCAAAAATCATGCTGTTTTATTTATATTTTATTTATTTTTATTTACTTATGTTTAAAGTTGGTGAGGACATTTCTCATGTTCTCCTATGGTCTATTGCTTCAATAGGCTCCACTCACTTTGAATATTTATTAGTTATGGATGCTTCATCATGATCTGATAACCAATTCCAATTCAATTTCTTGCTCTGGCTGTTCTTTTTGTTTTTCCCTTTTGTGGAAGCCTATCTAAAAACCAGTTCTGAAGTCCTTATTCATATGTGAACTAACTCTGTGCTCTGATCATCTACATTAAAAGATCAATAAGAGATGGCTCCAGGATAGTCAACTTGACTATTTCATTAACATAGTTTCAAGATGGGAGACAAGTAATAATGTTGCCTACCTAATAGGTTTATTGGGAAAACTAATTAGTTAATACTTACAAAAGCAATTAAAAAACCTGATTTTTTTCCCATAGAAATGCACACATCATAAAGGAAATGCAAACATCCCTTCAAACCACTAGACGTTGCTATATTTAAAAAGCAATGATATTTGATCTAAAAGTTATCTGTCAGAATTTTTTCTTTAATAAATAATTCAACATTTAGTCTATTAATATTCTTCTCATTTTAAATATATCCTGATGTCAAATATATATCAAAAAAACAAAAAAAACCTTAGAGTTAGTATGTCCTTTGACCAGAAATTCTGCCTCTAGGAAATTTTCTCTAAGGAAATCATAATGAATATGTGCAAAGGCCTAATGACAAGAATATAGATCAAAACTGAAATTAGAATAGAGAAAAATAAACAAATGAAATATTCGACAGTAGGATAAGGGCTACATAAATTATATTACAGTTATAAGTTTAAATACTCTGCAACCATTTCAAAATTACACTATGGAAGAATACTTATAGAAAAATGTACTTAACATAATAAAAATAGTTATAAAAAATCTGATCCCATTAAAATATATCTTGAGTGACATGATATCTAGAGTCCATTTTAAGACGTACTACCAAAAACAACAAGGAGAGAGAGAGATAAATCAATACTGTAAAAATGTTATGATTATTGGAGCTGAGTGATGGACACCAGGGGTTTCCTTACACTATTTTTTCTCCTTTTTGTATGCTTAAAGTAAATTTATGTAATAAAAAGTTAAATTTAAGTATGCATTAATTTCTGTTTGAAAGTCTATATATGCATACACACATATATACACACATAAACATCTATGTGTTTAGCAATAATAAGTATGTGTTTATTTGGAATGTAATGGAGTGATTAATAAACTTTGAATTCTGTTATGATTTTCCACATATATTAAAAAATTCTGCAGTCAAGAATTGTTAAATTTAGAATCAGAAAAAAATGTTGTTATGAAGACATAAAAGCCTAGTAACAAATTATTTCTCCATTATATAGGGACTTTAAACTATGAAAACCTTCAGTTTACCAATTACCCAAATCGCCAGAGATCACTGAATTTATCTATAATAGAGGACTTTAATAAATAATCCTTCTGGGAATTTGTGAATATAGTTCATTGATGGTGGAATCAATGGTCATTTCTAATGAAGCTGGCATGTTTAATGAATAAAGGCTTGATCTAAATATTACATCCAAAGCAGTGAGACATTTATAGTCCAGCAGGCAGAACCATTTAAACCCTGAGTAGTTAACAGACTGTATTCATGAGAACGGTGTATTGATTTCAATGGCTGTATTGATTTTCAGTCTGTTGAACCTAGGCACCTTGCAAATTTATGGGCTGGCTTCATTGACTCTCTTTTGATGTAATATATAGTTGTTTTTAGATAGCGCTATAAAAAGTTTCTGGCATCTGACCTTCCCTATACGAGATCATTAACCTGTTATTTTTTATTATTTTCAAAGGTCTTTCATAGAGGAATAATAAATCATTAATTTTAGCTTCTGTTATGTATAAAAGGAAAAACCAAAAGATAGGCACTAACAAAAAAATAAAATATTTTAAAAGAAATATTTCATAAAAATTTAGTTATTTGAAATATGACTTTCTAGATGAGTGACTTGACTAAAAGAACCTAAATTGAGCTAGTAGCTGACCCCGTTGGGTTACTTGGCAAAAAAAAAATAGAACTTTAGAATAACATTGTAGATCCGAGGATAGTTTTTTAAAAATCCACAACATTTCATAATTGTTTCTTACAGAATTATTTTAACCTATCAAATCAAATTGGCTGAGTTTTCCATAAAGTTTTGATTCTGAATATTTTTATACTGTAAATTCAATTTCAATATGTCACATTGTTAGAACAGAAACTAGCTCTGGTTTTATTATATACTGTATTGTGAATCACATAAAACCTATAAAAATTGGAAAAATGTTTCTTTCACGAGTCATACCATTACCAAAGATATCTAGAGTGATTAATGAGATTATTTAAACTCCATGTCTGGATTTCACTTAATCTTTCTGCCAAATGTATGTAAATAAAGTTGAAATCTGATTTTAGTGACCTTGGGTATAGATATATCTTCAAATTTAACCCAAGATTTCTTATCAAAATTCTACCTTTACTTTCATTCATGACATTGCACATGGCTATCTCAGCAATATTTCTTTTTTTATTCATTTGAATAAACTTACTTTCACTTTATGTCTTTAATATCTTCCAGTAAAATTATCTGCTTGCCCTCTGTGCTCTTATCCAAGTAGTTAATACAAGTGTTAAATTAGACAGTACTGTGGTTTGCTGATAGATTTCCCTTTCTAGACTGACATTGATCCATGATTCAATTCAATCATGAAATAAAGACAGAACAAACAAACAAACATCTATGGACAGTCTTACATATGCCAGGATTTTGCTCGATGATTAGCTTAGTGGCTAAAGACTTCAATGTTGGATTTTACAATGTGGGTTAGAAATCTTCACTAGCTATTTGACTTTGATCAATTATTTAACTTTTCTGTGCTTTGTTTTCCCAACTGTAAAATATATAACTACTGGTTATAAGTAACCACTTTAAAAATTATTTTTACAATAAATAAATTAATACATCTGAACCATTAGAACCGTGTCAATTACAGCAAACCTCAATAAATACTAGCTATTGCCATGTCATACTAAAATTTACAGTGGTATTTTAGTCTTTAAGTATTATGTGATTGTTATTTTAAAACTTATTTTTATATATATTTTTATACATTATGCATGGTCAAAGAATAATATAAAAGAGTATGCCATGAAAAGTGAAACTCAAGCTTGTCTCATACCCATAATCCCAGTCTCCAAAGATAATGGCCATCGATAGTTTCTTGGGCATAGTCTTAGACATGTTCTATGCATGTATACATAAATACTTCCCCTTTTCTTTCTAACACAAATTAGGGCATCTTAATAGAGACTGGCCTGTATCTTACTGTTATTCACTTAATACATCCTGACAGTTTTATATGTCACTAAGTATAGGAAGATCTCATTCTTTTTAATTAGCAGCCTTGTATAGATTTAACTAGCCTCTCTATTCATGGATTCTTAAGTTGTTTCTTTCCTTTTTTAAAAATCATGACCAGTGCTGTGATAATTATATAATAATGTATATATGTATTTGAATACATGGATAAGTATAACTGTTGAACAAATTCATTCAATTACTCTCTGGTTTACTGGAAGAAGGGATGTCTTTTAAGTATTTTATAGATACTGACATTAACCCTTTGTCCATTTGTTGTGCCAATATAAATTTCAACAAAGGTATGTGATTAGGTGTGTTTTACTGCATAATCACCAACACAGTCATTTAATTTATGTATCTGTGAATAAATATACCCTCCATTTGTTTGGTATTCCATTGCAGCTTGGGAATGTACTGTAATTTGTTTTGTTTTGTTTTTGTTTTAAAATATAAATACATTAAAGTCCTTCTATTTTAACAGTATACACAATGAAAAGAAAGGTTCTCTCTTATCTCATACCCATAGTCTTAGTCTTCAGAGATAACAGCCATTTACAGTTTCTTGGGTGGAGTCTCACACATATTCTATGCATGTACCTGTATATATACATCCTCTTTTCTTTCTAGCACAAATTATGGTGTACTAATAGAGACTGGCCTAAACCTTACTTTTAGTTCACTTAATATATTTTGACAGTTTTATATTTCACCCAATATAGGAGGTTTTTTTTTTAACTCCTGCAGAACTGCTGTAGTTTAGTTTTTTTCCTTCAATTTTTCTTTTATATGTTATAACTCCTATTACAATATCTGGTTGTTCAAAGACTTTTAAAATTTATGTAGTCAAGTGTATCTTTGTACGACTTCTTCCATCATTGGCATTTTTTGGTAATTTCTCATGCTTTTTTCTAATACATTTCATTTTTTATATCTTACATTTAAATCTTTGATTCATTAGAAAATTATTTTGGTGTATATTGTAATTTAAGAATAAAGCTTTTATTTTCCAAATAAAAAGCTCAGTGGGCCCAGAAGAACTTACTGAAGGAAACATATTTCCCCACTGCTTTGAAATGTCATTTTTATCATTTATTAAATATTTATGCTTCTCTCTATTCTGTTGAAGTGATCTGTCTATTTTTGTGCCAGTAACACAGGATTAGAATTGTTGTAACTGTCTATATTACAATGCATAATTGAGTTAGTCCCTCTTCATTACTCATCATTTTTCCAAATGTTTCTAATTATTCTTACAAAACCCTTAATGTTAATTTCTCTTATCTTTCAAAAAATATGTTGCTGACATTTTTATTCAGATCTAATGAAAGTATATTTTTACTTTTAATAGAACAACAAAACATAATGGAATAACATCACTATTTTTAGTTTCTCTATAGAAAAGGTGTTTATTTTTATATATTAATCTTGTAATTAGCCATCTTACTAAATTGTATTGTGGGTCCTAAGGCTTTTTAAAAATAAATTTGCTAATGTTTTTCAGATATATAATTATATAATAGTTTTAAAAAGTTAATGTTCTTGCTTTCCAATTTTTACATTCATATTTCATACTCTTCTCCAGTTAAATTGTCTAATATTTCTATTATAATGTTAAACAGCAGTCATTCTAAAAGCTTCTTTGCATTGTTTCTGATTTTAATGTCATTCATTCATATAAATGGTTCTCAAACTTTAGCATGAAACTATTCTAGTGGAAGGCTTGTGAAAACACAGATTTCTGGGTCCCACACCCAGTCTCTTGACTCAGTAGGTTGTGGGAAGGAACACAAGAATTTGTATTTCTAACAAGCTCCCAGGTGCTTCTGAAGCTGCTGGTCCAGGGGCCAGACTTTGACAACTGCCTTATGTTATCATGCTATTGAGTAGGATACTGGTTTTCATTTGAAACACACATATGCTTTTGATAATGTTAAGGGACCTTTTTTAAAAAAAAAAAAAATTAAGAGTTTTGTCAGAAATGGATGTGGAATTTTTTCAAATCCCTTTTTGGAAACTCATGGAGCTGACAAAATTACTGTATTCCTTTTCCCCATTAATATGATGAATTTCAATAACAGATGTTCTAATACTCAAAAGCCTTAGCATGCAACAAACTTGATGGTGGCATTTTACTTTTTAATATGCTACTACTACAAAATGATTAACATTTTGTTTAGAAATATTTTTTCCAATTCATTAAATTTTTATTCCTATATTTTTCTGGTTTGTGTATTAATGTTAAAATTGTCTGATAAATATAATCTGAAATATTTTCTTCTGTATGTATGCTCTGGAAGATTAAAATTCATAGTAAATTTATTAGTTTCTTGAAGTTTTGATAGATTTCACTGAGAAAATCATCTGGGCCTGACATTCTCCATGTAGCCTTTGAGAACCTTGCTCAATTTTGTCCATGTAATGGTGATTTTTTTGTAAATAAATTTTAATAATTTTTATTTTCTGAAAAAAATAGTCCATTTTTTTGGAGATAAGCAATATTCTTGTGAATAACACATGGGTCAGAGAAGAAGTCTCAAGAGAAATTAAAATATATTGAACTAAATGTAAATGAAAATACAACTTATCAGAATGTGTGGAATGCAACAAGAGCAGTCCTTAGAATGAAATTTACAGCATTAAATGCATATATTGGAAAAGAAGGAAGATCTAAAGTCAAAAATTTAAGCCTCTGTTTTAGTAAACTAGAGAAAGATGAGCAATGTATACATGAAGCAAGCAAAAGAAAACAATAAATATTAAGGCAGAAATCAATAAAATTGAAAACAGGACTTTAATAGTGAAAATCAACAAAACCAAAAAAATGGCTCTTTGAAAAATTTAATAAACTGATAAACCTTTAGCCAGGCTAACCAATGAAAAAAGAGAGAAGAAATCAATGTTATCAAAAATTAAAATGGGGCCATCACTACTGATACCATGGACATTAAAGGGGTAATAAAGGAGTATTATGAACAACTCTGCCAACAAATTTGATAACAAATATTAAATGTAACAATTCATTGAAAGACACAATCCACCAAACTTCACACAAGGATAAAAGGATAGTCTGAATAGGCCCATATCTATCAAAGGAATTTAATCACTAGTAATAACCTTTCAGAAAAGAAAGGACCAGACCCCATTTGTTTGGTAAATTCTACCAAAAATTTAAAGAAAAATAATACCTATTCCCTAAAATCTCTTCCAGAAAATAGAAGCAGAGGGAACACTTCCGAATTTATTCTACCTGAACACTAAAACCAGATAAAGCCATTTTAAAAGATTAAAATATTAAAAGTGACACAGATATGAAATGAGCAAATGATGTTGGAAAAATAGCACCAACAGACTTGCTTGATGCCGGGTTGCCACAAACCTTCGATTCATTAAAAAATGCTGTATCTCTGAAGTGCAATAAAATGAAATGCAGTGAAATGAGGTATATCTGTATAGGAGAAAATTTAAGTTCCTTTGTGTTTGGCAGTGACTTTTCAGGTACAATGCCAAAAGCACTATTCCATGAAAAAAAAAAGTTGAAAAGTTGGACTTCATTAAAAATAAAAGTTTCTCTTCGTGAAAGACACTCAATAGAATGAAAAGATAAGCCACGGACCAGAAGAAAATATTTTCAAATGATGTATCTGATAATGGGCTTATTTCCCAAATATACAAAGAACTCTTAAAACTCAACAATATGAAAATGAACAGCTAGATTAGAAAATGAACCAAACACCTTAACAGACACCTCACCAAAGATGATCTACAGATGGTAAATAAACATATGAAAAGATGTCCCACATCATATGTAGTCAGGGAAATGCAAATTAAAACAACAATGAGATTCTACTACACACCTATCAGAATGGCCAAAGTCTGGAACACTGACAACACCAAATGTTGATGAGGATGTGTAGCAAAATGAACTCTCATTCATTGCTGATGGGAGTGAGAAATGGTACTGTCACTTTGAAAGATAATTTGGTAGTTTCTTGCAAAGTTACACATATTCTTAAATACCATCCAGCAATTGCACTCATAGATGTTTACCAAAAGGAGTTGAATTATGTCCCTCAGATATTTATGACAGTTTTGTTCAGAATTGCCCAAATCAGGAAGCAACAATAACATCACTCAGGTGAATGGAAAAACAAAATGTGGTTAATTGGTACAGTGCAATATTATTCAGTAACAAAAACAAATGAGCTACTAAACTATGAAAAGATATACGGAACTTAAACGCACATTCTCAAGTGAAAGAAGCAGGTTTGAAACATCACCTACCATATGATTCCAATTATATGGCATTCTGGAAAAGGCAAAACTACAGACACATTAAAAAGGTCAGTAGTTGCTCCAGGCTCAGAGGAGGGATTGAGGATGAAAACCTGGAACCCAGGGGACTTTTAGCCTGGCAAAAATGCTGTATGTGATACTCTAATGGTGGATATATGACATACATTTTTCAAAAAGTCATAGAGTTGTACAGCACAAAAAGTGAACTTTCACGTGAACTATGGACTTCAGTTAATTTTTAAAAATTGCATACAATTAAATTCCCACATGGAAAAATTATATATAATAATTTATGTAAAAGTACCTGTATATGTCCATGTGCATAAAAAATGCTTGATGTAAACATGGTCACTGTAATCTCAAAATGAAGAGATTAAAGATTGTTTTCTTATGCTCTTCCATATTGCTTAATTCTTCTTTATTTGTTTTATTTCATTTTATTATCACCATAAGCCAATTTCATTAAATTATCAAATAAATGTTAATCTAATGGTCTCCAATAAAACATACTAGGAATAGAGTCTAATCAATTAATAGTTTACATAATTTGTTACTAGATACTCAACAGTGGATCTGCTATGAACTAATTCAAAGTGTATGCTGCTCCTGCAATAATTTTATTTCCGGAGATAAATTTCAATCAGTTAATAAATGGGTTTGTCCCTAAGATCATGTTTTAAAAGAGAATCAAAAAACACTCATTTCTAATATTTTCTCATTTAGAAAGATATATTTGTTATTCCTGTTAATAATCTTCATTTCACTTTTATGTAGCAGTTCAGTTGAGATTAATAAAATCACAACATTTTGGTTTTTAGTCATTATTTAATAGTATATGTAATCTGTCAGGTTACAAACTCTTCTAGTGTTTGCTAGGTTTCTTTCAGGATGCGAAATATTCCTGCATAATTTTTATAACATCGGACGAAAGTTATTTGCTCTAAGAGAGTCAGCACTGCCATATTTGTTCTATATCACTATTCTTATAAATTAATAGCTTTGTGCTATTTTTACTTTACAAAGCATCTTTTGTTTCTATAACATAAGATAAAATCCAGGTAGAGCAATCCTTTGGTTTCAGCATTAATTTCTAACAACAGTAAAATCAAATAGTTTCACCTGCAGGTGTATTTGTTTTTCACATTTTCATCACCCCTCAGGGAGGGGCACAAGTAAAGTCTTGTAACATCTCCACACTGTGTTATTTATACTCCCACTGGGTACCATTCTTCCTACTTTAGCTCCAGTCAACTATTTTCTGACACATTTAGCTAGTTTTGTACTTATATTCTTACATGATTTACTACTGCACATTGGTTGAATGGGGCCAATTTTAGTGCTGGTATTTCGGATAGAACCAAATATTTATTTTCTGGCTAACCAAAACACATATGTTAACTATATAATGTAGTTGTTATATTGTAGGGGTTATGCTATCTCCTACTGAATATAATAGTTAGTTGTCTTAGGATGGGGTGATCCTATTGTTATGCCGGTAAATATTTAACAACCAGTTCTATTAAAGAATAAAAAAGGCCCTGATTTGTAGCATTTATTTTCCAAGATGTACATAACCTTGGCCCATTTCTAGCTATCGTAGTGACATCAACTGGTCTTGCACAATTCTGAACACTCAGTGGTTGTCATCCACACATCAGCTCCAGCACAACATGGGGGGCACCTATGCTTCAAATGTCATCTGAATATTGGAAAGCGTTAGACTATCCCGATTTCAGCTCATCTCCTTCTTGAGGTAGCTGTTTCTCAATTTGGCAAGAGTCTTTCTGATAGTCTGTTTTTATGCTACTTAAACTAGCTAAGCTCTTTCCTGATTTCACTGCTGTCTAGGTATTCTAATAAAATCAATTAGGTTAATTACAACTTTCTATTATGTAAGGTATTGGTTTCTGGTCTTCCAAAAGCACCAGTTGGAAAGAATCTTCATAAATTACTTTGTATTTTGATCCATGAAAAAATTACACTGGAGTTATTATATTCTTACAAATATTCTTACAAAATAATTTTAATTTATAGATGAAGGATTCTTTGGGGTCATTTAAAAAGTTGGAATATATACCTATACTATATTTTATTTGTACCCCTTAAGATTAAATATGCTTATGTCCAAGTTGCTCTTCTTCCTCTGAAATATAACCAATACTGATTATTTTAGCTTTGCACATTTTCAGAGTTTATCCTTTTGCAGGCCTTCCAGGATTAGAAACATTTATCAGACTAAGGATCTTAGAGATCCATGCTTAATTTGTTCAGGTTCTCTGAGGCAGAACAAAGCTAATACTTGCCTGGGAGTGGAGGATGGTAGCTGGACACTGAACTCACTGATAAGATCTTCAGGGAATAGACCAAGACAGTTCCTGGATGGATGTCTGGTTTTGCTTAGGGAGATGATTGCTTGTACTGGCACAGCCTTCTTTACACAAATCTTGGCTAAGAACTTTACTGCAATCTGTCACCTCCTATCTGACATTTATCTTCTATTTCAGCCTTTGTATCCCTTAGGGCAATGGTGTTGAGGTGTTCATTTAATATAACCCTACAGGTTTGATAAAACAGAAACCAACAAATAATTTGGAGAGGTCTCTCTTGGTTTCTGCGATCCTCACATTCATTCCAAGTCTAGCTGGTCTTCATCACTCATTTCACTCTGCACAACATTTCCACTGCATGATATAAACCTACTCACGTGTGACTCTGAACTACAACAACAGTCCAACAGCTACATGGAGCCTGGACAAATAAATGCTCTATTTCTAAATATAGTATTTCACCAAACATTCTTAGTAAAGTTTATATGACCTCTTAGGATAGCGTCATAAGAATGATATGAGCACAGGAAAGATATGTGCACAGGAATGCATGATGGCAATCCACAAGCCTGTAAAACTGTTTTTTGAGACGATAAGAAAAACAAAATTTGTTCACTATAGTTACCAAGGCAGAATAGTAAAGTAATAGTTTCCAATATAAAAAGTAATGCTCAGCTTAAACAGTAGGAGGGAAAATGGGAGATCTTTTCAAATATTAGAAAGACGTTTATAGACATATCTAGAATCTACTGTTTTTAATTCAGTTTGAAGCACACAATCCCTCTCCTCCTCACTTTGGGCTTAGGAAGATGCTAACTATGAGTTCTCCTTAGAGAATTAAAAAGAGAAAAACCTTCTTGATTTTCCCTTAAACCCGTGTTCTTACACCAGTGTTAGAATAACCGTAGCAGCTGTTCTCTCAAATCATGTAAATCCCAGGAAAGGTGGTTATACTTGGTGATTGTAGCTAACTCAGCTGCTCTGAGGTTAGAAACGCTTCCTCCTCTTCCTGTGTCCACAAATATGTGTTCAATTACATGCTGGGAGGAGACATAGCAAGAATCTACAGCTGTATTGGGAACCCCATGCCTTCATGGTTTAGGGTTAACAAATACCTGAAGAGCTTATAAGACCTTTTCCTGTTAGAGGACAATATTTATTTGTTACACATAATGTTTCCTTTCATGTAGAGGGATCTACATTTCTGTAACAATCCTGGCTTCTCCTGGGGATGGGGGGAGAGGAGAGTGAGTGACTTACTTCATTGATGAGTTTGGGAGATAAACTTTGCCTGGGTAGCTTAGTCTTTCTCTCCCTCCCTTCAGTTCAAGGAATGTAGCTTCTGTGCTGCTCCACCATGCCAGAATTTTAATAAGTTTTATCCACAAAGGAAAGTGGGATGAATTTTACTGCATTAGCTATGACTGAGAGTATAGTGGGGAAAAATGTCTATCAAATTACGCTGTTTGGTATTAGGAAGACCATTGTGCAACATACACCTTTGCTATGTCCTGCAGCCAAGCCTTCAATGCTATTTTGTTCTTTACCTACTTTAATTCTTTTTCTCATTTAACAAGTGTTTTAGAACTCAGACTGGGAAAACAGAGGGTGTTATTTATTGGGTCTGGCATTCCTTGGCCTGGAAGCAAAATCTGGGGAAAATCGAACTATTTCTAAGCTTCCACCAAGCACACAGCACTAACCCAGATAGCTGTTACTCAACTATATCATCAATTGCCCAAGGTATAAAGAATCCTTATATCTTGACTTAGTTTGATTCTTTTCAAAAGTAATTTCCAAGACATTAATGACCAGAAGTATCTGAAATAATCACTGGGTGTCACAATATATATTGTGACACCCAGTGATTACTTCAAATACTTCAAATACAGTGTTATATTGTACCTCAATAAAAATAAATTAAAATGCAACATCAGTACAGTTTCAATAATAATTAAAATGTTGATTAGGTGGTAATATGAACCACTTTATGCCAATGAAAACTTACAATTAAAGAAATGGACAAATTCTTCAAAAACCACAATTTCAAAAATGTCCAAAACTGATGCAACAAGACATAAGAAATATGATTGATCTCATATCTATTAAAAAAGTTGAAAGTCTTATTAAAAACATTCATTCAAAGAAATATCCAGGACAAGATACCTTCTCCAGTGAATTCTTCCAAATATTTAAGAAATAACACCAGTTTTACACAAACGTTTTTTAGCGTATAAAATAGAGAAGAAAATTCCTAACATTATAAATTCCAACAATATATAAAAAGCATAATACAGCATGAACAGGTGGACTTTATTTCAGTAATACAAAGGTACTTGTCTATTAGAAAAATCCATGAAAGCAATTCAGAACAATAATAAAGAAATGGTGACTTCAAAAGATTTATTAATTTCGAGACATTTAGATTATTCATAGAAAATGTACAGAACTTGCCCTCAAGTAGATCTTGGTTATTTAAGCAGATAAATTATCATCAGTATGATGATAAGGGCTATAAAAAGTGATATCAACAAAGGCTGTGGAAGCTCATATTTCCTGGAGAAATGAGAGAAGAAAGACCTTATCAGAAAATGACATTTAAATCAGCACTCCATTCCTTTATGCAGTCAATAATATTTAATAATATTTACTGAGGACTTTCTATGACTCAAAATGGACTAGGAAATAGGGAAACAAAGATGAATAAAAACTAATTTTATTGTAAGTCTCTCTAGCTATAATTATCACACATTTGATATTTGTCTTTAGCCACAGAATACAGGCTTAGCGAGAACAGAAATTCTTCCTAACTCATTCACTGCCACATCTGCAGTACCTAATTTAGTGTCCAGTTCATCAAAAAAAAAAAAATAATGTTGTACTCTCTATGATAGTTGTGTGTACAAAGTATGGTGGGGTACAGGATATATGAACTATTTTTTATATTATATAATATTTTATATATTTATTTTATATATGATACATATGATACAGTGACTGGTAATTCCAAAGCAGGATTAGATGTACAGAAGTGGTGGAGAAAAGAAAAATCAACAGGAACATTCATTCCAGGTAGAAGGAGCTTAGAAAGCAAAATGAAGGGGGTAAGAAACATCTCTATTGGCTTATTAGCTATATTTCTTTGTTTTATGTCGTAATGGTTATTAGAGTTACAATTAAGGAAAAAAGACAGGAAAAGAAGAAAAACTTCTCAACTGTGTGTGTCTGTGTGTTGAGAGAGAGAGAGAGCGAGAGGGGCAGTGCCTACCACCATTACATTTCTTTTCTCGGCTACTCAGACATGAAAGGCTGCGTTTAGACACTGGATGATTGGCTACAGGACCCTTGTGCCAGCCCTCCCATATTTACATATATGCTGCTCTTGCCACACCCTGGATATCTATTAATGGAATGCTAATCCTTTGGAAGATTACTATATGAACATGTCTTGATACTTTCTAAACTATCAATTCTCAACTTATTTCAGCAGAGAGAAGAATCTTCCCTCAAGGAACAAACAAATAGTACCCCCCAAATCATACAATAGACACAAAAATAAATCTTACACACAATTTCAGGGAATTTAGGAAACTTCTGAAATCCATGGACATGAGGTTAAAAATAAGACACCTGAAAATTCAGTATGGTGGATCTTGGATTAAGAAATATTTGTGTTAAGTGTGCCTTTGAGGCCACAACAAACTCTTGAAGTAACACCTGGAGACTTCACACAGGACTGATTGCTTTGCTATTTTCCTCTTTGTCTTCCCATATTTGACCCTCTCAAGTCTTGCTACTTGACTTTGGAGACTAATATTCCATAGAACACATCCTCTTCCTATCAGCATGTACAAAGGAATGTATAGGAGCTGTTTTTTAAAGTTATGCAGGTGCATGTCTCATGTTGAGACGTAAGGCAAACAAAAGAATGTGTTTACTATATAAGGGAACAGTCCAAAAAATGTTGTATGATTATCAAACTAGGGAAAGGAGATAGAAGAGTGATAATTAATGTTTATGTTCAGTGATAGTTTGTGCTTGTTGAATTTTATAAATAATCAGAAATTACTTTATAGAACTTACTGAGTTTTGGTAATAAAAGTTTCTTAATTTCTATGCATTCATTATATTTTGTTATTATGTGGTATATTATATGAAACCACTCAGCAGATCTAAGGAGGAACTAAATCTCTGCTTCAGGTATGACAGCTTCAGTCCTTTGACATAAGTGGTACCTTAACCACTATGGAACAAACCACAGAAAAATAGGGTCTCAATGGCAATCAAGTCATCTTTCAAGAGAGGCCATCAACATTTTTTCTGCCACCGGATGTATTCACCTCATTAAATATTCCTGGTAACTTTTCTGCATTAACTGGGGGAGTTTGAGCTTATAGAACTAGATTTAAAAATTAACCTACCACAAGTGACTGCCATTTTATGACATATTTATAAGATTGGCTTTAAAAAAGAAAACTGACAATATCAAGGGCTGACAAGGTACAAAACAACTGGAACTCATGTTTTGGTGGGATTATAAAATGGTATACTACTTTGGAAAACATTTTGACAGATTATTATAAAGTTACACATATGCTTAACATATGAGCCAAGAATCCTATTTCTAAGTATTTTATCCAAGTAAAAAAGAAACCTCAAGAATGAATGAATGAATGAATGAATGAATACATAAATAAATAGGAACTCTAGGTTCACATAAAAACCATATGTAAATATTCATATTAGCTTTGTCTGTAATTGCCAAAACCTAGAAGCAATCCAAATGCCCCTCAACTGAAGAATAGATCAACACATTGTGTGTAGTAAATCCATACAATGGAATATTACTCAACAATAAAAAGGAATGAACAGCTGATAAACCCAACAAAGGGTGATTTTCAAATGCATTATGCTAAGTGAAAGAAGCCAGACTCAAAATACTATATATGACTGATTCCATTTTTATGACATTCTTGCAAAGTCAAAATTATAGAAATAGAAACAAATCAGTGGTTGCAGATGCTAAGGAGTGGGGGAGGAGGGTTGACCACAGATGGGCAAAGGGGATGTTTTGGAGTGATGGAACTATTCTGTATCTTTATTTGTCAAAACATGTACAACTATACAGTAAAAGGGGTAACTTTAGTGTATGTAAATTACACCTTAATAAAAACCAGTCATCTGTGTCCCTATCACATGACTGAAATAAAGACTTGATCCCCACTCTGTGCTCTGAAAGTGAAGAGGAGAGAGACAGAGAGACAGAGAGACAGAGAGAGAGTTTTTCAAAGCTTCATTCTCTGGCCATAGAGATAATGTGTCTTATAGACAGTTTGATACACAGAAATTTTAATACAGTTTTCAAAAAATAACTCATGGAGGACATTAATGCTAAGAATATAATTTTGGAATTTTACATTAATTGCTTAATATGGAAAAAATACATAAGTTATGAAATTTATTTTCACATTATTTAAGCAGGTTTTTCAAATAGTAAAGAGCAGAGTGCAGAGGTCAATATCAAATTAGCTGTGACCCTAGAATGAGTCTTCAAGAAATTTTACTCTCAGTTTTTGTGAAGCACTAGGATACGCTGCAGCATTCATCATAACCTTATGTAGTGGCTGAAGAGCAGACATTTTCTTAATTTTACAGCTTAAGAACCTGAAGACCCTGGAGTTTAAGTTAACTGCCTCAATATTATAAAACTATGAAAATAAGAAAATATGTAAGAAGTCCAGGTGTTCTCTGTCCAAATTCCGTGTTTTTCCTACAGTACAAATTCTCTTCTTCTTGTTATATATTAACTTTAAAAAGATAAAGTGCAAATATACCTGGTTCAAATTTTGAGCATATTTTTTTCTTCAAATAGGTTTATCATTTGTTTTTCCATCTTCTCCTATTATGCAGGAAGTTTCAGTACCTAAATATTTACTCAGTCATTAACATTGATTATATTACTTAGACAAGAATGGATTTCTTTGCATTTATTATCTTTTCCTTGGAAATAGCTCTATGACTTATTTTGTAAGATTTTTTAATCTTTTATTCATATCCCACTCTCATTCCTTTCAACAGCTATTTTATGTTTACACTACTCATCTAAAGGCTTCTACCTCTATTCTTTTACCATTTAATTTTGCCTTTGACTTCTTAATAAAACGAGACTGTTAAACTGAATCTCTTCAAATTCATGGCTTTCCCCCATTCATACTTTTCTATCCATACTCTTTCTTTCCTTCTAGTAGGAAGCGTATTCATTCTCCTGCCCAAGGCCAATTATTCCAATGGATTTCTTGATGCTCATATTGATGTTCATCTTCCCAAGTATATTGTTCCATCAATGGTACCTTCTTTGTATCACCTTTAACCTCCTCTCTTTTTTCCTTTTGGGCTAAAATCATGCTCAAGAACCTCTGCTGTTTAGTATAAGGAAAGACAGTACATTAAAGAAAAAAAAGCAAAACAAAACAAAAATTTTCTTTTCCTCTCTCTCTCTCTCTCCACCCATATCTAATGTTCTTTTTACCATCTAAGCCTCTAGTCCAGTTTTCAATCTTGGCAGCATATTAATACTTCATGGGAGTTTTAAATTTTTAAAAATGTATCGGCTCCTTTCTCTTCTACTTTTCCCTTATCATGGCATGATTTTTTATAGTAAGCTCTAGTTATTTATTGATACAAAACTTGTAATAAAAACAATAAAACTTAGCTTTAAAATAATGCTTTCGTTGAGTTACGTTGCCATGTTGAAAATAGAAGAAAGTTTCTTACAGTAATTTTTTTATAAACCCTAGCATTTTCAGAATTATGAATTTAGGGCCCAACTCCCTTTTTTCTCCATGTTAAATGAACTGTGGTGATGAATCTCATATGTGTCAGTGCTTCATGTGAACTTATCGAGGGTCTACCTTGCTTTGGCCGTGTTTCATATAACAAAAAGCCAAATACTTGTTCATCCTTAGATAATGCATTTCTACCAAGAATCAGTCCCTGCCACGTCCTTTAGCCTTGAAGTCTATAGTAACAATAACAGGCCCAACATTCTAATACTGGGAATGAAATGCCATGAAAACCAAGTTAGAGCTTTGTTTGCCCCAAACTCTCAATATTTTCAACTAGAAAGGGTTATAGAGAGTATAGGAAGAAGACATCTGAAGGATTAATTAAAAAAAAAAAAAAAAGCAAGAATAGCTTGCCAAGCTTTTGGCTTAATTTAGCTTTGGAAATCAGTTATTTTGACCAGTTATTTTGTCCATATCAAAAACACCTCCTATTGATCAATTAATTTTGCTTCGCTTTTGTGATTACTGATTTTTCACTTAAAGTGATCAAATTAGACTGGAACTGCTTCAATTTCATAAGATATATCACATCTCCCAAACTGTGTGATGTATATTTGAATGGGCTTTGATTAAACTAGACAGCAGTGATTTATACTTATGGTAAGATGGCAAAATAGGAAAGAAGGTGTCAGTACAATTTTGAGCTACTTAGGGGGCCAGTTCATCTTTTATTGCTTTGATATATAATCAACTATTTTCTCAGTTTCATTAGCACACCAAACCCAGGCATCCAAAGATAACAGTAGTAATAACATTTATCAATTGATACCTGTAAGCAGATCTCATTTGGGAAACATACTAGAATTAAAGTAGCAACCACAATAGACAGACAAAGATAGAACATGTTAAAAAGCCTGAGAAACACACTACTCACCTAATTTTTCAAGAATTACATTTCCCTGGGGAAGAGGGCATAGGAGATCATTTCATTCTGATTCCAAACCAGAAAGGTGAGTCTAGGCCACCATGGGTTTAGCAGGGCCTTTCTGACCTTGGACTACCATCTCTATGTAGGAATTATCATAGATGCACTTGTTTGTTTTCTACATTTACGTCTAAATATTTACGTTAAATTCATATGTATGTCTTGATATCTATATCTACATATGTAGATATACAGTTTTCTAGATCATACTAAATAATTTCATTTACTACAATTTAAATTAATTGAAGTCACAATGAATCACTTTTGTTTCCCTTTTCTCCTATGAGGTATTCCAGCTGGATGCAAATAAAATGTGCCTTTCAATTCTTTTAAGACATTACTTCCATGCACACCCACGTAACTTAGCAGTTAATGCCTAAATCGCCAAGTTGCTAGGTTTTTTTTTTTTTTCTCAGATGTATGAGTCTTATTTTTCCAACAAGAAAGTAAATTCTTTAGGGAGACATGCCATTTTCTTGTGTTTTTCTTCATCTAGTTGAGTATTAACATGTTGACCTTCACTTTACTAATAAAGGCCAAATTATTACAGTCAAGGATATTTATATTTAAATAGGAAAATACATTTAAGATCTTTAAGACCCAGGAACATAAATTTCTAATAGTAGGGTTTCAGACCATATGACAAGCTAATGGGGGACTCATTTTTGGATGAGTGTTACTTCTTATCCATTGCTACAGAGATGAAACTGCCTACCTAGTTATTTATAATAAACAGGGTTCCTTTCTTTTTCCTTTCTCCTCTTTTCTCTAATACCTTCATGTCATCCCTAAAAAAATTGGTTTTTCTTTTCAGTTTCTCATGATTTTAGACAACCAATTTTAGTGTGTCATAAATAGTTCAATATGCAGTCAGTCATTATCTCTGATACCTATAATCTGGAAGTAAATCTAATATCCTATTCCCTCTATAAATTACCACTTAATAAAATGTGATATTAAACAAGGTTTCTCTCCATACTTCATTGTCTTTTCTGTATGTTTGTTTTAGAAATGGTCTCCTAAGGTAGCATACCTATTTGATTTTATCAGGTAGTATAAATGTTTATATACTCTTTAATCCAATGTAAAAGTACTTAATAAAAAGTTTAGGTCACACTTTGTCACTGGGTAGCAGAATCACTTTTTCAATTTTTAATTGAAACTTTTTCTTTTTTAATCTTTTTTAATCTTCCTGAGTTTTCCATGTACTTTACAATAGAAAGGTATCATTTATATTCATATTAAATAATTTACAATAATTAAACTTGTCAAAATTATTTAACTTAATAAAGTATTTAACTGGTTTTTACACATTTAAACTGATTCACTTAGTTGAATTATGAGATAAATTATAATGATTTTAGAAATTTATTTTTAAAAATTTTGGCATATTGGCAGGTCAAAAGAAATGTTACATAGGCAAAATAGCTTATCATTTATTGACATCAGAATTTTTCCTGATAATTTTAAATTTATATTAATGTGATCATTTTTTATTATTCCAAGTGATTTATCTCCACTAATTTTTCTTTAGACATCTGTGCTAAAATGCAAATTTCAAAAAGAGTTATCTAATCTATCAATAAATTTTAGGTGAAAAACAGAACAAACATTGGAAATAGAAAACATGGGTCTGAGTCCCCACCCTGTGACTTATTAGGTGAAATACAAATAATTTCTACATTTCTTCAACCTGTCCATAGTCTCAGAGGGCTATTATAAAACCAAATGAAGCTATGAATTACGTGTTTTCTGAACGATAAATTAAGGTCGCATTGGTTGTTCTAAATTCCACAGTAGTCTACGTGGAGTCAGATATTGTGCTGACATCTGGCTGTTGCTGGTTTTAAGAGTATCCAGAGAGAGTACCTTGGTTGGCATCAAATTTGGTACTTTCACGATGGCTGCTGTGGACAGGGCTATTGATGTCTTCTTCAAACAGCTTCAAGGGTAGTGTTTGTCACACATGGAAGAAACATTAGAATTATACTGTGGATTTCAAGTGAAAACTGATACTGAAAAACTGCCAACTTGGTGGGCTTTTCTGAGGCATACGTTTGGTAATGCCCAGGCATAACTCAGGGGACTCAGTGTGAAGAGGGGTTGTTCCTTCTGTATTAGGAGAGGAAGGGCCATCTTTAACCACTTGCTTCTCAGTGAGATTAAGTTCTTGGCACTAAAACTTTATTCACTAATCCATTAAAATGAGAAGATGTTGTTGGTGTCTGCAACATCCCAGAAAAAACAATAGTTACTGTCATTTATACCCCTGCCTTCCAAAGGTAGAGTCTCTGTCCATTAAACTGGAGAAGAGAAAACAAAAGTTGCTCCATAGGAGAAAATGAATGGAGAAATGGTCTGCGAAGATACTAAGGTGGTGCTGATGGTTGTGTTTATTCAGTTGGGGTAGAGATAGGGATGAGAAACCCTTGAGGTTTGTTAGAGCCTTGGTTGATGGGAGGCAGGGAGGGAAGGACAAGAGAAAAGGTGTCAGCTAAAAAAGAGGGGTGAAGCAATGGGGAAGTGGAATTTTAAGATGAATGATGATGTTCTTGGTAGATACCTCTTCTCCTGCTCTTCACAGCATGATCATTAGTGAAATGTCCATTCCTTGCTTCACATTTTCATGTTCAGTAAAATGTTCCTTTCTTGTTTCAAATTATTTTTTACATAATAGCACGACTTATGGTGAACTTGAAAGCTTTTCTCCTCATGAAATAAAATTAAGTATAGAGAAAAAGAAACATTTGGTCTTGATAGATAATGTCTTTTGACTCATACTACAGAAAATAAGTTCACATCTTGAAAGTTGGATATAATAAAAATTGAAAGCATGATCCCAAAGATTTATTTCAAAGCATCCATCAGCAAAAGAAAGAGAGTAAATTAGAAAGTGGAGACTTGTTTGATCTGCCTTTGGAGGTAAAATTAGAGCTGCTTATAAGAGCAAAAGGTTCAGGAGTGTTGAATCAAAGCTATGAGAAAGGCTTCAAGAGAAATGAAATGCTTCCTGTATTTTAGGCCATACATGTAGAAAAGCCATTTAAAGTTGTTTCTATTGCACTACGTCAAATTAGGTTTTGTTTCTGTTTTGACAGCCATGGTGACTCTTGTTCTGTTTTGCCAAAATATGTTAAAGAATAGGAATAGAATTTTGTTGAGTCACTGAGAAACGTATCATATTTTGGATTCTAAATTATCTACCCTGGTGATTAGAGAATTCAGGAATATTGATTTGAGAGTCTTTGAAAGAAAAGATTAAGTGAAGTTCTTTCATTTCTTTTTCTTTAGTATTCCTCCTTCCTTTGTTGTCATGTTCCTTTGCATTTAATCATTTTCCAAGAGCTTATGTTTTTTCTCAGTTGAAGATTATTCTGTAACAGAGCAATGTATACAAATACTAAATGCTGGGAATTATTTTTCTCTAGAAGGAACAGCAGAAATTAAGTATTTAGACTTTTACAAAATGTTTTTGTTTCTTTTATACAGAGTGATTATGTATCCCATCAATATGGAACATGGATTAGGTGTTTGAATGCTTTGTGTGCCTCAGTCACTTTTACAAACATGTGTTACTAAGTTTAAAGATAAATTCTATTTTTCCAAACTAATTAGTAGGATTTCAGGATATATTGTTCACTCAAATTTTCTTTCCATGGCTTACCACTAATCTTTAGGTTAGCGACTACATGATCAAAGTAAGTTAGACATATAAGGAGCTTTGTTCCTGGATTCCGCTTCACTTATGTATAAAGTATTTGGATGGTGAGAGAAGCATTTGTTTCTTTCATGAACACTAAAAGTTTATTAATTGATAACCATATGAATATGTTGTCTTTAAGGCTTCAAAGATTTAAAGACTACATACCAGATGATTCAATTTATACAGAATTGATATATAAGGATAGAAAACAGATCAGTGGTTGCCTAGGGATGGGTGGGAGTAGTGAGAGGCAGGAATTATAAAAGGGCACAAGGAAACTTTAAGGGATGATGAATATGTTCATTATCCAGATTGTGGTTATGGTTTCATGAATGTGTACATATGTCAAGACATCAAATTGTACACTTTAAATACATATAGTCTTTATAGGTGAATTACACCTCAATAAAGCTGTTAAAATATAAAATAAATTTATGTATTTATGAAAAAAAATTTAAATTTATATATTTCAGCTCAGTTTGATTAGGTTTTGTGCCCTACTTTACCAGGAAGACTATTAAAAATCAAACAAATCAAAACATAGTCTCCCATCCCAAGGAGCTCAAAACAGTGGAATATTTCCATTTGGGGGAGCATAGCAAGCAAGATTTTTTAAAACATTCTACACTACAGTTCAAATAGATTCTGAATCACATTTTAATTCGTTGCTGAGCTAGGAACAACATATTGGCACTCAGTGGAGACCAAAATAAACACACAGATACATAAATGAAGAGACAAGTGGAAGTAGAGTGATAAATGACTTTGAAAGCATGAGGAACTGGAGATCAAGCTTTGCAGTCCATGCAAAGTTGGGAATCTGAGCCTGAGAACCCTCAAATAGGCATGGACCCTCAATGGGGCTATATAGTGAAAGGATGGGCTAGGAAAAGAAATTGCCAGTCAAAAATTAGATTCCACCGTGAAATTTGTCATTTCCAAGGTTGCTATTGGGGAAAATATTATTAATAAGATCCTTTACAGATAAGCGGTAGTCATTAGCCTGCTCTCCTATAAGTCTGGTGTTCAAATTTGCACTATTTAGTTAGAGAAACCTCAAACTGAGATCTGAAATTAACATAGATTAGCTTGCGAGCACCATAGGCCATTAAGCAGAAGCCATCACAAATCCTCTCTGGTAGAAAGTATATCCGATTTGGGTTCTCTGGATTTCTACAAATTGTGTTCCACCAATATGTGTTCCCAATTCGAAAAAATATTACTAAACATATGAGGAAATGTGCCATCAAGATTGAGCATCAGCAGAACAATACACAAGTTCTCATATTGAAATGATCAGATAAACCATAAAGAACTATTTTTCAGATGCATAAAAAATAATAGAATAAAAAATAACCAACACACTAAAGACTATCTAAAATAACCAGATAGATTTTTAAAGAAACAAATATACATTGTGTGTGTAAAATCTACAATTCTTAAATGAAAAAAATCAATGGATATGGTGAGCAGAAGACTAGACACCTCTAAAGAAAGCAGTAGTAAACTGAAAGATAAAACTGAATACATATCTTGGAAATGAAGACAGACAAGGCGATGGAAAATATGAAAAGAAGGCTAAAAGACAGAAAGATTAGACTGACACAATTCATCATATATCTCATTGGAATTCCAGAAAAAACATGGAGAGAATGGGGAAGAACCAATGTTCAAAGTAATAATTGCTGGAAATATTATACAACAAAAAGATATATACAAATATAAAAAGCATTGTTTACCAAGCAGTACAAAGAGAAGAAATTCTTATGTAAATACATAGAGGTAAACTTTGAAATATGAAATAAGATTTAAAAACAGAGAGACAGAGAAAGGGTATTCTCATATAAAAAAGAAACAATTTGAGTGACAGCTGACTTTTTAATAATCATGAGCTGAGGTAGTAATGTTCAAATTCCAATGCCCCCAGAAAAAAATGAAGTGCCAGACAACTTTTTAACCCTCATAATCTATCTTATAGAAACCAAGACAAAATGTAATCATTTTAAGATAAGCATATCCTAAGAGATCTGACCACAAAGAGAGAAGCAGGAAGTGACACAGCCAGTGTCAGGAGTTAGCCCTCTATGAAAATTGAGTATACTTCTCTTTTATATAAATTTTGGAACAAAACTGTCTGGAGTTGGAGAATTGAATTAGCTTCTATTTGATCTTGAACAAGTTGTTTAAACTTTCAGTGCCTTAGATTATTCATCTGTAAAATTGGAATAATTAATAAAATTTATGGCATAGGATTTTTATAAGGATTGAATGAAATATGTAAGGAATTTAGAATAATGCTTGGCACATAATGAGAACGATGAAAGTGTATCAATTATTGTTGTGTTGTTATTGTTGTATATGTCCAAAAAAAATTTACAGAGGAAATGCTCTCCAATTAATTTGATGTGGCTACTTTAATAGCAGAGGCAGGAACAAAAATGTGCAAGAAGGAAAAATTATATGCCAATCAGAGTAGCAAAGATTCAGAAACCTTTAATAATAAAAATATACATATAATAAAAATTTTGGGAAATTAAATCTCCCAATGTATAAAATATAATTTATATCCTGACCAACTGGAATTTGTTCCATTACTACAAGGATGGTTTACCACCTGTTAAGGCAGTTTATTATTTCTGTAGATTAAAGAGGAAAAGTCATACCTGGAGAGGACCTTCAAGATGGCAGAGGAGTAAGACGTGGAGATCACCTTCCTCCCCACAAATACATCAAAAATACATCTACATGTGAAAAAACTCTTACAGAACACATACTGAATGCTGGCAGAAGACCTCAGACTTCCCAAAAGGCAAGAAACTCCCCACGTACCTGGGTAGGGCAAAAGAAAAAAGAAAAAAAAAAAGACAAAAGAATAGGGATGGGACCTGTACCTCTGGGAGGGAGCTGTGAAGGACGAAAAGTTTCTGCACACTAGGAAGCCCCTTCACTGGCGGAGATAGGGGTTGGGAGGAGGGGAAGCTTTGGAGCCACGGAGGAGAGCACAGCAACAAGGGTGCAGAGGGCAAAGCAGAGAGATTCCCACACAGAGGATCAGTGCCGATCAGCACTCACCAGCCTGAAAGGCTTGTCTGCTCACCCACTGGGGCGGGTGAGGGCTGGGAGCTGAGGCTCTGGCTTCGGAGTTCAGATCCCAGGGAGAGGACTGGGGTTGGCTGCGTGAACACAGCCTGAAGGGGCTAGTGTGCCACAGCTAGCCGGGAGGGAGTCTGGGAAAAAGTTTGGAACTGCCTAAGAGGCAAGAGACCATTGTTTCAGGGTGCACGAGGAGAGGGGATTCAGAGCACCACCTAAATGAGCTCCAGAGATGGGGCGTGAGCCGCGGTTAACAGCACGGACACCAGAGATGGGCATGAAACACTAAGGCTGCTGCTGCAGCCACCAAGAAGCCTGTGTGTGAGCACAGGTCACTATCCACACCTCCCCTCCTGGGAGCCTGTGCAGCCCGCCACTGCCAGGGTCCCATTATCGAGGGACAAATTCCCCAGGAGAACACACGGGACACCTCAGGCTGGTGTAACGTCACGCTGAACTCTGCCGCTGCAGACTCGCCCTGCATTATGTACCCTTCCCTTCCCCCAGCCTGAGTGAGCCAGAGTCCCCTAATCAGCTGCTCCTTTAACCCCCTGCTATCTGGGTGAAGAACAGACATCAGAGGGTGACCCACATGCAGAGGCAGGGCCAAATGCAAAGCTGAAACCCAAGAGCTGTGCGAAAAAAGAAGAGAAAGGGAAATCTCTCCGTGCAGCCTCAGCAGCAGTGAATTAAATCTCCACAAACAACTTGATGTACCCTACATCTGTGGACTACCTGAATAGACAAAGAATGATCCCAAAATTGAGGTGGTGGACTTTGGAAGCAACTGTAGACTTGGGGTTTGCTTTCTGCATCTAATCTGTTTCTGACTTTATGTTTATCTTAGTTTAGTATTTACAGCTTATTATCATTGATAGATTTGTTTATTGATTTGGTTGCTCTCTTCCGTTTATATATATACATATATATACACACATATATATGTATTTTTTTCCTTTTTCTCTTTTTGGGAGTGTGTACATGTATGCACTTTGTGTGATTTTGTCTGCATAGGCTTGCTTTTACCATTTGCCCTGGGGTTCTGTCTGTCCGTTTTTTTTTTTTTTTTAGTATAGTTTTTACTGCTTGTTATCATTAGTGGATTTGTTTATTGGTTTGGTTGCTCTCTTCTTTCTTTTAAAAAAAATTTTTTTTTATTTAATAATTTTTTTATTTTAATAAATTTAATTAATTATTTTTTTTTCTTTCTTTTTTTTTTTAGAAATTCACATTCTTTTATTTATTTATTTATGACTGTATTGGGTCTTCGTTTCTGTGCGAGGGCTTTCTCTAGTTGTGGCAAGTGGGGACCACTCTTAATCGCGGTGCACGGGCCTCTCACCATCACGGCCTCTCTTGTCGTGGAGCACAGGCTCCAGACACGCAGGCTCAGTAATTGTGGCTCACGGGCCCAGTTGCTCCGTGGCATGTGGGATCTTCCCAGACCAGGGCTCGAACCCGTGTCCCCTGCATTGGCAGGCAGATTCTCAACCACTGCGCCACCAGGGAAGCCCCTTTCTTTCTTTCTTTCTTTCTTTTTTTCTCCATTTTCTTCTGAGCTGTGTGGCTGACAGCATCTTGGTGCTGCGGCCAGGTGTCAGGCCTGAACCTCTGAGGTGGGAGAGCTGAGTTCAGGACATTAATACACCATAGACCTCCTGGCCCCACATGATATCAATTGGCGAGAGCTCTCCCAGAGATCTCTGTCTCAACGTTAAGACCCATCTCCACTCAACGACCAGCAAATTCCAGTGTTGGACACCCCATGCCAAACAACTAGCAAGACAGGAACAGAACCCCACCCATTAGCAGAGAGGCTGCCTAAAATCATAATAAGTTCACAGACACCCCAAAACACACAACCAGATGACATCCTACTCAACAGAAAGACAAGATCCAGCCTCATCCACCAGAACACAGGCACCAGTCCCCTCCAACAGGGGAGGACTCATCAAGAAAAAAAGGGAGAAGACTCAAGTCAATAGAATTAGAAATGAAAAAGGAGAAGTAACAACTGAACCTGCAAAATACTAAGGACCATGAGGGATTAGTAGAAGCACCTGCATGCCAATAAATGGACAACCTGGAAGAAATGGACAAATTCTTAGAAAATCACAACCTCCCGAGACTGAACCAGGAAGAAATAGAAAATATAAACCAACCAATCACAAGCAGTGAAATTGAGACTGTGATTAAAAAGCTTCAAACAAAAAATTCCCAGGACCAGATGGCTTCACAGGCGAATTCTATCAAACATTTATAGAAGAGCTAACATCAATCCTTCTCAACTCTTCCAAAATCTAGCAGAGGGAGGAAAACTCCCAAACTCATTCTACGAAGCCACCATCACCCTGATACCAAAACCAGACAAAGATGTCTCAAAAAAAGAAAACTACAGGCCAATATCCCTGATGAACATAGATGCAAAAATCCTCAACAAAATACCAGCAAACAGAATCCAACAACACATTAAAAGGATCATACACCATGCTCAAGTAGGGTTTATCCCAGGAATGAAGGATTCTTCAACATACACAGATCAATCAATGTGATACACCATATTAACAAATTTAAGGAAAAAAACCATATGTTCACCTCAATAGATGCAGATAAAGCTTTTGACAAAACTCAGCACCCATTTATGATAAAAACCCTCCCAAAAGTAAGCATAGAGGGAACTTACCTTAACATAATAAAGGCCATATATGACAAACCCACAGCCAACATCATCCTCAATGGTGAAAAACTGAAACCATTTCCACTAAGATCAGGAACAAGACAAGGTTGTCCACTCTCACCACTATTATTCAACATAGTTTTGGAAGTTTTAGCCACAGCAATCAGAGAAGAAAAAAGAAATAAAAGGAATCCAAAATGGAAAAGAAGAAGTAAGACTGTCACTGTTTGCAGGTGACATGATACTATACATAGAGAATCCTGAAGATGCTATGAGAAATCTACTAGAGCTAATCAATGAATTTGGTAAAGTAGCAGGATACAAAATTAATGCACAGAAATCTCTTGCATTTGTATACACTAATGATGAAAAATCTGTAAGAGAAATTAAGGAAACACACCCAATTACCATTGCAACAAAAAGAGTAAAATACCTAGGAATAAATCTACCTAAGGAGACAAAAGACCTGTAGGCAGAAAACTATAAGACACTGATGAAAGAAATTAAAGATGATACAATCAGATGGAGAGATATACCATGTTCTTGGATTGGAGGAATCAACATTGTGAAAATGACTATACTGCCCAAAGCAATCTACAAGTTCAATGCAATCCCTATCAAACTTCCAGTGGCATTTTACACAGAACTAGAACAAAAAGTTTCACAATTTGTACGGAAACACAAAAGACCCCGAATAGCCAAAAGAATCTTGAGAAAGAGAAATGGAGCTGGAGGAATCAGGCCCCCAGACTTCAGACTATACTGCAAAGCTACAGTCATCAAGACAGTATGGTACTGGCACAAAAACAGAAATATAGATCAATGGAATAGGATAGAAAGCTCAGAGATAATCCCACACACATATGGTCAGTTTATTTTTGATAAAGGAGGCTAGAATATCCAATGGAGGAAAAAAAGCCTCTTCACTAAGTGGTGCTGGGAAAACTGGACAGCTACATGTAAAAGAATGAAATTAGAACACTCCCTAACACCATCACAAAAATAAACTCAAAATGGATTAAAGACCTAATGTAAGGCCAGACACTATAAAACCCTTAGAGGAAAACATAGGCAGAACACGCTATGACATAAATAACAGCAAGATTCTTTTTGACCTACCTCCTAGAGAAATGGAAATAAAAACAAAAATAAACAAATGGGACCCAATGAACCTTAAAAGCTTTTGCACAGCAAAGGAAACCATAAACAACTCAAAAAGACAACCCTCAGAATGGGAGAAAATATTTGCAAACGAAGCAACTGACAAAGGATTAACCTCCAAAACTTACAAGCATCTCATACAGCTCAATATCAAAAAAAGAAACAACCCAATCCAAAAATGGGCAGAAGACCTAAATAGACATTTCTCCAAAGAAGATATACAGATTGCCAACAAACACATGAAAGGATGCTCAACATCACTAATCATTAGAGAAATGCAAATCAAAACTACAATGAGGTATTGCCTCACACCTTTCAGAATGGCCATCATCAAAAAATCTACAAACAATAAATGCTGGAGAGGGTGTGGAGAAAAGGGGACCCTTTTGCACTGTTGGTGGGAATGTAAATTGATACAGCCACTGTGGAGACCAGTATGGAGGTTCCTTAAAAACTAAAAATAGAACTACCATACGACCCAGCAATCCCACTGCTGGGCACATACCCTGAGAAAACTATAATTCAAAAAGAGTCATGTACCACAATGTTCATTGCAGCTCTATTTACAATAGCCAGGACATGGAAGCAACGTATGTGTCCATCGACAGATGAATGTATAGAGAAGATATGGCACATATATACAATGGAATATTACTCAGCCATAAAAAGGAACGAAATTGAGTTATTTGTAGTGAAGTAGATGGACCTACAGACTGTCATACAGAGTGAAGTATGTCATAAAGAGAAAAACAAATACTGTATGCTAACACATATATATGGAAACTAAAAAAAAAAAAAAGAGGTTCTGAAGAGCCTAGGGGCTGGACAGGAATAGAGATGCAGATGTAGAGAATGGACTTGAGGACACGGGGAGGGGGAAGGGTAAGCCAGGATGAAGTGAGGGAGTGGCATGGACATATATGCACTACCAATTGTAAAATAGATAGCTAGTGGGAAGTGGCTGCAGAGCACAGGGAGATCAGCTCGTGCTTTGTGTCCACCTAGAGGGGTGGGATAGGGAGCGTGGGAGGGAGACGCAAGAGGGATGGGATATGGGTATATATGTATACGTATAGCTGATTCACTTTGCTATAAAGCAGGAACTAACACACCATTGTAAAGCAATTATACTCCAATAAAGATGTTAAAAAAGAAAAAAAAGAAAAGTCATGCCTGATCATCTCAATTAAAAATACTTATTTGAGAGAGTAGAACACTCATTCATGTGAAAAGATATTTAGAAAAATAGAAAAAAACAAATTTCCTTAACCAAATGAAGGTTTTTAATAATAAAAAAAAATATATATATATATACATAGCAATTTATCATTGATAGTGGTCAATCCTTAGAAGTAATCTGTTTAATGTCAAGACCAAGACAACAGCATTTAGTATCATTGATTCTAATCTATCACTGCAAAAGAAAACAAAAAAGAACAAAGAAATGAAAAAGAGTTATAATCAGTACTACCACAATGAGTAACTATAAGGGTCATGCTATGAATGATGCCTCTGGAAATACAGGCCTGATTTTAAGATGGGAAAGAATGAGGTAAAATTGCCATCATTCACAGAAAAGTGAATGCCTTTTTAATAATCCAAACCATCCACACAAACTGGTAGAACTAATAACAGACTTTAGCCAAATCAATATGTAAAAATGAATAACATTAGTACTAGCAACAATAATTAAAAATTTTAAATAATAGCTATAGTAAGACATCCCATTACTCAAATAACATGTTTCTTTAGAATATTTCTACCCCAAAATGCAAAATCATCTGGAAGGAGAAAACTATAAAACTAAATTGAAATACATTTATTAAATAAATATTTTATTTAAATATTTATTATTAAGTATTTTATTAAATATTTTTATTAAATGAAAAGATAAGCGATGCTTACACACAGGAAGTATCAAAATCAGGAGGATGTCAGTTTTCCTTAAATTAATGTATATATTTAATGCAATTATTTTAAAAATTCCCAACAGAGTTCTTTTTCTAAATAGATAGTGATAACTTAATCCTGAAATTCATATGAAGAAGAACAGTGAAGATAATTTTGAAGAAGAAGGAGAGGATATTTGCACTACCAGATAGCAAAACTTATGAAAAAGATATAGTAGTATTAATACAAAGATACATATAGACACATATGTATACAGAAATATATATATGCAAATACATTTATATATACACCCATACTGCAACATACACACACGTTGCAGAGTATGATAGTATACCTACATGCATGTGTGTATATGTACATATTGGCATATTATCATATGATGTGCATACAGGTCTATGTATGCTGTAGGACAGGTACATACATATAGGTATATATTTCTCTATATATGTGTGAGTGTATTTTTGTGCTAATACTACTATATTTTTATCATAAGTTTTGCTATCTGGTAGTTCAAGTATCTTCTCTTTATTCTTCAAAATTATATATACATGTATATATATAAAGAGAGAGAGAGACATGAAGAGATACAGTGACACACAGAGAGAGAAAAACTGAGAGTCCAAAGCAGCAGAATATTGGCATGAATTCTTGTCTACCTATGGTTTAGTATTTTATTGTGTGTATATGTATCTCTAAATAAAATAAAGTTATTTGTGTTTTCATTTTTTTCTAAATAGTGTCATGCTAATCATATCACCTAATTAGAGGTATTTAGTCGGTGGAATTGAGACAATTTGGTGATCCAATGATGTGGCAAAATAAGGGAAAGCGAGGAGCCTGGGAAGATCACCTGGCTCTTTGCTAGGATTCAGGGGGAATACAGTTATCTTCACTAGTATATGGGATGCAAGGGAAGGACCAGGTTTGGAGTAATAAATGTTGAGCCCGGTTCTCAGATCCTTCAAGTTTGGGATTCCTGTGGGACGTTTAGAATGCTATCTGTGCTTTGCAGAGGGATCCAAGGAAATAAAGTGGCTTCAGAGTGGGGCAAGCAAATAGGAGGGAGAATTTGGAAATGTCACTTTTCAGGACAGAATAGAGCGAAGATGATTTAAAAGTGCTCATATAGCTTACACGGTGCTTTTTTTTTTTTTTTTTCTTTTAATAGACAGCCTCACCGTTTAACTCAAACTAATTTTCATTGAAGACTTACTTTATATCACAGTCCTTACTCTGAGCTGCAATGGAAGCAAAGGCACAGATTTTGTCCCTTCAATTCTATTTTTAAGATGTGTCAGATTCTCTGTCGCACTAATAATGCTCTGGCTCACCTCTGGGAAATTATACCCTTCTTTTGCCCTGCCATGGACACCCGTCCATGATCTGGCCTCTCTCTTCTTCGCCTCGGGCCTCGGTGTGGGTATCACCCCTATAGGGAAGAGTCCCTTGATTCATTATCTTCCTCCCTAAGATTAGAGTAAATTCATCAATAAGAAGGACTATATATTTATTTCTGGCATAAACCCTGTGCCCAATATGGTGCCTGATAAACAGTATTAAATAAGCGTTTGTTAACTATTAAATGTTGTTTATTTAAGACATAGGTCATGCACACCAGGGGCTTATAATCAAATGTTACGTGTTGCATGGTTTGCTTGGAATCATTCTGTATTGCTTTATGCTTGTGTCTTTTTCCAGTTAAATATAAATAACTCAAGGTTGAGGACTATATTTTCTCCTTGTTTGGCATTGCTCATCATGCCTGATATAGTGGTCAGATAATTTGTATAGCATTCAGCTGAGCAATATTTGAAGCCATACATGAGACTATCCATTTTGCACTATTTCCAAATTAAATATTCTACTGCAACCTAATAATTTGTTTATTCAACTCAGGACTGATTTCCCCACGAGGAACAATTAATACCTCAACATTGGCTTTATAAACCTGGTAAAACCTGATGATTATCAGCTATTAGTAATTTGTTAGATCCTTTATATAAAATTTAAATAGAAGAGCACAATGCTTCAAGTTAATGGCATTATCTGGTTATGATTTTAACAAGAGAGCAAAAGTTGGAACATGATTTCTCAAATTCTTATGGTGAAAGTGGGATTTTGAATTCATTATCTTCTTAATTTTGGAATTATTTTAAGTGCATTTTACTTAAATAAAGACTTGCTCTATCTGCAATAGGAAATGCATGTGGAACTCGAATCTTAAAACCTCTAAAAAATTTAACTTTAAGTTTGTGTTTTGTTGTTTGAGTTAGGGATGGGTTGGCTTGGTGATTTAATTTCTTTTTCTAAGGCACGCCTCTGTGTTTGAGATAGAGATGGAAAGAAATGAGAGAGAGAAAAAGAAACAGAACATTTGACTAATGACCTTTTAAACGGATCAAAACAACAATCTATTTATATCCACTGGGAAATGTTCATCCCTTTGAAGGCATCTCACAGTCTCTTTATCCTATGTGTCCTTTTTAGGTGTTCCGTTTTAATCCTGATCTAAATAAAGAAAGTAAATGTTGCACAGGATCAAATTTACAGTCTAGCTAAGTGAGAAATCCATTAAGTTTGAAACTCTGTAGAAGTTGCATTGCTGTGGCATTGATCTCTTTTTCCCGGTGTCAACCTTGCCTTGTATCCATTGAGCAGTCTCCCATCTATCTGTCCACTTTATTCACCTATCATCACCTGGACAGCCCCAGGTGGTCCTGTCTCTATGTAAAACCATGACTTTGGTGGTAAAAGCCTCAGTGTGACTCCAACAGTGTCCTGGAGATACCTGTGTGCTCACCATTTTCATCACTAACAGAACTCCTGTAGTTATAGAACCTAAAACCTAAATGCAAAATGCAAAACCTAAAATGCTAAATGTAATCAATATTAGTAAACAGTGCTATAATTTCACTTCATCATGATCTTAGACTTTTAAAGTTTATATTAGGAAAATTCAGGTCAAATAAACAAAATCAAGCAGCTTTCCTTCTTTTAAATTCACTCACCAGGACCACCTTAGTTTCTTCTACTGTAAGAAGGACAAAAAAATGTTTAGCTTTCAAATAGAGTCCTTGAAAACAAAAGCTTACAAAGCAGCATGTCAACAAAGTTTTATCTTGCTAGGCTTCTATTTTTGAGGACTCAGATATGTGATGTAGCTGAGGAAAAGATCTTTCTTTGGGTAGGTGAGGAAATATCAGATAGATTTTTAATTCCTGATATTTTCAAATACTTGTTCATGCTGATCGTAAAGAAGATTTTCAGCTTTAATGGGCCCTAAAGAAACAGGGAATCATGAAAGCAGTTATGAGCATAGTGGTCATACGCCTCATCTTTCAAACCAGGGCACTTAAAAACATAGAGAGACTCTTTTAAAAATTAGGCCAAATGCAAAAAGCATAAACCAGGACTGGCTATGCCTGAAAAACTACAACCTATGGTCACCTTAACTATGAGGGAGGGCAATAAAATGGAATGCTAATAGAATCTATTAGAACTGAAGGACTAGGGTTTAGTTTGGCAAACAGTGATATTTATTTGACAAATCTGAAGAATAAATATGAAGCCAACCTCGTATATTAATGGGGAAGGTGAATAATTTGATTGGAGTTATTAAGACCATTAAAACTGATTGCTTGAAGATTTGTTGTTATTCTGTTAGATTAAAAGATAAATCAATGTCAGCTTTTTACTAGGACCCTCCCAACTAAATTAATCAATGACTAACTTAGTGTGTGCCTTCTGTTTCCAGTCATTTTGGTTTCATTTCACAGGCTGATTTTTGCCCTTGAAGGTAGTATTCATTGTATTTATGTAGAATGTGAACTACGCCACTTCTTCAATTACAGCTGTTGGAGATTTTCATTCAAAAATACTCAGTTACTTTGCTTGGTGGAATTGAGACCTTGCACATCTTTAAGCCGCTTAGAAGAAATGTGTGCATGATATATAGAACAAGCAAACAAAGCATGACCTTTCCTGAGCTGATTAACAGTGCTATTCTTCAGAATGGCAGTTTACTATAGATTCACTCACATTGAATGATTTTATAAATGTGTATAGGATACAGGTATGTAACATGAATATACAATGAGCTTGAAATAACTTTGAACCAAACATTTATAACATATTATTATAATGAAGAAAGCTCCAATTACTTTCCCTGAGCCCTGTTTACTAGTCATAAAATAACGCTTTATATAAAATTTGAGAATCCTGGGGAAGAAATTATTTTATTTTTAATTTTAATATTAAAATATCTTTCATTTTAAATTACAGATATTACCACACACCATACATTTATATCTGCCTTAAAATGGATTAGAATTTAATTCCCTTAAGCACCCTTAAAAATGCTGGTAGATAGATATTTTGAAATTTTTCTGACAAAATTTTTTCCCCTTCCTTTGACCCAGAAGAACATTGTGTGAACACAAGAGGAGTATGATATGAAGTCATTTGGAAATCAATTCTAACTTCTCAGGTTGACCACTTTTGCAGTCCCGGAAAGCACTTTGAAAGAGTATAAGATTACAGTTCTTTTTTATTTCCATCTTGCAATGTCAGGCTCTTCCAAATCAAGTAAAATAGGTTTAGAATGATTGGGTTATCACACTTTAAAAGAAGATGCATACTAGAATTCACAACACAGTAATACAATACCTGTGGATGATGAGCTCATATGCCTGAAAATAACAGTCACTTACTATTGACCTGCCAGTTGCTGTTGGTATTGTTTACTTTAAGTTCCTTGAGGGCAGGGACCATCTGGGTATACCTCTATCTCCCGATTCTATGCATTGAACGACAACATTGGGGAGATTTTTCTAAATGGAATGTAAATATACAAAACCAAAATTTTAATATTCTCAAGAGAGTATTACTGTAGTTGTATAATTTTACTTGTTTCCTTTTGTTTAAAAAGCAGAATTTTGTGAGGTTCCTCTTTTCAAGGAAATTCTTCAGAAAACCATGCTAAATATGTTCTTCCCTACCTCTGTCCCCACACAATATTTAACTTACCACAGCTTCATGCTCGTGGGGACATTGAATAAATATTTCTGGTCAATAGTCACAAACCAAGTATTTTCAAGTGCACTTGTTTTCCTTCCAGCACCATTCACAGTCCTATTTCCTTTAATATAGAGTTAATTTTCAGGTTGGACTTTGTTTCAGCAGTTTTTTTATCCTGTGACTCTCAACTTATTTATCTGTAAGTATATATAAAGAAACACTCAACGTGGGGAGAACTATTCCTAGAAAAAATTTGAGAAGTGGGCAAAGTCTCTTCTTGTGTTGTCCCCACACATCCTTTGAGCACTTCTCTCTGTTTCTCAAGGAAGCCACTGTTTCCTCATTGCCTAGACTCCTTCCTATAACAGCAAGGAATGTAGGAAATGCATATTGGAGTTTTCTAACTGATGTTTTGTATTTTAAACAAAACCATGGAACTGCAATTTTGAAACAATGAATAGTATTTAACTATACTATGGATGGCCCCCAAATGAAAACATGACTGTCTCTTAAAATAACAAAACAATTCAAATAGACAAGCTGACCTTTGAAGAAGGCTCAGTTAATATGATCATCTTTTATTGAAAACGTTCCACAATGACCATCTGAAATAAGAAAGCAAAGGTCAAGCCAAGGCTATATTTAAAATTTTCATTTTTAACCTAAGGCTATTAAGGCAAAAAGAAATATAGAAAATGATCCAATTTTGTTGCAATATTTGTATATGAGGACAATTTACCCTTTAAAATAATTCACCCCATCTTTTTCCCTGGATGAGTGAGGAGAGGGATGCTGTAAATTTTTGCAAATTAATAGGATCAGGATATGGAGGAGAAAGTTGGAGCTGCTGCCACAGAAAAGGAGATTTTCCCCCCTCATCTGCCTATATGTTGTTGCTATTGATCTATTTTCTCTATTTCCAGTATCCTTAAAGGAGAAGCCATGGAAGCATGCAGTGGTCTCTTTATTTTGAAGGGGAGCAAATATGCCGCTCCAAAATGTATCACTTTGGCAGGTGGATTATTTTGAGTTGAGGGTAATTGAGACCCAGCTGACTTGAGAAAAACTTGTACCTCTTCTTTAACTTACTAAAAGAATTTAGATAGGGGCCTGGTTCAGAAGTAGAGCTATGACCAGGGATAATTTTTATCTGAAAGACTTACCTGCCTGGCAGGACAAACATCTGACTACCAAACATTTGCTCTTCTTATCTCCCTGTGAACAGTCCTTCTCCCCTTTGAAGCCCCAGGCCCCTATCCAATTCCTTAGCTCAGGATGGCATAAAGCCTCAATTGCCTAACTGCATTTGGGTCTCATATTACATGAGGATCCCATGTGCACAAAAATAAATTTATTTTTCTCTTATTAATTTGTCTTATGTCAGGTTAATTATTAGATCAGCCAAAGAACCTAGAATAATAGAAGGAAACCTTTTCCACCTTAACAATCTCATCAAGGGCATGGCCCAGCTGACTTTCTTGGGAGCTCAAAGAGTGGAATGTAATGTTATAGCAACAGTACAATTGGGAAATAGTGTTTCTAATAAAGCAAAGAAAAAATTTTTTAAAGGTGAGTTGAGAACCATTCCATACTTTAAAGGCACAAAGCCATTTTACAACTAGAGAAGAACTCCAAGAAGTAGGACAGAGAAAAGAAATAGTGAGCAGCAATCCTTTTCAAGTCTCTCTGCCCCCCAAATACTTCAAATAACTAAATACAAAGAGAATCCTTAAGAAAGTAAATACAAATAAGAGGGAAAAAAATCTCTTTCATGTCAGACAGCACACCACCAAAATCAACAGAGGGAAACAATCCAGCCTTCTGTACTTTATAACAATAACATACTGACTTTAAACTGTCCTAAAGCTCAAAAAAGAATGTGCAAGGTTTATTCCTATAAGCACAGAGAGGATTCTTCTCTCTTCATTTGTCTGGCTCTTTGATATTTTTCTGATGTGTCTCCTGTGAACATTCTTTCTTTTAGGAATTTTTATTGTGAGAACTAACTCATTTTTTTTTTAACTAAAATGACTGTAATAAAATGAACAGAACTGATTGTTTAAAGATTGATTTTTTTAAGATTGATGTCTTCTCTGTAGCCATATAGTATGATAACAAAAAAAAAGAAAGAAGAAGAGAAAAAAGAACTCACATGCTTCTCTACTGCTGACTGAGCTTTCCTAGAAGGTACTTCCCAGGATAATCCTAGGATTCTTTTAATGCGACTTGTTAAATTTTCTCATCTGAGTTAAGATATCTTATTTCTCCTCACCTCACATAATATAACCCTCTTTTACTAGGGAAAGGATGAAATAATTTACAGCTACATTTCCTGTAAAAATTCAGAGGTGATGCTAATAAAATTCTTTTATTAGTCGGGATAGGCTAGGTTCTGCTGAGGTAACAAACTAGCCCCATATTTCAGTGTCTAAACAGGAGAAACACATTTCTTCCTAGTCCTAAATGTCCCACAAGTGTTAGCTGGGGGACTCTGCTCCACAAAAATGCTCATGGATACAGGTTGGCATCCATCTTGAAGCTGAGTTATATAAAATAGGTGTCTTTCTCAGTCTCTGCGGAAAAAAAAAAAAAGAGAGAGAGAGAGAGAACTGGAAGTTATTGCCCTGGCAATTAAATGCTTGACCTAGCAGAAATACACATCACTTACACCAATAGCCCATTGGCCACAACTTGTTGCAATGGCCTGCCTATTTGCAAGAGCACTGGGAAGTTTAATCCTCCAAGAGACCATGAAGGAAAGGAGTACTGGATGTGGATGAGTTCTAGCATATTTCTCTCTGGTCTATTCTGTAGACATATACTACAGACTAAGGATCCGCTACGTCATTGCAGAAATATAAACTGAAAAGTTAGACTGTGGCTAGATTGTGGTAGGTTTTGATTGTTGGGCAAAGGGATTTTTACTTGATCTTATACTCGATGAAGCACATCTGTTTTTGAGCCTCAGAAGCTGCTCTTGGTACCATTATAACACCCTGAGGATGGATGCACTATCATTTGGACAGGTGATAGTGTTGAAGATGGGCAAATATTATTGGAGATAGATACTTAACACAATTTCCTCTAGGCTGCCAATATTTACAACTCCCTTTTCTGACACTTCCCTAGCCTTCACTGAATTTGGTTTAAGTGTTTTCTGGATTCCCCCTTATACTTTGCCTCTTTCAAATGTGACTTTACTCCTTACCTAAAGCCTACACCTACCTTCCTCTCACAGGCCATATTTGAAAAGCCTTTTGTGACATTTGTAGGGAAATTATCTATTCAATAGCTGCTTTAATAAAGTTTAGTCTAGTTCAGATGTGCTATATGGATAGAGGTTGAATTCAGGATATTGTTTTAATTACTTTTTTTCAAGGTAATGAGAGCTGGTAGGGAGTGACAGCAGTGGGACTGGAAAGATCTGGAGAGTGTAGGAGAATCTAGAAAATATTAATGGAGAGAATGTTTTAGGTTAGCACCTGAAAAGGATGAATCAGTAGTTTATATGAAAGTATGAAAGGAAAATTACAGAATACTGCCCTTAGGTAGATACATAATTTTTTCATATAGTATCAAGTCCATTCTTCATGTCACTGCCAGTTGTGTTTGTAAAACACAACTCTATTCCTGTCCCTTCACTACTAAAACATTTATAGATCTTCATTATGTAGAATGTCATTTCCCAAAATGTGCTACTAGTATTACTTTACAATGAAGTATAATGCCCAAATACATGGGGAAATGCTAGGTTACACAAAGATTGGTAGCATCTTTTCTAGAACAAATTGATGGTAAATCTGTAAGAAAGAGAATAGTATACAATGTTTTCCAAAATTACTTGACCATAGAACTTTTTTTTTTCTTTGTTGGTATCCCTTATAGGTAAGTGAAATATTGCAAATAAATAAAACCATTGAAATACAGTTTTGAAATTGAATTCTTCAGCTGGTTTTATAGTGAAGTAGAGACTCAATAGGTTTCATTTCCTCCAAAAAGATTCTAATAAGGAAAATGAGAACTCTGGTTTAGCAATAGTAGGGGAGAGTAAAGTGACTTATAAAGGTTGTTTGCACTGCAGTAGGACAGATGGAAACAGAATGAGGTGGACACGTTTGAGAACTCTTTAGGAACTTAAATACTGAGGTTTGGTGGTAGAACTGTTATGGAGGTATAGGACTGGTACAACTCAAACATGACTCCGAGATTTTTCTCTCAGATAAAACTAGCTGAGAAGTGTGAGAAAGGTGAGATAAGACCTAATAATGATAGCAAATATTTATTAACTATTTACTATGCCAGGTTATATTCTCAAATCTTCTTACTTTGTCACTTAATTCTCAAAATGAATCTGAATGTTTTTCATATGACAGGATCAAGTCAGATATTAAGTAAGTTATCCAGGATTTTCATCTTTTAAGTGTTAGAAGTAGCACATGAACTCCATGAACTCAGATATTTGACTAAGAGCCCATGTTCTTAAACACTATGCTATAAAAATGTATATAAATGCATAAATAAATAGAAATGTTTAAAGATGTGGTGATGGAGTGGGGTGAGGGCGCCACTAATTTGGATATGTAGAGTTTGTGGCAGCTTTTCGACATCCAAAAAGAGCAAATAACAATGTATGGCTCTATATTCAAAAGAGAAATTGGAAAATATGGATTTGAAAGTATCTAGCATAAAGATGGTCAAGGAAGCCAAATGTGATAGTTACAGAAGTTCAGGGAAGGGTATATCAACAAAAACATTTTATGTAATATGGGAAAAAAAGGTCATAGATTTTAGAGAGCTGGAGGTTATTGGTGATCTTAACAAGAGCCATGATGGGTGGGAAAAGAAAGCTAAGGTTGGGTGGGATGAATAGTAAGAGTTAAGGAAACAGAGATATTGTCAAAAAAGACTTTCAAGAATTTAACCACAAATGGAAGGAGAAAGTAGAGGAAAGTGAGAATAAAGATTTTTTTAAATAGGAAGAATTGAGTATTTTTAAAGCTAAAGAGAAATGTCTTTCTGAAAAAAAGTGAGAGAAAGAATATCCAATAGTTAAAGCTTCTTGAGAAGATAGGAGAGAATAGAATTTACTAAAAAAGGGGAGGAGGGGTAGCTTTCGGAACTATGAGGGTAGATTTCCTTTATATAAAAAAAGGAAAGATGGAAGGATAAATGGGTGACCATGAATGTAGGCTCACAGGATACGTTTTGTGGTGTGGAGGGGTACCTACCTGAGGGCTTCTTTCTCTAAATAAAGCAGAAGGGAAACCATCTGCTAAGAAAGATTGGTGAGATATTCTTTAAGTAGCAGGACATTTCCCAAGTACTTTAGAAAATATTAGGGGGAAAAAGTTGAGAGAAAAGACATATAGAGTTATTAGGGCAATTAAAATCTGTAACATTGAAAGGCCAAATCATTAATGTTTATTATATAATCTAGTTTAAAATTTTCATACTTGTATAATATTTCAGCATTTATAAACCTCTTCCACTTACATTCCATTTGAGCTTCACAATAACAATGAACTTTCCAAGAACTCTATGAGGTAATCACTTTACTTAAATATGCTACATAATGCAAATAACAAATCAATAATGATCATCTCATTAAGAGATAATCACCATTAATATTTTGCTGTATTTGTTTCTATGTATGCTATGATATACATGTTTTCCAAAGGAGGGGTCAAACTGTACATTTACTTTTGTAATCTCCCTTTTTAACTCAAACGCTCCTTTTGTGCATTCCAATTATAACTGGAATTCTATCAATATAGTAATTTCTGAAGAACTGATATTTTTGCAGCATTGATCACCTCCGTATAATTTACCTGTATTTATTCAAATATTTTGTATGCCTCTCAGTGAAAGTTAATAGGTTTCTCAATACTAAGTCTTATACAGAAGTTTTGAAGACTCTCTTCTTCATGGTTAACCCTATGGTTTAATCCTGGTATTGCACACTCCATTCTTACAAGCCCGTCTGTTCTTTCCCTTCCTCAAATTTTTTAAAGCTACATTTATTTGAAAAATTTTGGGAGTAGGTAGAATTTCCACATTTCACAGAGGAAATGCCTTAATTTTTTGTTAGCTTATTTGCCTCTGTTGGTGGGGTTTAATCCTGAAGTTGTAAGAATATATGTGAATATGGATATGAGTCTTTACTTGCTTTATTATAGAAGCATTAGTCACTAGCTTGTCTCTCCTGCATATCGCCTTCCATACTGAGTGCTGAATAATGCGAATTTATCACTCTTAAATTGTTCATGTAGTCACTTTCTCAAGCCCTTTGGAAGATAATACCACAATGATGGTGGTACAATATTAATGAAGAGGTACAAACTATATTGCAGTATTATGAAGAAAAGACAATTTTGAATTCTTAGATTTGTGTTTTTAAATAATGTCTCTCCTCTTTGTAATTCTTATCATTAGATTAACTCATCATCAAAAAAAGTTTGTGTAGGAAACTAAATGAATACTTTCTTTAAATGATTCTAAGGACCTACAAAGAACTTAACCACGATGTTGAAATAGAAGAAACAGGAGTGTGGAATAGAAGTAAAAATAAAAGGTAATGAAAGTCAAATTTAAACTTCCAGCAAGTAAAATTGAAGCCAAGTTTTTGTTAGACTCAGCAAACAATCTTTATCAGATTCAGTGTTCCAAGCATGGAAAAGCATACAAGCATTCTCCCCAGCGGGACCTACTAAGATTCTGGGGCAAAACTCCAAGTTTGATTTTAAAATCTTGGATACTAGTACATTTTCTTTGTTCTCCCCTTTCTCTTCCATACTCCTGATAAATAAGTAGTGATTACCATTTTTCTCTAAGTCTTCCTTTGATGTGACATCCATATTTCCTATGTATTCTGTTTGATCATGGATATCTAGAAGAGCATATGAATAAATATATAATTCAAGAAATACCATTTTTTTGTTGTTGTTAAGAGGAATTACTATTCTTTAGTAAATTTCTGGGAAATCACTGACTCAAATGATTTTTTTTAACTGCCTATACTAAAAGTTATGAATATTTCTTCTACTCTATTTTACTAACTTCAAAAATTATAACTTAATTGGAGCAGTAATAAATGAATAATGAGAACCAAGAAATTGAATAATATAAAATCTTATATTATATGAGAATAATCAGCTCTGAACTAAAAACAAGTCAAACCTATAGATAGAACATTCATCTTCTACTAATAATGTCCTAAAATAACTCAGGATTTAAAAGTTAAGATACTTTCTAGAATATATTCATGTGAGAATATATATCTATATATATATACACACACACACACACACACATATATATATATATATATATATATATATATTCAACTTAAGAATGTCTCTAGTTTTTGAAGTCAGGGAACCACTTTCTACCCATGTGTCCCAATGGAGAAAGTAAAAAAATAAAAATGTTTTGGATTTGTCATTGTGAAAATTGACAATACAATATGGAGGAGAGCTGCCTACAAGCATGAGACCCTTCAAGGGACATGGAAGGAGACTACAGTTAGTCTTCTCTTACTGTAGGATTTCCTATATATTCTATTTGTGTTCTTCACACATATTCGGATGTCATCTACATTAACTATAGTCTTTTCTGTGATCATTAAAAACTTTGTAAAGATTATTGCACAGTGTGTAGTCATAGAGTAATATTAATTCATTCATGTACTCATTCATTTCAACAAGTTAACAGATACTTATTGACAACACTTGTGTGTTGGATGTTCTAAGCAAGGTCTTAAAAATACAAAAACAAAGAAACCTTTCCTTTAAGAAGGTCATAGGCAATAAAACAAATAAGAACATACACATATAAAGTTACAGGAAATAGATGTTATAGTAGTTACATGGACAGAGTTCTTTCAGAAATTCGAGGAAGGAAAAAATTATCCTTCCTAAGAGATTCAGACCTCCCAAAAGGTGAAATTTGAGCTTCATCATACAAGTGAATATGGACTTACCATGTGAAAGAGAAATGAGAGGTATTTTAAGCAGAGGATACCATATTTCCTGTCTCCAATTCATCTAATGACAGACGTAGTGAGGAATTAATATTGGAGTTTGGTGTATGTGTGTCAGGAAGGAAGGAAAATGACTAAAATGATATCTTGAGGATATTCTTTGTAAAGTTAAGGAATTTTGATTTTATTCTGTAGGCAATAAAGAGCCAACGATTGTTTTTTGAGCAGAGAGTAACATGATCAGATGTTAGTTTTAGGAAAATAACAGGTAGCCGTGTTGGGGGTGGACTTGAGTATAAGAAACAGTAGCAAGAAGACCAGTTTGGAAGGCAGTTGTGAAAGCTCCAGTAGGATATAATGAGGACCTTGGTGAGAGGGAGGTTACAGAAGGGGGTCTACAGAAGGTTACAGAAGAAAAAAAAAGGAGTCATTTGTTTCATACCTAAGAAGGACATTTTCTGTTGAAGGACAGAGAGTGAAATACAAGTTTTGATTCTTTAGGGTGGATGTAATCTGAGACAATATACCAAATAGATACAAGTCTTTGAATAAAATTTATGATAAAGAAAAGAAGAAAATAGAGAAGTAATTTAAGCAAAAGGGAAGGAGGGCATCAGAAGCTTCATTTGTCTGTTTTTTGCTTATTTAATAGAGAAGCTGGCTGGTCTACAGTAGGGTTGAATCTGTATTTCATCTGTGATGAACCACATGGGTGACGTGAAGGCTTGGTATGAGGAGAATGACGTCACATTTTGGACTTCCTTTCTGACACTGTTTTAAGAAGCCACCAAATAAAATAAAAGTTTATATTTCAAACTTTAGCAAAGAGGCACGTTCAGTTAACATTGGAGGACCATTTTCTGGAGTATCAAATCTCATTTTTCTACAGGCAGAAAAACCTACAGGAGTTGACTTCCACAATCCTTGAATGTGGATGATTGCTGAAAAGGAGGGGTGCTGTAGCCATACACACAAAACATGAATTTATAGAGCCTCAAGTTTGCTTACTGAGAAATGAGGTTTGCTAACATTTTCATTGTTTCATTATCCTTGAGTAAGTTACAACTGGGCTGAGCCAGGAAAAAAAAACCTGTTGAACCAGCTTTACTGTTGAACTGCAGGTGGATAATGGCAAAGTTGGTACATGACAAGCCTGACAATGACATAATTAAATGTTATTCATTATTTTTCATATTTGAGATATTTGTGTATTTTTGTCAATAGAAGCACGTGCCTAGATAAATGTCTGCTGAGAAATATGTAAACTTTTCAACTCAAGGTACTACTGGAATTCTTACATTATTTCTCAGGGGAAGATATTAAAATAAATTTGTTTTCAAATCCTTAAGGAAGTCATTTGAACATGTGGACATCAAGCTACACTTTTAATATGTATTCTATCCCTCTTCATCTGTCTTGTTACAGCTCTTCATTTGTGTTGTGAGGTCTTGTTGGGCAAAATGCTATTCCTGTTACTAAGTACAGATGCACTAAATGCCTGTAACTACACATTTAACGCTTGTGATTGTTTAATTTTACTCTCCGTGAACTGTAAGTTCCTCCAGTTCTTGGCTGTCTTTGTATCCCTAGATACATATATAGCAAGAATTCCATACATGTTTAAAGGTAGTGGGCTTTGAAATAATTGCTTCTTTGGTCTAGTGGTTAAGACTCCGTGCTTCCACTGCAGGGGGCACAGGTTTGATCCCTGGTTGGGAAACCGAGATCCTGCATGCTGCGTGGCGCAGACAAAATTTTAAAAAATAAAAAATAAAATAAAATAGACTCATGTATATGATTTCTATAAAAAATAATTGCTTCCTTAAGGCTCCTTTATTTGAAAGTGCACATGTTCGTTTTTATATACTATATTTTCCTCTTATTGCAGAATTTCAGAAATTCCTTTTAGTTACTCAAATCTGTTTGGGTGTTTTGTATTGTATATCTATATTATTAAGGAATAGGATTTCAGAGTCATGGAGGGCTTTTTCCCCTATAGCAAAATACTTTACGGCTTACAATTTTGCTTCATAAGACTCTACAGTCAAGCTTTCTCTCACCCACCTATAATTGGACCTAGCACACAGAGTTCTAAATCTTAATGTGATTTCTTGCATCATTTTGCACCTTTTAAAATTTCCTCAATGACTCAAATCCTTTGGGCTTTGAAATGTGTTTTGTTAACTGGAAAGATGTAAACAGCTCATTTAACTTGACCTTCACATGTGCCTTCCTTTCTCATTCCTTTGGTGTGAACATAGCACAGCCGGTTAGTCTCTGCTATAGCTGTGAAGTGGCATCCACCTTCCCCCAGCTCTTCCTTATCGTGATGCCACTCATGCTTTGTCAATACTGACAAGCAATTATTAGTCTTTGTTTCCTTTACACTATATTGGCAAAACAATCATTGAAAAGAATTGTAGACATAGAAACCATTATCTTTGCACTATTGTGGTAACATAGCTCTTAGGCTTTCTGAGAAGATCCATTAGTTTTGTCCTCTTATCTAAAAATGATTTCTTCTTTGCTTTGTATTGCTCCAGGAGTTGAATATTTCACCAGCTTCTGCCACATTAGAGATGGATACCTCTATTTCTTCAGTGGCTGAGGTCTATTTCTTATTGGGCTTTGTTCCATGCTTAAAGTTATTCTTGGTTCATTTCAATTCCAGTTGGATTAGCTGTAATTGGGGTACTTTTAAAAAGCCCACTTGACTCTCTAGAGCTTTTTATTAATCTTTTTTTTTTCTTTTAGTATTGGTCTGACCTCAATCTCTCATCATCCCAAGGTCCACTTATATACACCATGTATGTATAGAGAACGTTTAGCTGGATGCATTATTCAAATTATAGCTAGGAAAATTTTGCCTTTGAAGTATTGATTATATCACAACTTGGAAACAGGGCAAGTTTCTCTCAGTAAAATTATTCTTTCAAATTTGATCCTAGACTCTCAAGTTCAGTCATTTCTTTCTTTTTATTTTAACATCTTTATTGGAGTATAATTGCTTTACAGTGGTGTGTTTGTTTCTGCTTTATAACAAAGTGAATCAGCTATACATATACATATATCCCCATATCTCCTCCTTCTTGCATCTCCCTCCCAACCTCCCTATCCCACCCCTCTAAGTGGTCACAAAACACCAAGCTGATCTCCCTGTGCTATGTGGCTGCTTCCCACTAGCTATCTATTTAACATTTGGTAGTGTATATATTTCAATGCCACTCTCTCACTTCATCCCAGCTTACCCTTCCCCCTACCGGTGTCCTCAAGTCCATTCTCTATGTCTGGGTCTTTATTCCTGTTCTGTCCCTAGGTTCTTCAGAACCATTTTTTTTTTTTTTTTAGATTCCATATATATGTGTTAGCATACGGTATATGTTTTTCTCTTTATGACTTACTTCACTCTGTATGACAGTCTCTAGGTCCATCCACCTCACTACAAATAACTCAATTTCATTTCTTTTTATGGCTGAGTAATATTCCATTGTATATATGTGCCACATCTTCTTTATCCATTCATCTGTCGATGGACAGTTAGGTTACTTCCATATCTTGGCTACTGTAAATAGTGCTGCAACGAACGTTGTGGTACATGACTCTTTTTGAATGATGGTTTTCTCAGGGTATATGCTCAGCAGTGGGATTGCTGGGTCATATGGCAGTTCTATTTTTAGTTTTTTAAGGAACCTACATACTGGTCTCCATAGTGGCTGTATCAATTTACATTCCCACCAACAGTGCAAGAGGGTTCCCTTTTCTCCACACCCTCTCCAGCATTTGCTGTTTGTAGATTTTTTGATGATGGCCATTCTGACTGGTGTGAGGTGATACCTCATTGTAGTTTTGATTTGAATTTCTCTAATGATTAGTGATGTTGAGCATTCTTTCATGTGTCTGTTGGCAATCTGTATATTGTCTTTGGAGAAATGTCTATTTAGGTCTTCTACCCATTTTTAGATTGGGTTGTTTGTTTTTTTGATATTGAGCTGCATGAGCTGCTTGTAAATTTTGGAGATTAATCCTTTGTCAGTTGCTTCATTTGCAAATATTTTCTCCCATTCTGAGGGTTGCCTTTTCATCTTGTTTATGGTTTCCTTTGCTGTGCAAAAGCTTTTAAGTTTCATTAGGTCCCATTTGTTTATTTTTGTTTTAATTTCCATTTCTCAAGGAAGTAGGTCAAAAAGGATCTTGCTGTTATTTATGTCATAGAGTGTTCTCCCTATATTTTCCTCTAAGTTTTATAGTGTCTGGGCTTACATTTAGGTCTTTAATCCATTTTGAGTTTATTTTTGTGTATGGTGTTAGGGAGTGTTCTAATTTCATTCTTTTACATGTAGCTGTCCAGTTTTCCCAGCATCACTTATTGAAGAGGCTGTCTTTTCTCCATTGTATATTCTTGCATCCTTTATTCAAAATAAGGTGACCATATGTGCGTGCGTTTATCTCTGAGCTTTCTATCCTGTTCCATTGATCTATATTTCTGTTTTTGAGCCAGTACCATACTGTCTTGCTGACTGTAGCTTTGTAAAATAGTCTGAAGTATGGAAACCTGATTCCTCCAGCTCCATTTCTCTTTCTCAAGATTGCTTTGGCTATTCGCGGGGTCTTTTGTGTTTCCATACAAATTGTGAAATTTTTTATTCTAGTTCTGTGAAAAATGTCACTGGTAGTTTGATAGGGATTGCATTGAATCTATAGTTTGCTTTGGGTAGTATAGTCATTTTCACAATGTTGATTCTTCCAATCCAAGAACATGGTATATCTCTCCATCTGTTTGTATCATCTTTAATTTCTTTCATCAGTGTCTTATAGTTTTCTGCCTACAGGTCTTTTGTCTCCTTAGGTAGATTTATTCTTAGGTATTTTACTCTTTTTGTTGCAATGGTAAATGGGAGTGTTTCCTTAATTTCTCTTACAGATTTTTCATCATTAGTGTATATGAATGCAAGAGATTTCTGTGCATTAATTTTGAATCCTGCTACTTAACCAAATTCATTGATTAGCTCTAGTAGTTTTCTTGTAGCATCTTTAGGATTCTCTATGTATAGTATCATGTCATTTGCAAAGAGTGACAGCTTTATTTCTTCTTTTCTGATTTGGATTCCTTTTATTTCTTTTTCTTCTTTGGTTGCTGTGGCTAAAACTTCCAAAACTATGTTGAATAATAGTGGTGAGAGTGGACAACCTTGTCTTGTTCCTGATCTTAGTGGAAATGGTTTCAGTTTTTCACCATTGAGGATGATGTTGGCTGTGGGTTTGTCATATATGGCCTTTATTATGTTGAGGTAAGTTCCCTCTATGCCTACTTTCTGGAGGGTTTTTATCATAAATGGGTGTTGAATTTTGTCAAAAGCTTTATCTGCATCTATTGAGGTGATCATATGGTTTCTTTCCTTAAATTTGTTAATATGGTGTATCACACTGATTGATTTGTGTATATTGAAGAATCCTTCATTTCTGGGGTAAAACCCAGTTGATCATGGTGTATGATCCTTTTAATGTGCTCTTTGATTCTGTTTGCTGGTAGTTTGTTGAGGATTTTTGCATCTATGTTCATCAGGGATATTGGCCTGTAGTTTTCTTTTTTTGTGACATCTTTGTCTGGTTTTGGTATCAGGGTGACGGTGGCCTCGTAGAATGAGTTTGGGAGTGTTCCCTCTGTGCTATATTTTGGAAAAGTTTGAGAAGGATTGGTGTTACTTCTTTTCTAAATGTTTGATAGAATTCGCCTGTGAAACCATTTGGTCCTGGGTTTTTGTTTGTTGGAAGATTTTTAATCACGGTCTCAATTTCAGTGCTTGTGATTGGTCTGCTTATATTTTCTATTTCTTCCTGGTTCAGTCTTGGAAGGTTTTGCTTTTCTAAGAATTTGTCCATTTCTCCCAGGTTGTCCATTTTATTGACATATAGTTTCTTGTAGTATCTCTCATGATCCTTTGTATTTCTGCAGCGTCAGTTATTACTTCTCCTTTTTCAATTCTATTTCTGTTGATTTGAGTATGCTCTCTTTTTTTCTTGGTGAGTCTGGCTAATGGTTTATCAATTTTGTTTATCTTCTCAAAGAACCAGTTTTTAGGTTTATTGATCTTTGCTATTTTTTTCTTCATTTCTTTTTCATTTATTTCTGATCTGATTTTATGATTTCTTTCCTTCTGCTAACTTTGGGGGTTTTTTGTTCCTCCTTCTCTATTTGCTTTAGATGTAAGGTTAGGTTGTTTATTTGAGATATTTCTTGTTTCTCGAGGTAGGATTGTATTGTTATAAACTTCCATCTTAGAACTGCTTTTGCTGCATCCCATAGGTTTTGGGTCATCGTGTTTTCATTGTCATTTGTTTCTAGGTATTTTTTTTATTTCCTTCTTGATTTCTTCAGGATCTCTTGGTTATTTTGTAGTGTATTGTTTAGCCTCCATGTGTTTGTATTTTTTACAGATTTTTTCCTGTAATTGGTATCTAGTCTCATAGCGTTGTGTTCGGAAAAGATACTTGATAAGATTTCAATTTCCTTAAATTTACCAAGGCTTGATTTGTGACCCAAGATATGACCTATCCTGGAAAATGTTCCATGAGCACTAGAGAAGAGAGTGTATTCTGTTGTTTTTGATGGAATGTCCTATAAATATCAATTAAGTCCATCTTGTTTAATGTATCATTTAAAGCTTGTGTTTAATAACACAAGCTTATTTATTTTCATTTTGCAGGATCTGTCCATTGGTGAAAGTGGGGTGTTAAAGTCCCCTACTGTGATTGTGTTACTGTCGATTTCCCCTTTTATGGCTGTTAACGTTTGCCTTATGGATTGAGGTGCTCTTATATTGGGTGCATAAATATTTACAATTGTTATATCTTCTTCCTGGTTTGATCCCTTGATCATTATGTAGTGCCTTTGTTTGTCTCTTGTAATAGTCTTTATTTTAAAGTTTATATTGTCTGATATGAGAATTGCTACTCCAGCTTTCTTTTGATTTTCTTTGATTGGAATATCTTTCCCCATCCCCTCCCTTTCAGTCTGTATGTGTCCCTAAGTCTGAAGTGGGTCTCTTGTAGACAGCACATATATGGGTCTTGTTTATGTATCCATTCAGCCAGTTTATGTCTTTTGGTTGGAGCATTTAATCCATTTACATTTAAGGTAGTTATTGATATGTATTTTCCCATTACCATTTTCTTAGTTGTTTTGGGTTTGTTATTGTAGGGCTTTTCCTTTTCTTGTGTTTCCTGCCTAGAGAAGTTCCTTTAACATTTGTTTTAAAGCTAGTCTGGTGGTGCTGAATTCTCTCAGCTTTTCTTGTCCGTAAAGGTTTTAATTTTTCTGAATGAGATCCTTGCTGGGTAGAGTATTCTTGGTTGTAGTTTTTTTCCCTTTCATCACTTTAAATGTGTCCTGCCAGTCCCTTCTGGCTTGCAGAGTTTCTGCTCGAAGATCAGCTGTTAACCTTATGGGCATTCCTTTGTGTGTTATTTGTTGTTTTTCCTTTGCTGCTTTTAATATTTTTTCTTTGTATTTAATTTTTGATAGTTTGTTTAATATGTGTTTTGGCATGTTTTTCCTTGGATTTATCCTTTATGGCACTCTCTGCATTTCCTGGACTTGATTGACTATTTCCTTTCTATATTAGGGAAGTTTTCAACTGTAATGTCTTCAAACATTTTCTCAGTTCCTTTCTTTTTCTCTTCTTCTTCTGGGACCCCTATAATCCGAATGTTGGGGCATTTAATGTTGCCCCAGTGGTCTCTGAGACTGTCCTCAATTCTTTTCATTCTTTTTTCTTTATTCTCTCTGTGGTAGTTATTTCCAATATTTTATCTTCCAGGTCAGTTATATGTTCTTCTGCCTCAGTTATTCTGCTCTTGATTCCATCTAGAGAATTTTTAATGTCATTTCTTGTGTTGTTCATGATTGTTTGTTTGCTCTTTAGTTCTTCTACATCCTTGTTAAACGTTTCTTGAATTTTTCCATTCTATTTCCATAATTTTGGATCATGGTTACTATCATTACTCTGAATTCTTTTTTCAGGTAGACTGCCTATTTACTCTTCATTTGTTTGGATTGGTGGGTTTTTACCTTGCTCCTTCATCTGCTGTGTGTTTCTCTGTCTTCTCATTTTGCTTAACTTACCATGTTTGGGGTCTCCTTTTCCCAGGCTGCAGGTTCATAGTTTCCATTGTTTTTGGTGTCTGCCCCCAGTGGTTAAGGTTGGTTCAGTGGGTTGTGTAGGCTTTGTTGAGAGGACTGGTGCCTGTGTTCTGGTGGATGAGGCTGGATCTTGTCTTTCTGGTGGGCAGGACCACATCCAGTGGTGTGTTTTGGGTGTGTGTGACCTTATTATGATTTTAGGTAGCTTCTCTGCTAATGGGTGGGGTTGTGTTCCTGTCTTGCTAGTTGTTTGGCATAAGGTGTCCCACACTGTAGCTTGCTGGTCGTTGAGTGGAGCTGGGTCTTAGTGTTGAGTTGGAGATCTCTGCGAGAAGTTTCGCCATTTGATATTACATGGATCCAAGAGGTCTCTGGTGGACCAATGTCCTGAATTCAGCTCTCTCACCTCAGAAGCACAGGCCTGACACCCAGCCGGAACACCAAGACTCTCTCAGCCACATGGCTCAGAAGAAAAGGGAGAAAAAAGAAAGGAAGAAATAAAATAAAGTTATTAAATGAAAAAATTTTTTTAAATTGTTAAAAACAAATGTAATAAAAAAAGAAAAAAAGGAAGAAGGGAGCAACCAAGCCAAAAACAAATCCACCAGTCATAACAAGTTCTAAAAACTATACAAAAAAAAAAAAAAAAAACTCAAAAAAATACCCAGACAGACAGAACCCTAGGACAAATGGTAAAAGCAAAGCTATCAACACAAAATCACACAAAGGAGCATACACATACACACTCACAAAAAGAGAAAAAGGAAAAAAAAAATCTTTTGGGAAGTCTGAGGTCTCTGCCAGTGTTCCATGTGTGTTCTGTAGGAGTTGTTCCACATGTAGATGTATTTCCGATGTATTTGTGGGGAGGAAGGTAATCTCCATGTCTTACTCTTCTGCTATCTTGAAAGTTTCCATCACTTTTTGCTTTTTAAAAACACACTCACATCCATTATTTCACTTTATCCTCCCAAGCAACCTTGTAGATTTCAAGGCTCTCCTTCAAGGCTCTGTCCTGAGGATGCCAGGTGGGGACTGTCCAGGCCTCCCCATTTTCCCATGGATGCTCTTGGAGGTGGTGTATGACTGCCTTAGAATCCCTGAGCTTTGTTTTCCTCTCTGACGTGGTTAAATTACTGAACCCACTTCATGGTATCCACTGCAAGAGTGCTGCCTGGGAAGTGGGTGAGCCTCAGTCATTTCTTCAAGGTTTTACCTTGTGGAAATAAATGAAGACCACCCAAATGGGAACAAGCAGAGGCTAGTTATACAGAATTCGCTATTGCAAGTGAGTTAGCCACCATCACTTGAATTTAGCAGAGGTACAAAGACCGGCAGAGGAGAGAAAATATTCAGTGTATTTGGCTTTCTCTGGTTGGTCATGAGTTGGGAGCTAGGCAAAAAAATAGGGAAGCTGGCAGTCATCAATCAAGTCTTCACTACTCTGGGCCAGTTGCTACAGAAACTGTGTTTGGCTTCTCAAGCTGGTTGCTGATGAGGTTGTGGGTTCGTGTTCTCTTGTCATATATGGTCTTGGCATATCTACTTTCTCAACCTCTAGAACGTATCTTTTCAGAAACAGATGTAAAAAAAAAATCAAACCTAGCAAAAACAATGCTTTGTACTCTGCTAAAAAGTCACTGGGAACTATTTATATCTAATGGTTGGGCTGCAATCTCTTTATTTCTTCTGTCTTTTTTTTCCATAATGAGTTTGTGAAAAAATAAAAAGTCCTTGACTGAGAAAGTGCATTTTATAAATGGCTCCTGTGAAATGGTTTCTCTCATTTTAGTCATGCTTTTGTAGTATACATGGCCTTGAAAAAGTCATTCAGTCTCCAAAATGTATTAACCAGATTGGGGAGTATATAATCATGTTATTCATATACTTTCATTCTTTAAAATTGCTAGGTCATTGTAATCTCATAGAAATAAGAGTGAGAAAAATATCTAGAAAAAAATACACAGCTAAAAGTCATTAGGGTTTTCAAGGCAGTGTAGAATTTTTAGAGAAGTGATGAATGTAAATCTTTCCCAGACAGGAAATCTTGTATTATATACAGTACAGGGGTAGGATGTGGATGAGCATCTCCATGTGCTGTCAAATGTTGGGAGAGCAAGCAGGAATTGGAAAAGGTTTGCTTCTATCCATCACTTACATGTTCAGATAGAATACCATTCATTTTGAGTAGAAAGGGTGCCCAAGTTTTAGGGGTCATCTGTGAGAAATGGAGAGGTGATTACTAAGAAAAAAACTGTGTGCTATATAGTATCTTGGATTCCCCCTTTTTTTTTTGTCTTGCTCATTTTTACTGGCTTTGCCTTGATGTAAAGGCATATTTAAAATCATTATATAAAACATTCTTTTGCTTCCTTAATCATAGCTTAGACATGACTCTTGATTAAAGTGTTTCTAAGGGTTGACTGCTCTGCACTTATTATCCTTATCCTCCTCCCTTAGATAAACAGTTACATTACACTATTACAAAATAACAGAAAGTAGCAGTAAAGTTTTTTTTTTAATTGAAATGATAACCATTGTATTTATTATGTCTGGGTTATTCTTTATATGTGAAGAAAAATGTCATAAGTGATTAGCAATATTTGACAGGTGATGAAAATTCTTATACAAAAATTATTTTTTCTATTGGAAAAAAATTTATTCTCAACAGACAATTAAACTTAGCATGGATTACGTATATTAAGAATATTTTTAACTGAAATTTGAGCAGAGGCAAAGGTTTATTGTGCATTTTTGTATACTAAGAATGTAATTGTACATGTTTACATATATATATATATCTTATTGGCAAATTGATTTTACTAATTGGACAATGAAAAATATTAAGGAATGGATAGCTGAAGAAAAACTGTGTAACAGATATAAGTTTTCAGTCACTTATATTCTTCCAAATCTCAAATAAAATGAGTGAATTTTGGTCATGGTGGCCATTGTCATTCTTTCCATTATGTTTGATTACAATGGTAGGTAGGAAAAAAAAGACATTCTTTTTTTGCTGACTGAAATGTACTGCAGGTATAAAATAAAGGTGCCAAACTTAAGGCCTTTTAGAGCAGAAAACGTTCCAGAGTGAATACTCCAAATATATATAGACTATTGTATTCAGTGTAAGGATCTAACATTCTTGGTACTTTTGCACTCGGATTGGACTATTGATGAAAAAGGGGAAACCAAAAAAAAAAAAAAAAAAAAGGACAGCAGTAGAGTAGGAAAGATGCCCACAAAACGAGCAAAATAACAGAAAGAGGCTTGATTCTGAAAAGCCCACAGCCATGGAAAGAGTCAGATTCATGCAGTGATGCTTAATCTGAGCCCTTTCTCTTTGTTTTCAGTTCCTTTCTGGTTCAGCCATTTTGATAAAAATCTTTTTGACTTCTTTTACCTTCCATAGATTGATAATACTCATTGGCAGAGCTAGACATCAACAATGGACCTGATTTTTGTTGCTTTCTGTTTAACTAGGAGTAATTCTCACCTTGAATGCAGAATATACTTGTCTTATGACAACTTCCAAAACATAACCAGAGATTAATTGTACATGCTTAGGACTTTTAGAAATGAGAGATGTAGTCTCTCTATATATATCTGACTTTCTGTTATTTTATGTTAGGTGTGAAAATTGAGACCTTGCAGTCACACCAGATTAAACTGGGCAGTTTGCAAAACCAAAACCAAACTGAACATGTATTATTATTTAGATTGACACTTCAATGTGTATTTCTTTCTTACTCCCGAGTTAATCTTCCAGGCCAGACTGCCTTCTTTATCCACCACTATACAAGTTCCAAATAAACCTGGCCCCTGAGTTCCTTGATTAAATACATCATCTAAGCACCTTGGCCAATAAGATCTGAAAGATCTTTCTGGAGCCTCCTCATCTGCTCCTTGCTGGCTTCATATCTGTGATAAAATGCCACATCCTCAAAGAAGAAATTATGTCCCTTTACACTGTATGCTAGCTCCGGCCTTCACTTATTCGTTTATTCACTCATTAAATCAGTAACTTTCATTAATTGAGGACCTTCTATGTGCTGGGCTCAATTCTAGACACTTGAAGACATGAGTGAACAAAACAGACAAAGATATCTGTGCTCATGGAGCTTAACTCTGGGTGAGGGTACAGAAGAAATAAATAATAAGCCATAAACATTTTAAATAAGCATAATGTCAGAAAGTAAAATACACTATGAAAAAAATAGAGCAAGGGGGGTGAATGAGGACATGAGGTGGGGCCATGTGTGTACTGCATTCAATAGTTTGACTCACACAGGATTCAGAGAGAGTGTGAGATTGTAGAAAAAACAGGAAAGAGTCAGGGAAGTAGAATTGATAAGACAGAGCAGGCAGAGAAAACAGTAGAAACTCTAAGTTGGAAGCATGACTGGCATATCATAGGAATAGCAAGATAGCTAGATGGAATGGGTCAGGGACAAGAGTTGAAAAGAAAGAAAAATCATGAACTGAAAGGAATCAGCCCATGGACAGCCTTGTAGGTCATTGTCCTGACTTTGGCTTTTGATCTGAAAGATGGGAAACCACTAGAGGGTTTTAAGCAAGGGGTGATGTACTCTAACTTAGATTTTAAAAGGCTTGCTTTGGTTGCTATTTAAGAATTAGTTCTAGTGAGGCAAGGGAGATGCAGGAGAGCTGGGAGGAGGCCATTGTGAGCTCCAGAGGAGACAGAAGACTTGGATCAGGGTATTAGTATTCAAAGTGGTGAAAAGTGGTAAGATTCTGGAAGTATTTTAAAGTAGGGTCAGGAGGATTTCCTGACACACAGAATAGGAAGTGTGAGAGAAAGAGTGGAACCAAAGGATGCCTAATATTTCTTCTTGTCATGAACTGCCAACAACTATCCTAGATCAAGTATCTGTCAGTTATTACCAGGGATGCTAAAAAGTTTTCTACCTGGTCTCCCTGATTCCACTCCTACATTGCTACATTTTATTTTTACTACAGCAGCAAGAGATCTCTTTCCAAAACATAGATTACAAAAATTTGCATTGAATTCTTTTATACTTAGTAAAAATTATAACACCCTTAACATGAGGTTTAAGGTATAAAAAGACAGGATCCATTTGCCTATCCCTCTGACCTTTAATCTCTCTCCTCCTTGCTCACTATGCTTCAGTCACCATTTGCCTTCTTACTATTTGTTGAACAGGCCAATCTTGTTGATTCTTTCAGATCAGAGCTATTCTCTTTGATGAGAAGGTCTTCCCTCAGAGTTTCTCATGTCACATTTCTTTACATGCCTGTCATTTCCTATGCCACTTCCTCCTCTGAACCTGTGATATTAACTCCCCAAAATTCATGTTCTTTTCTTGCTGGACCCAAGACTTTCTTGATTTGGTAGGATCATGATTTCAGAGCAATGGATCATGAGTAGAAGTGGTAAGCACCATTTCCCATTAAATAGTCCCATGTGGGGTTCTTCAGTCTTTTCACTTTCTTGTCAGCTGGAATGCAACAACCCTGTGGTGAATTTACAAGATACACTGAAGGTGAGAGTGCCTCAGTCAACCTTGATCTCTGAATAACATGGAGAAGTACATCCTTCCTAACCATTTACCTACACAGTACTATTATGTGAGTGAGAAACACATTTTATTATATTCGAGAAATTATACTTGCTGGAGTTTCCATTATACTTTTTGGTGTCTATTTACTACAATTAACCTACCAATATTATGCACAATTCAAAATAGTACTTGTTTTGTTATGTTAGTAATTATTATCAGTTTATCTTTTTGTCTATTGTTGACATATTAGTCTTTGTCTTCCCCTTAGAAATATAACTTCATAAAGGCAGAGACTAAAATACTGGAACTGAAACATTCTGAATATATAAAAACTCCTGAGTCCACAATGATAATCAATACATGAAATACAACCTGGTTTATCATTATTGGAACTGCCTATTCTTCAACATTTTTTTAAAGAAAATTGAAAATAAACATAAAGGGTTAAGCATTTTTATTGATATTCCACTAAGAAGTATATTTCAGGGTAATAAAATAGCCTCAATTGATGAAGAAACATTCTTCTTTACAGAAGATAAATATAGAGGAAATTATAGTATCAGGAAATCTCCATAATGTAATCTTAGGGAAAAAAATGGATTCAGGTAAAAACTGTCAATTTATACCAAAACATGCAATGAAAGGTTGATGGGAAACTTAGCAATATACATAATTATGTCAGGGTATCAATTGGCAGGTTACATGCCGGTAGAAAGGGGAGAATGTATGACTTTACAATGAAAGTATCAAGCTTTCATTACATTAAACTTGTGACCAAAATTATTTCTCTTTCAATATAATGAGTTATGAGGAATATAGTATTACTTATGAAGTTCTCTTGCCAAAATACTTAATATTATCCTAATAAAGTCTTTAGATATAACTTTATGTGAAACATAGTGGATAGATTAGCTAAATAGATGCCATCAGAAGGAAACAATCACAAATCTAAAGTCGAGGATCCTAAAGGACAACTGTCCTAGTCTCTTCAGTAAGTCAATATCATGAGAAAAAGATGTAACTATTCTAGACTAAAAGATAATTAGGACAGGTGTTCCACCTGTATCAATGGAACCTATAGTTCAGACTAAACCAATCAGGAAGAACAACTAGAAAATATGAACAACATACCAAAAAGATTGTTGTAGATGTCACAGAGCTACCAATGTGATGAAAAATTGCAGAGCCGTGGGAAGAAGGAACCTGGCAGCCTAGAGGCTGAGAAGCTAAGTGTAGGTTTTGGTACATTCATGAAAAATCAAAGTTCTTGGCTCACTAATGAGGACAGTCCTTAGGAAACACCTTAGGTTTTTAGGAAGCAACCTTCCCATGAGTAAGAATGAGCTATAAAGGCCAGTCCTTACAATAATTGAAGATGGGTTAAAATTTTTTTCATCTTAATCCTTGACTGGATTAATGTAATCTGAGATTGCTCACATCATTATTTACCTGTTTGTAGAAAGTAAAACTAAAATTATAACCTTTCTGGAGGAAGATGACATCATGCAGAGCCTTCAATATCTGTGTAAGTATTTCATGTATAATTTCTAATAATAAATTAAAAATAACCAGTTGTACACACACAAAAACATTCAATTTAAGGCATGTAAAAAAAACAAACAAAAAACAGTAAACAACCAAAACCTAAAGTGGGCACAGTTTAGTGGGTATAGGTAATTAAGTTATCATACAAGGACTTTTAATGACTATGATCATGTTTCCAAAGTATTAAAAGACAAGATTGAGACTTTCAGCAGAGCCATCAAAGCAATAAAAAGGAGCTGAATGGTAATTATCATACTGAAACAACAATATATAAAATTAATATTTTATATTAATGATAACACATTCATCACAACAGAAAAAACATATTCAACGCAACAGAAAAAAATTGGTGAACTGAAACCTAGGCAAGAAGAAAATTTGAAAAGCAGCATATAAAAACAGCAAAATGAAAGAAAATTTAGAAAAGGGCATGATAAGATCTAAAAAAAAAGTATGCTTGTACTCCATGAAGGAGAAATAATAGATAATGGGGCAGGAACGATATTTGAAGACATAATGACTGATAACTGTTCATCAAGCCATTGATTTAAGAATCTGTGTGAATCTCGTAAAGAATATATACAAAGTAAATTACACTTAGGTACACTACAATAAGACTGCTGATGAAATTCAAAGAAAGATATTGAAGATAGAGAATAAAAAGGCATATTATCATCAAAGGGACAACAATAATAAGACAGATAACTGACCTCTTAATAGAAACAATGGAAACAAAAGACATAGAATGATATTCTCCAAGTGGTGAAAAATAAACGTAAATGCCTACCTAAGATTCTACCTTCAATGAAAATATCTTTTTGAAAATAAAGGAATACTTAAGGTATTTTCAGACAAACAAAACTGAAAACTTGCTACAAGCAGTAGACTGCCCTGAATGAATTACTGAGAGTAGTTTTTCAGGCTGAAGGACAATGATCCCAAAAGGAAGTCTGAAGACTAAAGAAGTAATCAATATTGGAGGAAAGAATGTCTATGGGAATAAATCTGAATGGATATTGACTGTACAAAATAATAACAATGTCTTGTGGGGTTTAGAATGTACATCTACAATGAAATTATGCAGCAAAATAGCACATAAGTTGTGGGGGGGCGGATAAAAGGAGTTAAAATGTTCTAAAGTCTTTGCATATCTAAGTGAATATGCAAAGTAATAATTTATACTAGAATGTAATACCTCCAGGATGTATGTCAAATATATCTCTAAAATAATAATGTAAAAATGTGTAAGAAAAACTCTAATTGAAAGGAAAATTGAGAAATGAATAGACTAGAAATAGAATCTTTAAACCTAATAAATCAGTGTTTTCATTAAATGTAAATGAACTAAATGCATCAAAACAATAATATCATACAAAGTGCTTATTTTTTAATATGCTATTTATAAGAGACACACTTTAAATTTAAGGCTAAATAAAAAGATTGAAAATAAAAGAAATGGAAATATATATACTATGCAACCAAATGAAAGTTGCTGGAGCTGTATTAACATAAAGCATCATTAGAGATAAAGAGGGATTTCACTGTGCTAAAAGTTCAGAAGATAAAATTATTCTAAATATTTATGAAAAATATATGTAAAGCAAAATCCATAGAACTAAAAAGAGACAGATGAAATCCATAATCAAGGTTGGAAATGTGAATACATTTCCTTCAGTAGCTGATAGAATAAGCAGACAAAAATCAGTAAGGATATAGAAGATTTGAACAACATAATTAGTAAAATTTAACTGATGTATCTATTACTGCATCCTAAACCTGTAGAGTATATATTCTTTCCAGGGTATTTAGAAGTTCTTCCAAAATTGACCACAAGCTGAGCAATATAGCAGATGTTTAAATGTCATATATTTGGAAAATTACAGTCTATTTTCATAACACAATTGAAATAAATAGAAACCCATAATAAAAGGATAATCAGAAAATACCTATATTTTGGAAAATTAAACAATATACTTTAAAATAACCTATGGGTTAATAAATAAATCACAAGGAAAAATTAGAAAAATATTTGGCCTTATGATAATGAAATCCCTATGTATCAAATTGGTGGAATAAAGCTAATGTCATGCTTAGAGGAAAATATATAGTTTAAATGGAAATGTTAATAAAGAAGACAAACTAAAATGCAGTTAGCTAGGGAGCCATCTCAAAGAGCCAGAAAAAGAATTTAACCCAATGTAGAAAGAAAATGGCAAATATAAGAACTGAAATTAGTAAAATAAAAAAGCACACTATAGATATGGCAATCAGAGCCAAATGCTATTTCTTTGATAAGACTTATAAAGTTGATAAAACTTTGTGAGACTCATCAAGAAAAAAGAAGAGAGGGAATTCCCTGGCTGTCCAGTGGTTAGGATTCCGCACTTTCAGCTGCTGAGGGCGCCAGTTCACTCCCTGGTTGGGGAACTAAGATCCTGCAGCAAGTTGTGTGGTGCAGTCAAAAAAAAAAAAAAGAGAAGAAGAGAGAAAGAATACCTAAATAATCAGTTTGGGAGATGAGAAAAAGGGAATACGACTACAGAGCCTACAAACATACAAAGAGAATATCATGAACAACTCTACGCCAATAGATAAAGTGGATAAATTCCTTACCAAACTTTATGCAAATTAAATGTAAAAATTAGTGTTCCCTATCTGTTAATTAAACTTAATCTGCAACTATAAACCTTTCACAAAGAAATCTCCAGATCCAGATGGCTTCTCTAGGTCTAGATGTTTATTGACTAGGATTAAACATTTTCAATCTTCCATGAATGCTTCCAGAGAATGGAAAAAAGGGGGAACAATTCCTACCTTATTTTATGAGTCTGGTGCAATCTTGATAGCAAAAGATGGCATGAAGACCATAAGAAACAGCAAAGGTCAATATATCCATGAGCATAAATACAAAATTACTAACGAGAATATTTGCAAATTGAACCCAGAAACATAGATGAAGAATAACATATTTCAAGAAAAGTAAGCCTATCCTAGGAGTCTAAATAATTTTAATATTTGAAAATGTCTAAAAATGATAATTTATTGTATTAATGAAATGAAGAAAAGGAAACATGATTATCACAATATTTGTAGAAAAAGTGTTTGCTAAAACTCAACATCTAAAATATTTCTTAGCAAACCAGAAATAAAACGTTAATAATGGATAACAACAAAACACTTACAGTTAATATTGCAATTAATGATACCTCTTGAAATATTTCATCTGATATCAGGAAGAAAGCAGGATAACTGCATAATTTCAACATTGTGCTGGTGGTCATAATAATGTTGGGGAACATTAAAATTTTTAAAGTATCAGTTTTTTTTTAAGGTTGATCTATGTATGCAATACACCAGTAGATATTTCCACAGACTTCTTTTGTGTGTGTGTGAAAGACAAAGATCTATTTCTGAAATAAATGTATATGGTTACGGTTATTCAAAGGACCAAGGAAAGCCAAGATACTTTGAAAAAGAACAAGAATGAAACTCTCAACATGGTGTTAGGAGATAAGATAGCAGTTACATTTAAAGGGGAGGGTTAGGTATTTGATTGAGCGAGGACAGGCAGGGATACTGGCACTTCTGAGATACGAGTCTATTTCTTGACATGAGTGGCAGTTAAATAGCTGGGTTCAATGAATGGCAATCCATTGACTCTACACTTAAAATGCGTGCATTATTCTGCAAGTATGTTATGTTTCAATTAAAAAAATATGTGCATTGTTAAAAGACATTACACCTGGATGCTATGTGTGTTCCTTGACTTAGTCCTGGTTTGAAAAAGGAACTGCAAAAACATTTTAATTACTATCGGGGGAATTTGAATACAGTTTTTGCATTCAGTGATACTAAGGAATTACTATTAATTTTGTTATATGTAGCAATGGTATTGTAGTTAGATTAAAAATGTTTTTTTTTTACAGTAATACATTTTATGTATAAAAATGGTACTGTGGTTGGACTAAAAATGTTCTTATTATTTATGGTAATAAATATTTTATGGTAAAATATTTAGAGTTGGAAATATGCCTGTAATTTACTTTATAATACTTATATAAAATAATTGATAAAGAAAATATAGCAAAATATTAACTGTTATTGAAATTCATTTATGGTTATATGTTTTTTCATTGTGCTATTCAGCATGCTCTTTTTAGAATGCATGAAAACATTTATTATAATAATAAAAACTAAGTAAGAATATAGACTAGATTACTTCCCTGTAGAATATTTGCCTCATTTGGGTGATTGTTATTTGTTGAATGTATGTGTGAATGAATAAATGAAAGAGTGACTTAATTAAAACCAAATAAGCAACAGAAAGGTAGTTATTTCTGAAAATTGAAATGAAAATCATTAATCCATAAATAGGACTGAGTACTGTTACAGCAAACTTTTTTAACCAAAATGTTGATGAAAAAGAAATGATCCATTCAACTGAATTTTCTCCATAACTAAAGGGTTTATAGTAGCACTTTTTATCTTATAAATTTGATTTTGTTAAATAAATTTTTTTCATGGCTCAGGTTGGTTTTCCTTGGAGTGGGAGGTGGTTCATTATCTGAACATTAATTATCAGACTTTACCTGCACACATAGACACTGTGTATGATTGAGTCTTGCCCCAACAGTTCCTGGTTATAACCTAGAAATTAGTACTTTTTTTCCTCCGTAAAACCTGATATTTGGTTATTTTTATTTGATTTGCCTTTTTGTTCTAAAATACCGCATAATCGTTGTTGGTGTCAAGTGGAGCGGGGAAATACGTCAATTAATTATTGGTTTCTGGTTATTTGGAGTAACATGTCTGTAGTAAAGGAGAGCTTTTTGAACATTGGAGGCACCTTGAGTGGAAGCACCTTGGATGGAAGGAAATTTGTCTAATTCCTCCAGTTCTGACTAAAAAGATACTTTTTTATTGAACTGTAAACTCAATTTCAATACTTTTCAAAATGTTCTCTGAGTGTGTGTCTGTGTGTGTGACGAAGTCTGACTTGAGGCCAACTTAGATGTAACTCTTTTTTTTTTTTTAATTAAATTAATTCATTTATTTTTGGCTGCGTTGGGTCTTTGTTGCTGCGTGCGGGCTTTCTCTAGTTGTGGCGAGCGGGGGCTACTCTTTGTTGCGGTGTGCGGGCTTCTCAGTGCGGTGCCTTCTCTTGTTGCAGAACACGGGCTCTAGGTGCATGGACTTCAGTAGTTGTGGCACGTGGGCTCCAGTAGTTGTGGCTCACGGGCTCTAGAGCGCAGGCTCAGTAGTTGTGGCACACGGGCTTAGTTGCTCTGCAGCATGTGGGATCTTCCCGGACCAGGGCTTGAACCTGTGTCCCCTGCATTGGCAGGTGGGTTCTTAACCACTGTGTCACCAGGGAAGTCCCAATGTAACTCTTACAAAAGTTCAGTAAATAAGAGGAAGGCAGGCAGACACCTAGTTCCTCCAAAGCTTGTAGATGTTGTCGTAGCAGATGCCTTCAAATCTCTACCTATAATTCACACTAGAGGTTTAGGAATTGTTTTAAATTAACATTGAACTCTTTTTCCAATAAGGATAAACGTCCATTAGAATATGATGCTTTCTGTAGGCTGCACTTACTTCCAGACAAGAAGCTTTATACAATATTTACATTCATCCCCGTTCTTGTAATTATACCTTTCCTTGAAGCCATTAGCAGTATTGAGAAAATGATTCTTTCATTGGAATTTGTCTTCTAGCTAAGTCCCAAATTGTTGCCACAGAATAGGCCGCATTCTCTCCCCTCCACTAACAGCACATTTAGGTCTAAGAATTTAAAGCCTAAGAAATCTTAAACGCTACACCAATAAACAGAATCTTCAGTTTAGAAACTCTTAATTGTCTGGAGTAATGGAGGTTTACATAGCCCAGATAAATTGAAGCGGGGGGGAAAACTGAAGCTTCACTTAGCTTCTGATTGCAACCCTAATTTTCTCATCTTTCTCTCCTCCCTCTAGCTAAATCTCAACATTTTAAAATGAGCAGCAGAATTCAGATGAATTGACCTTTTCTGTCTTCCTTGCTTTCATCATCGTCTTATTGAGTTGGAAGTCAAAACAAATGGAAGTGAGGAGTGGATGCAACAGGGTAAAGTTGTTTCCTACAATGGATAATGGAGATTTCCTTAGTTAATTTACATCAGCATAAAACAAATGTTTTCTCTTTTGTACTATGGTCTAGTCCACTGATCAGTAACACTGATGTGTGTGCGTGCATGATTTGCTTTCGATATTTTGTCTCGTCAGAGAAAAAGAGAGTAGAACACAAAGTAGTACTGAACATTGTGTCCTTAGCTTCAAGAGTCTTATCCAAACAATGCAATGACATTTCCGTTCCATAATAGATAGAGAGAATCATTATCAGTTATTACCCATCAGGATGATGAGCTGTTTTAATGCCTCATTCATAGCCTTGCAAACAAATATTTATCCTGCACTATTTACATCCTAAGGCAATAGGTGGTATATGGGATTGATTTCTCTGTCTTAATAACAGAACATTTGCAAAGATGATCCAGGAAAATTATCCTGAAATAGCTGATTCATAGTATGTTATTAAAGGCTACAGAGGCAGTTACTGTAAAGACTCTGTGAATAAATTTATGTTTTGTAGGACTCTTCACACATACCTGAAGACATTTTCAAGTATGTGGACAAAGATAGTTATACTTACAGTGATAAGTACAAGTATCCATTTTTGTCTCTGGACCATCCTCTGATGCCATGCACAAGGCCATGTACCAGTCACTTGGGATAACTTAGTGAACAATATAGATAAGATCCAAGCTCGATGGAGTAGGTACATTTATAGAAGGCTTAACATGTGCCTAACATTGATCTAAATGTCCTAAATGTATTAACTCATGCCATACTTAGCACAGCCCTATGAGGTAGGTATTAATATTAGACTTATTTTACAGATGAGGAAACGAAGGCAGCAAATGGTTACATACTGCTGTACCCCAGGGTTACAGAAGTGGTGAACCTGGATTCAAACCCTGATAGATTGTCTATGCTCTTTACTATACCATGCTATGTCTCAGTGTGAGCACAATGGGGCTTATATTCTAGTGTGGTGACAACAATGTATAAGAAGATAAGTGAAAAAGAAAAATAAATATTTGAAAGAAAATGATACTAATTCTGATCCTTTACAATGTTACCAACTTTGAAAATCATTAGAAGCAGCAAGAGGGATGACCATTTGGCAAAGAAAACCTGAAGGATTGTCTCATACAGTACAGGAAGACAAACCAGGTGATCTCAGGACACTTGCAGTGATTTGATGAGGTGGTTCTCTGCAGACCCTTAAAAGGGGGAGCTCTGGCTACCTCGGGATGAGTGCATTTATCAATCCTTCTGATTTATATCATATTGTATTGCCAGTTTCTCAGGATGCGTAAACTTTAGGAATAAGGGCAGTTCCCTTCTCATTTTTCTTTAAAGGACATCTATGATAAATCCACACTCACCTTCATCTCATCCAGGCACCCCTAAGGCAGGGAAAGGATTGGGTTGCAAACATCTTGGAAAAATGCTTTCTTGGAAAGTTCTGAAAAACAGCCAGGCAGAATTCTAAGTGCTGTGGGAGCCACATTCTGTACTGCATTTGTGTTAGAAATAATAGGTTAAGTAGTACTGTGGTGACACCTAACCCCCAAATCCCAGCATCTTAAAAAAATCAAAAGTTGTACTTTACTTAGTTCCTCAGGGACCCAGGCTGATAGAGATTCCATCATTATGTAACTACACCATGTGAAACAGAATTTACTCAGTCACCTCAACAAGGGAAAAGTTATGACTCTTCTATTTTTTGGCTTAGGGGTGACATAGGTCATTCCCCCCCTCCACCTGCCATTAGCCAAACCTAGGTGTATGGCCCCTTAAAAAAGAGTAAAGAAACTGGGATGTCAGATGGCAAATTTGGTGAGAACCACTGTCTCTGCCACAGTACACTCCCCTGGCCACCAAATATTCCTTTTCTTCTTTCTTTCTGCACTTATAGCACACTCAGCCCTCTCCAAAGGAATCCAGTCAATCCAAAGTCAGTCCAGTCAACATTCTGAGCTCAAAGCCCAGGATCTCTGGGTGTTATGTTGTGCATTGTTTTCTACATCCAGTTTGGAAATAGTGTCTCTAGGTCTAGAGACTGACGAACTCTAAAGACAAGTTATTTTCCCATTATAGTATAGTGGATACTACAAAGTGGTAATAGAAGGACAAGACCCACAATAAACATTATTATGTGGGAAGAGGAAGAATGAGTACCACAAAGTAGTCACTGGTACATGTATTTCCAAAGTCCCATTGAACAGATACTGTGAGGACTCCCTGCTCTGTGGGTAAGAAATGTTCCTTAAAGGGGACCTAATTTTGCTTACGTGTCCACTCTTCTTAATGTCTCTGGTTCTACTGCAGGGATATTGCTTTGTTTCCTTGGCTTCATCTAAAAAGAGCAGAGGGGAAAACGAGCTAGTTGGTTGCTGAGCAGCTTTCTCAACTCTCTGCCTGTTGTATGAAGGTTAAGTTTTGAGCAGTTACAGGACTTGTTAGTTCAGACTTTTGTGCTTTGTTTGGCAGGTCAATTCTCTCAAACATAATTTTCTTATTTTTATGATTCCAGTCCATTCCAAGTGCTAGTAACAACACTACCATGCTTTCCTAGCCATAATTCTCAGGTCAAATCTATTCTCCTACCTTCCTGCCTTTATGTCTGTCTCTCTTGATATATAGAGAGTTGCCTTGAGCGTGTCAGGATTTCTCTTAATCATATATTTCCCTGAGCTAAAAATTTCAAAAATAGAAAAAATAATCTATAGTTTTTAAAGTTAGGACAACGGTTACCTTGGGGGGTAGGCACACAGGGAAAGTGAGGAGAATTTTTTCAGGTGCAGAATACATTTTATTTCCTGATTTGGTTATGTAGGTCTATTCACCTTTTGAAAATTAATTGAGCTGTATATGATTTGTGCACTTGTATCTATATATGTAAAGTAAATAAAAATTTACTTTAAAAAAGTTACTTTAACTAAAGTAAGTTAATCTTCCTTTACTGATAGACTAACTAATTCAGACCAGCAAATAGAAGATTCAGTCCCTACCACACTGGGAGGGGGTGGGATCTTCCTTACTGGTTCATGAGAATGTTCAGAGGGGCAGCTGAGCAGCCAGGAATGGATATACGCTTTCACTTCTCTTATGTAAATACATAGTAATGGAATGACTGGGACCCATTGTTGATGGATGTTTAACTTTTTAAGAAATTTCCAAACTGTTTTCCAAAGGGACTATACCCATTTAAGCATTCCCAGAAATGATGTATGAGAATTCTACATGGTCCAAATTCATGCCAACATTTTGTATTCTCAGCCTTTCTAATTTTAGCTATTCTAATAGGGTGTAGCGGTATCTCATTGTGGTTTTAATTTGCATTTCCTTAATGACAGACAATATTAAGCTCCTTTTCAAGTACTTATTTGACATCCATATACCTTTATGATGAAATGTCTGTTCAAATCTTTGCCTAGTTTTAATTGGACTTTGGGTTGTTGTTGAGTTTTGTGAGTTCTTTATATATTCTGGTTATAAGCTCTTTATCAGGTTTCATTTGCAAGTATTTCTGCATTCACGAAGGCTACTACTTATACAGCAAGAGCTGTAGTTGCCTCAGAAGAAGACTGCCTTTAGTAATATGCTAAAAGAAGAGTGCAGACAAACACAGAAACAAAATAATATGAGTGACTTGGGCAACATGGAGGCCACATGCAACACTATTAAGAAATGTTCACAATGTCCTTAAAAGCTGCCTAGAAGACTTCATGGACAAAGTGATACCTGGATTAAGCCCTATTGGGTGGATAAAATTAGTGACCCCATGCCTTCGTTTGTATCACTATTTTCTTAAGGCCCAAGGATCTTTTCAAGGAAGGGACAGGGCAGGGTCCTGACCTCTTCCTTTTTGATGTTCAAAGGTATTATAAATGTCTGATGTACTGAGGCAACCCAGATTGAGGAACTTCTGCAAAAGACAGTGATGGTCTCCAAGTGCAACCCAATCTTAGAGGAAAGGAAGGTGGGACTGGAAATGATTATCTTCTCTCACTTCCCGAGGGACGACTGCATCACATGTAGCCTCATGGAGGAGGGTTTTGTACAAAGCTACCAGGTGGCTCTGATTTCCTCAGGCTTCTTAGCAATTCATTTAGGTATTGGAGTGTTATGGCTGATCTCAGAATGTCCAAGGGCAAAACCATGGGTCTACTTAAAGAGTAACCACAGGTATTGCTGAAAAAAACCAAAAGTATAGAGTTGTCCAGCAGTGGCAGAAAATGAGCCTGAGCTCTTGCTTCCACCTAGCATGTAGAAGCAGCAAGCACCAAGGAGGACTGATTCAATAGACCACTGTAGGCAGTCACAGGAATCCTGAAAATACTTGGATAGAAGAACCCTTGGAAAGGTTAGATTTCTTATCATGTTGGCCTTGACACTGCTGGGGGAGTTATGTTAGTTACACGTAGACATATATTTGTAGGAGAGGTTCTTTATCAAGATCTCCCTCTGGGAATTCAAATCCAAGTTCCATCCAAGTTTCATGTATCCATGGGAAATTACCAAGTTTCTCCGTGCTCTAGTTCACCCATATGCAAAATAATAAAATAATAATAATAGTACCTATTTTATAGGGCTGTTGTGAGATCTAAGTAAGATAATACATATTAAATGCTTAGAAGAGTGGCTGGCACACTGCAAGCCCTCAGTAAAGCTTAGATATTTCTGAAGATGAAAAAAAACAATAAAAATATATTTACCAAGATTTTTTTTTTTTTTTAAGAAGAATTTTTTTTTTTTAATTTTATTTATGGCTGTGTTGGGTCTTTGTTTCTCTGCGAGGGCTTTCTCTAGTTGCGGCAAGCGGGGGCCACTCTTCATCGCAGTGCGCGGGCCTCTCACTATCACGGCCTCTCTTATTGTGGAGCACAGGATCCAGATGCGCAGGCTCAGTAGTTGTGGCTCATGGGCCCAGTTGCTCCGCGGCATGTGGAATCTTCCCAGACCAGGGCTCGAACCCGTGTCCCCTGCATTGGCAGGCAGATTCTCAGCCACTGCGCCACCAGGGAAGCCCTTACCAAGATTTTAACATTGTGTTTCTTTGGTTAGTAGTTATTGAAATTTTTTATTTTCATCTGTGAACTCTTCTGTCTTTTCCAACTGTCTAATCATAGGCATATACAAGGAGTGAGTGACAATATTTTCAGGGCAGTATATTATCATCATGATAGTCTGATTCACCTAGTTAAGTATTCCTGAGGGTGGATATTGTGTGGCGTGGTTGAAAGTAACCTCTCTCATACTGGATTATGCCCGTTATTGTAAAGGTGAAGCTGCTGGAAAGTACTGATCTGAGCATATCCTATTCCACCATGACTCAAGGAGGAGTCTCAAAAGCTAACACCTCCACAATCAAGGGAATTTACCTCCCGTCAGTGCAAATTAGAAAACACTTCTGGCAAGTGGCCAATACAGCCCATCCATCAGTAAAGTGAGGATGGGTTCTCATTTATTAAACAATTTAAGTGCCAGTTCCAAATTGCAGTCCTCTCGGAGTTTTGGTGATCCACACTTCCCCCATCACGTTCAGTACCACTGTTGCTCCTGCCATTGCTGCTCCACACCACCGCAGTTGACGTGAAACGGAAGTGGCGACCCTGTATGATATCAGGCCACTTAATGGTTAATTAGTGTCTCTCTCATGCAGCACGTTTGAAGGATGTTCTTTCTGGAGTCATGGTTAACTTCAGAGCTGCAGATGTTGGAATAGTTCCCTCATAGCAATGCTGTGTTGTCACATGGTTTGTTCAGGTATCGTCATGATAGGTGATTTAATTGCATTGCCAGAAAGTGTTTGCTTCCTATTGTCTTTAAAACAACATCCTTATGGAAATTTTATAGATGCTTATGGGAAAAATCGATGCAAACACATGCAATGTAAATGTACAAGTGTTATTTGTATTCATGTATATGTAAATATTCATGCACTTTTCTAGCTTTTGCTAGAAATCCATTTGTGAAATCTATTTGAAGAAATGCAAAACATATGCATATATATTCTATCTCAGTTTTTGTGTGTGACAACTATATTCCCAAAGTATAGACAAATTAAAAAAATCAGAGGCAAGGCTAAAATCTTATAACCCGAATAGCTGAGACTAGCTAAAAATTGGACTGGTTACAAGTATAAATGATAAAAAACCTCTCTTCATTCTCTCCTCAAGTTACTTTCTTTAGTATGTTCTCGAATGTTTGGGTTGCTGTGACACAAATTCTAATAACCCGTATGATATTGAAAATCTGACATTGTGAAAATATATTACAATGCATATGGCTTCAGGGAATAGGTCACTCAGAGGTTAGTTCATATATATGACTTTAAAAAACATATGGTTCTTTAGTTTCCACCTAGCCTTAGTCATGACATTATTTCCCAAGTTTTAATACTTGCTTAGGACAGCATTACTAAATTTGTGTGTGTAACTTTCTGTGTTTTAGTCAAAGTACAAAGATAACTTTTGTTCTTAGTGCTTAGGTACTTTTCCCTTAGTTGTCATGCAGTGGGAGTATAGGACATATTGATGATATCAATTAGTTCCATCCTTATTGCTGATGGTACTATAAATCATTGTTAATGACATGAGATTCTACTAGGTGATAGATTGCAGGGCTATGCAATGGAAATAAAGCAGAGGAGGCAACTTGTTGACTTATAGTAGAATTCTGTTAAAGCACAAACGATTCAGATATACACACAAATTTCTAGAGGTGTGAGGAGTAAATCGGATCACAAAAATAAAATGACTTTTCATATTATATATTACACAAATCTAAGGTGGTATTATTATCCTTGATATTATTGTTTTTATGATTATGATTTTGATATATCTTTATAAAATCATGTCTCCAAAACTCTAGTTAATATGTATAAACTTCTATTTGCCTTTTCCAGAATGTCACACAAAAGGAATCATAGGGAGGGTATAGGGATAAATAGGCAGAGCACAGATAAGTTTTAGGAAAGTGAAAGCCCTCTATGATACCGTAACGATGGATACATGTAATATACATTTTTCAAAATCAACAGAATGTACACCACCAAGAGTGAACCATAATGCAAACTACGGACTTTGGGGGATTGTGATGTGTCAATGTAGGTTCATCAGTTATAACAAATGTACCATCCTGGTAAAGGATGTGAATAGTGGAGGAGGCTACACATGTTTGGGGGCAGGGAGTACATAGGAAATCTCTGCACCTTCCTCTCAATTTTGCTGTGAACATAACGCTGCTCTCAAATATAAAGTCTTTATTTTAAAAGCAAACAATGAAAGGAATCATAGAATATGTATCTTTCTGAGACTGGCTTCTTTCACTTAGAATGATGCATTTGAGATTTATCCTTGTTGGTGGTGTTTGAATCACTTGTTCATTCCTTTTCAGTTGTTCATTGGAATTTTCAATTCCATTGTTTGGATATACCACAGTTTATTCACTTGCCAGTTGAAGGATATTTGGGTTGTTTTTAGCTGTGGTGATTACAAATAAAGCCACTTGAAACATTTGCATACAGGTTTTTGAGTGCACATGACATTTCATTTCACTTGGGTGATCCTTAAGTCAGATTGCTGAATTGTATGGTTAGCATTTGTTTAATTTCATGAGAAACAGCCAAAATATTTTCCAAAGTGACTATCATTTTGCATTCCCACCAGCAATGTCTGAGATTTCCAGTTGTTCCTAATCCTACTCAGCATTTATTATCAACACTTTCTTTGATTTCAGTTGTGTGGTGGTATTTAATTTTGGTTTTAATTTGCATTATTCTGAGTACTTTTCATGTACACTTTTGCCGTTTTATATATCTATATATCTATGTTCATTGGTGACATGTCTGTTTAAATTTTTGCCCATTTTTTAATTGGGTTGTTTGTTTTTTATCTTTGAATTTTGAGAATGTTTTCATATAGAGTCTGGATATAGCACCTTTACCAGTCTCATTTGTAAATATTCTTGCCATCTGTAGCTTGTCTGTTAATTCTCTTATTTACCAATACCTTTCAAAGTGCAGAAGTACTTGATTTTCACAAACATCAACTAATCAATTTGTTCTTATGTAAACCATACTTCTGAGGTTGTATCTCAGTATTGCTTAAATCCTGGTCACAAAAGTTTTCTCCTTTGTTTTTGCCTATAAATTGTATAGTTTTAGATTTTACATTTGGGTCTAAGGTCAATTATGAGTTAATTTTTGCATTGCTATGAAGATGATCCATTTATTTGCCTATGAGTGTCCAATTGTTCCACAGTCTTGATGAAAAGTCTACCTCTAACTATCTTTTGCATCACTTAGAGAGAAATCTAAATTCTTTCATAGTTCTCCTTTGAGTACTGCCTGGAAAATGGCTCCTTAGCACTTAAGAAAACATTTCTTTAGTTATTATTTCCTATCCTGCATTACCATTTGTCCTTTCAGTGTAATTAAAATATGTCTCTGCAAAATAAAATAAACCCTGCCTCACCAGAATTTTACAGTTTATTTATTTAACAGTCCCTATGCATTACACTCATTTTGCCACCAACTGGTATACTGCAACTCAGTTTTGGCACTAACTGGTGGTAGGTAGTGCAGACTCCAGAAGTTAAAGTTCATGTTACCCAACAAGACTGCCCTAACTTTAGATGCCAGACACAACTGGGGACCCCATCCACACTTTTGAACAACAGGCTACAAATTCTAGGGGTTCCCTAGACCACCCCCCAGATTTGATAATTTGTAGTATGATTCTCAGAACTCTGAAAGTTGCAAAACTCATGACTACATTTTTATTATACGGATTCAAATTAGGAACAGCCAAATGAAAAGACACATAAAGGAAGATCTGGGAGGGTCCTGAACACAGAGCTTCTATACTCTTCTCTGTGGAGTCAGCACATGTCACCCTCCTGGGACATCAATGTGCTCATCAACCAGGAAGCTCTTTTGAGCTTCAATGTCCAGAGTGATAATTGGTATTTCATTACATAGGCACGATTGATTAAATCACTGACTATTTGATAGAATTAAGTCTTTAACCCCCCTTCCCTCCCTGGAGTTTCGGCTGGCTCAAAATCCCAACCTTCTACATGATTTGCCTTTCTGGTGGCCGGTCCTACTCTGAAGCTATCTAGAAGCCCTTCTTGAGTCACCTTATTAGCATGAACTCAGTTGTGCTCTAAGGGGTTCATGAATAACAAAAACACTGCTATCACTCTGAAAATGCCAAGAGTGTAGAAGTCCCTCCCAAGAACTAGGGACAAAGGCCAGCCAAATTCTTTATTATATAAAAACAACCTACCACCAGCATTTATAAGGTGCTTGCTCTGTTTAAATATTTAAATTATGAGAGAGTTAACAAAATCAGTTCTAAAAGATTTTCAGCGAGATTTATTAATACATTGAGGTATAAAGCAGTAAAATATTTGTTGTTTCCTTTAAACTTTCAAAATATCATAAATCTCAAAGGAAGGAAGCTGCATAATACCAAAGAAATAGAGGCTTAATTTAGTAGTTTTATTACTTCCAGCAAAGTATGGTCCAAAGTTACTAGGAAGAACGCTTCAAAGACAGAATAAGTCAAGGTACAGAAAATGAAAGCACATTTAATTTAATGTTAATCTCATAGAGATAGCCTCATATAATCTCATAGAGGATAACAGTGATTAATATGTAATTATAACCTCACAGAAGTATCCTTAATATTAATTTCATAGAGATATGTGAGGATAATATGTGGAGATATTGGTTGCCTTAACTAGTTTCTCATGTCTAAAAACAAATAAAGAAAGAAAAATGTTGGTTTGCTACTTATATAAAATGCTAACTTCAGTGTGTAGAAGCTACCTATGGTTTTTTGGAACTTCATACAATTTTCTAAAGCAACAGTCTTATAAATGCCTTTCTTTGGAATTGGCACATACTATGATCAAGAAGAGTGAAACTTGATGAGTTACTTTCTAATATAGTTACACTGAAGTTCAGTCTTGCAGAACTATCATTTCTCATTTAGAAATTCAATCTCTGCCAATTCTATTTTAGGGGCTTTACAAATAAATTATGGCAGCTTAATATGCTCCTTTGCTGAAAATGCTCCTGGGAAGTATTGAAAATAAATGGCCCTCTAGCAGTACTGACTCTAAGACTATCTCAGAAAGAATCTCCAGGGTAGTCCTCCTTACTACCTGAGGTGAAAATGTTGCTGAGCATGTGTTCTGTTTCCAAATGCTGTATTAATGGTTTTGCTGTAAGCCTGCAACATATTTTCATGTTCTTCTAAATTCACAGGAAAATTTGCAGTGCTCTTAGCATTCTATTCCTCCCAGAAAACAACATTTTCCCAAGACATTCCTTTCTGAATGGCGTTCGATATAATTACAATGATGTAGTTTCCCAGGACTTACACTGTCAGAAACAAAAATGTGTGGCACTAATTCCCAACAAGTCACACTGAATGTGCACTTGAGTGAATCAAATTAATTATGAAAATAAACACACATGGGAAACTGAACAGTGAAAATGGTTAACTGATGTTTTTAACTTAATGGATTTGTCTATGAGTTATGTAATATCTACTACCATTATTCAGAAGAATCTTCTTTCCTGTTTTTAATGGACATATAATATCTACTGATCAAAAATCCTACCTGGATTGTATTTCATTACTTTTAAAATGAATTAATCTCATTCTATTTCTACACATAAAATGGATTCCATCAATATATCTGAAAACAAGGTCATGCTAACTTGTGTAATAGTTAATGTACTGCAATACTGCAAATGTTACAGTAAAATACCGTGCTCAAAAATAGGAATACTTTCAGATGCTTCTTCAGAAGAGCCATGGATGTTTAGGTTATTTACAAAGGGTTCTACTGCAGTCAACTGGATAAAAAAGATGGTCCTTGCTTTTCAATGTAATTTTGCAGCTCTCATAACAGAAAATATCTCTATTAAATTTATCAGTAACTGTTTATCTTTGATCTGTGAGAACTGAGCTAAAACCAACAAGATAAAAATCACACACATAAACTTGCAGGCATGCATGTGTGCACATATACTCAAAAAAAAAATTGGGGTTGGGGGAGAGTAAGTACATTTTTCCCCCTCAACACTATGTTCATAAACAAATGCTCTGGGAATAGTTTGTCTCTCTTGAGCCAAATCTCTATTTTTAAAATCTTTCTTCACATAGATCATATGATGTTCGTGAACTCTAAGAATGTTCTGACTTATTGCCTCACTGATAATTTAATTGAAGCCACTTCTATTTTTAGGAGAGAGCTTAGTCACGTATGTGGGATTTTACTATGCTTCAGGAAAGTTTTTAGTTTCACAGTAAAGTGACCTAAGCTAAGTAAACCATTTGATCTTATATGAGTAGGTTTTTCTTTCGTACAATCAATATCTCCATTGTGAAGTCATGGGATTTTCTAAAACTCTTTTTAATGTTGTTTAAAAGTACTTCTACATTATCATAACAATTCCTTGTTATTTATAGTATATTACAGAAAATATAGGAATAAGTTAAGGATATGTGTAGGAAAGAATAGACATTTTAGCAAATGAATCAGATCAATTTTTCATTTTTCCAAAAGTTGCAGTCACTGTGGCTTTTGAGACAAACTAAAAGATATCAACTATGTCATGCATTTTCCTCTTAAAAGACAATTGTTCTTATGAAGGGAACTGAAACTATTTCTAAAAAATCATGTATTTGGGGAATTTAGCTTTATCCATCTGGTATGATCTTTTAACCTCTGAAAATCAAGTAGTTTTTGCTTGTCATAGGTAAGAAGCTGATGACTTCATTAGGATGGGTGTCTGGCTGGAAATGAAGGAGGTTATCAAGTTGAGAAAAATGAGGACACATTTTATTCCAGGTTATTCCTTGTTCTGAGTTTTCAATCTGTGACATGGACATACACAATTCCAATATGAGTGATAGCTATTACTTGAAACTTTGTTAACTGATAATAGCACAAAACTTCTTGTGGGAGAAGAGAGAACCAGAAGTTCTGTTATCCATCTATCTACCCCTGTAAATGTTCACATGATGAGTTCAAATATTATGTAACACCTACATCCACTGGTCCAATCAGCACCCTAGCAAATAGTCAATTGTCAAAATTACCATATACTGCCCACTCACATCCCTCCCCCTACACATGCAAATGTTTGCCGAAACAGTTATTTTAATATTTTATAAGAAAATTATTTGGTAGATTTTCTGACCAGACATTTTAAGATTCATGGTTCTTAAGTATCTATTAGACATTGTCATTCTAGAGGAATTAAGGTGATAGCTTTCTCTATTCTGCCATGGTTTTCATAGATTCACTGTAGAGCATAAAACAAGACTGCATATAGCTGCATAATTTGTAAAGAGAAGGAACAGAAATGGAAAGCAATCACTATGATATAAATTATTCTTTTCATTCTAAACATTAATCATGGACTTGAAAAGTGTAATGGACCTGTTCATCACTTTTGTTTTTCTATATTGACTCATGCAGACATTTTAGTGCAATATACAAATTAACTGAGTGCTAGTCAATCTGATCATATATAGAAAGACTTCAAAGTCCTTTACCCTGGGGACCTCCACTAATTTATTTTATGACTAGAAGTTCTTCAGTGTAGCGACTTCATTCACTTTAATCAAAATAATATTTTTCTTTTCATTCACAATGGCAATATAATCATGTTTGAGTTGCAGTAGGATATGTCTTGGAGTTTGAGAATCTCATGAAGAAAATCTTATTTCTATTACCAGAACATTTGACTCCCTTCAATACACCCACATTCTTCAGGTCAGATTTTTTTTTTTTTTAGCTTGTCAAAATATAACAGCAAAGTCGTCAATGTACATTCTGGGCGAACTTTGCAGATTTTATTTGTAAGGAGTCTGCTTTTATGGCTGAATTGTGTAGAATATGTACATAGATAAGCAGATTGAATAGTGCAGAAGAAAACATGGCCTGATTCAACATAGCATTGCCTTTGAATTCCAGGAAGCAAGGTGGGTGGTGCTTTGGTCACTTTGAGCTGCCATATCAAAGCACTATAGACTGGGTGGCTTATAAACAAGAGAAATTTATTTCTCAGAGTACTGGTGGCTGAGGAGTCCAAGATTAAGGCAATGGCAGATTTGGTATCTGATAAGAGCGTGCTTCCTGGTTCATAGCTGGCAATCTTCTCTCTGTGTCCACACACGGCAGAAGGCATAAGAGAGGACTCTTTTACAGAGGGCACTAATCCCTTCCTGAGGGCTCTGCCCTCATGACTTAATCACCTGCAAAAGGCCCACCTCCAGATACCATCACATTGGGGATTAGGTTTCAACCTATAAATTTGGGGAAACACATCTATTATTTTCTTCTCCTTTTTTTTTTTTTAACATATTGTCTATAGTAACCATTCTATAAAATGAAAGTAAGAACAAAATTAGAACTCATAACTTTTAAAAAATTTTTATTGGAGTGTAGTTGTTTTACAATGTTGTATTAGTTTCCACTGTACAGCAAAGTGAATTAGCTATACATATACATATACCCCCTCTTTTTTGGATTTCCTTCCCATTTAGGTCACCACAGAGCATTGAATAGACTTCCCTGTGCTATACAGTAGGTTCTCATTAGTTATCTAAAAACTCAACATCTTAATCATTGATAATCTGAGTTGCTAATACAGTGGGCTATGGTACGGATAAAATTTGTTTTTGTTCTTATAAATCCATCCCAATTCTCTTTCATTCAGATAAACATATAAAATGTAAGGGTGATGTTATTTATTATTCTAGAGGTACAATCAAATCCATTTTAGTTTATATATTTTAAAGTATATACTGTTGTTCTTAGTCATATACAGATTCCTTAGGGTCCATTTCTTTAGTAAGAGCTTTTAAAATTTACTCTTTCTAAGTTCTTATGAATCACTTTTATTATGTTACTAAAATATAAAGGCATGAAAGTAATACTGTTGTATCCTTTCAAGTCAGAACTTATGGCACAAACCCTAACAAATCTCTATCCTCCCAAAATCAAACCAAACATTTTCATCTCTCGAATTCTTAAAGTCCCTTGAGAAAATATATGACTGAAGCAGAAGAAATAAAAACAAAAAACAAGCAAACAAAAAGCACTGACTAAATCAGATAAACTACCTGATTTGAATTTTGCAAATAGTGAACTTTTATTGATCAAATGATAAAAAATAACTTTAGGAAAAGATGAGGGCTGAAAATTAACAAAATGGATGAAAAAATAGTTTCAGAAGTTAAGGATCTGTCTCAAAAGGTCCTGCCATAAGTGAGTATAAGTGAAACTTAAGTGTGTGCTAAAAGCTGAAAGAAAAAAGTTATCTATTCCCATGAGGCAAGACAGGGATCAGATCCAGGTGACTGAAGAGAAGTAAACTGTTGTTAACAATAACAGAGACGGTAGCAGTAATTATCGCACTATTAATTTTTGTTCATAATTTAAACATTTTTTGTACATAAATACTCTATTTCTTTGAAGCATAGAATGTTTTACATTTTCCCATCATACTTGGACACTTCCACCTTCTCTTTCTACCCAAATCACTCACTTCCTGCCTATAACGCACATCACTATGTCCCTCTATTTTCACTATCTTCATAATATACAGATGTACGTATATATACTTTCATATATACAAATGCAGTGTTTTCTTTATTTTTTAAAAAAAATAGGATAGTATTAAACACAGTTTTATGCATCTTGGTTTTCGTACTCAACCATACTATGTAGAGATACTGAATCATCTGATATATATAGCTCTAATTAATGTATTTTATTGGCTGCATAATATTCAATTTTATGAATGTTCTGCCATTTATTCAATGATTCTCCACTGATTGGACATTCATTTTGCACTTTCCCCCTTAAATAATACTGTGACAGGTATCTCTGTATACACATTTTTACATACTGTGGTTTTATTATTATGGGATGGACCCATAGTTGCTCAATTTCTTGGTTGAAGGCATATGTATTAATTATTTTTATTGGACTCTGATAGAGACTTAAACATATCAGATCCTAAATCATCTTCCATCCCAACCAGCAATAGGTGTTATTGCTCTTGTTTTTAAATCTCACCACTTTAATGGGTAAAATTAAAGTGGGTGCTGCACTTTTCCTTTTTCGTTTATATTTATATGACAGATACAAATCCTTAATCTATCATCTGAATTAAGAATGTTTTTTGAATTCAAATGTTATCTATTGACATTAGTTGAGGTAACTTTTAGTATAATATTTAAAAAATTTGCTTCCCATACATAATCTAGATTTCCAGTCTTAATTAAAAATACGTAACCTTTATGTAGGTTGTACATTCTACTCATAAAATGTTCCACAATTTTTTAAAATAAAAATTTAGATTTTAAGGTTGTTTCCAAAATGTTCGCTTACTATACTAGCACATAAATCTGAGTAAATCATTAACATGTTTAGTCCTAGTTTTATCATTTGTAAAATAGAAGTGATAATATTTCAGAGCTATTGTAAAAATTGGCTTTATCATAAAGGTCACATCTTACAAAGTATGTAAACAAATAATATGGTAGACTATAAATCTTACAGTATAAATGCCAGTTATTTTAATAAAGTAATAGGAAGATAATCAGGAATCATAAATAAGCAACTTTCAAAGTGTTCTTCAATTTTTATGCAAAAGCTATTAAATTATAGTATAATTTCAGAAGACAATTTAGTGCCTGATGTATTTGCTGATCAAATTGGTATTGCTGCCTCAGGATTTACGTTTTGAGTTATTATAAAGTTATAACTTTAAAATCCAGTTTACTCTATATGAATTTATGACCTCATTTAAAAATATTCTAAGCCACTTCAATGTTCTTAGGCAGTGGTGAATTTCATGAGTTAATGATACACTGGCTTAAGAAGAATTTCCTGTTTTCTCTTTTGGGTGCTTTGCTGTTTTGTAGTATGTCTCTAATTTTATGAGAAAGTTACATGGAAAAAAAATGTGACAGTGTAAGGCTATGCACCAAAATATCTTTGGGATAAACTATCTAGCATATAAATAATTAAATTTTTTTTTTCAGAAAGCAAATATTTAAGAGGAGAGGCAAGCAAAGCCCTGTTTGAATGAATAAATAAATATCAATGCTTTTAGTCATAAAACCAGCAACACTCTTCTGTTACTGTTTAGACTTCGTTCATGTTTTTTTCCTGACTGATCAAAATTAGGAAAGGAAATCTATGAAAATTACCCTTGTTGTGAAGTTTTAGTCTCCTTAGGATGGTAGTTATAATTTGGCCTCAACCTACTCAATCTCCAACTGCTTCCCTCCCTCCTGCCTGGAGTTACCAGAGATCAAATTCGAACAGAGACTCTTAAAACCCCATACCCAGACACATACCATTTCATGGGCCTGGAATTGCCTTTCCTGCCCATTTTAGCTTGAAAATTCCTTTTCTTTCTACTTCTGATCCTTCATGCAATGTCGGCTTCTCTGTGACATCTTCAAGAATTTTGTCGTCTTGATCATGACTCATTTCTCTGTTTTTCCATGCTTCTTTGCCTTTTATATTTAGCTAAGTTATAGCCTTTAGGTATGTCTGGAGAATGGTGATTTTTTTTTTTTTTTTAGTTTAAGAAGTAAAACTTGTGCAGGCTATTTTTCTTCTCAGTGAGTGAACTTTATACAGAAGCAGAGACACATATGGAATGAAATAAAAATAGAGAAATCTTAATACCCTTTCGTTTTTCCTCCTTAAACCAGTGGGATGAAAATAGGAAACTTTCAAGCCGGAGAGTTAGATTTCAATTCCTGACCACTTTATGCACAGTAGGGGAACAAGACCAGCTGAGAAGGGGCAGGGTGTGCTGTCTTGACAGCGATTGTTCTGGAGAAAGATGGAATCTTTTCATTAAGTGATAGAAGCCCAGGAAACTTCTATCTGTATGGTTCAGGATGCACAATAGCAGTAACACGGCCAAGGATGAGACCTGTTTTTTCAGGCTGCCCTGGAAAGAGGCCTTAACTAACCTTCCTCTCCTCATAGAGTCCGACTCTTATTGAAAGTGATCAAACTGGCAGAGACCAGGCCACCTGCTTGCTTCAAGGGTGGCCAGAAGGGTGCCCAGAAATTTACATGTTGAGCCTCTCCAAGTAAAAATACCATTTCTTTTAAAAGTTAAAATGAAAGCCAAAACACATTTACATTTTAAACCATCAGTAAGGAAATCCATCTCCAAACTATAGTATTAAAAGTGAGTTTCTTGAGCAACTCTGACTACATGCACATTAGAAGAGATTCTAATGATTAAAGGAAATTATTTTATTAAATGATACTTCTTGGATTTATAAGGGTCTCAGAGAAAGAGGATATTTTGAGGGACTTTATAGCAAAACACCTTCTTGTGCTGTGTTTTAAATTATTTATTTGGTTGTACATTTCCTCCACTAAACCAGGAGCTCCTTGAGGTCAGTGGAATGGAATGAAAAACAGATGGACTTTGGTATGAGTTGACCATGTGTTTAACTACTGGCTATGTGACCTTGGGCAAGTTATTTAACTTTTGGAGCTTTGTTTTTGTTTAATTTCTAAAACCTCCTGGAAACTATTCTGCGTAAGCCTGCCACATTCAAGACATGTGGTACATATTTGTGGAGTGAATTAATGGAATAATTAATTAATTAATGGTTCTACATATGAAAGGATTTTCAATGTTATTTATTAGTAGCTGTATTATGGTGAGTATAAATGGAATACACTTAAACATAAGATGTTCTGTATAGAATCATATGATGATAGAGCTAAAGTTTGTTTAGAAATAATTCTAGACCAGTTAATCTCAATAATGAAGGAGAGGGGGCATTTCAGAAACATCTAGTTCTATGTATGCTAGTTTATCTCCCGAGGGGCTCCTGTTATGTTTGAAGTTTGGTCATAAGTCATATTATTGTACTTATTTCTCTGCTATACCTTTATATTATATTAAGATTGTTAGTTATTTCTCTCATAATCTCTATTCAAGTAAAGAGCCAATCTTTCAGCCAAATAACTCCATCTGTAGAGGACAAAACTGATCCAAGTTTCCCTGCCTTTGGGGGCATGCAGGATCTGACACTGAATTTGCAATACAGTGTACTTTCCCCCTAAACTTTATGCTTGGAAAATGCCAGAGGTAGAAAGATGGACCCTGGTCACAGAAATAATTAAAATGGACTGAGAAACAAAATAAAGAGAATTCATTACCTTAAGAAGTACATTTTGTCTCATTTGAAATTAATGTCTTTGCTTATTCAATGTTTAGTGAGTTAAGGAGTCACAAGATGGAGGAATCAAGATACACAAGGTACCTTCAGACCTTGAGTGTTTTATAGTCAGCTGGTGTCTGTCTGGTGGTTAATTTAAAAGAAAAAAGAAGAAGGAAAAAAAAAAGTGGGACTAACTTCAAGCTGGGAAGATATATTTGCTGACAGAAGCTTGTGAAAGAGACAGACTTAAAAAAAGGAGCTACTTGTTTGGAGCAAGGAGAAGTAGCTTGTAAAGACAAATATTGCCAGAGTGCAAGGCCTGTGGTTAAGTTCAGATGAATGAACACAACACTTTTGCAATCATAGGAAGAGTAAGCATAGGAAGACTAAGCAGTTTTGTCTGAGAAGTAGAAAAAGGAATAATGTGTGGAAGGTTTATGACAGAGAGTGAACACTTTGGATGAGATTTTTATTACAAAGATAGGTTTAACTTCTAAATCTAAAGATTTAGAAAATGTTGTCTTCCACCACTTTCATTTTGCTCTATCAGCAGACCTGGTGAAGCATTTTGATAGTCAAGAACTTGGTACTTACCCCCAAAATCCATCAGGTAAGATAGCTGCAGATAGTAATCACAACTTCATGTGGATTGCATTATTTTGATGCATAGTGCCGTATTTCCTTACTGGTTCTGATACATTAGTGACATACGCAAATTTTCTTATCTTTAGTTTTGTGGTCTGTAGAATTATCTTGAGACAAAGAAAAGTGCATTCACACACACACACAAATCTATGTGGGTATTCTCCAAAATGCCTACACCAAACCCTTCTTTCTGTTTTAAAATTTGACCTATCCTCATTTTGATATATTCAGAGTTGCCCATGCAATTAACTAAAACCAATTTGATTTTTAAATTTTCTTATCTGACATTTCACAAGGAGAGCTGCCTTATTATTAAACATAAAACTTCACTGTTTCTTTACATCTGATGATAAATGATATATCACTGAAGGGAAGTGTCATGATTTTTTTTACAGTTACAAAATTGGATGAAATTTGAACTTTTATTCCTAAAAATAAAATGATTCAATTATAATAATTGTCTCATAAATTTTAGATAATATCCTCAAATGGCAAATCTGTCATTGTCAGACACATAGCCCCCAAATCCTTTTATGGAACAATTAGGAAGCTGGAACTCCATCTATTTTTTTTTTCCATTATGTCATCTCTCCTGGCATGAAAATTGAAAGAGCATTGAATCTCTGAATACAGTTCTGTATGTTGGAAAGAGCCCTGAAATGAAAATTAGGAGAGCTATGTTCTAGTCCTTCCAGGACTAGACAAACAGCTGCAAGACCTTGGGCAAATCACTTAACATCTATGTACTTTTATCACTTATAAAATCAAGAGGCTGCACTAAATGATGCATTATATCTAAAATCAAGCCATCTTTTATCACCTAGGTCAGATTTCCAGGCATCAAACTCAGGAATCTGGGACTCATTCTAGATGTCAAATCCAATATATCACCATGATCTACTGACTTGTCTCGCTTTAGTGATGTCCTACATGTAATTGTCTTTTGGTTCCCAGTTAATTGGTATAAACCTTCATCTCTTGCCTGCAGTACTGGAAGGTCCCTTACCTGCTTTTTTATCTGCTTCCTTAGTGTTGCTGACATCCAGTATCTCGTTTTCAATGCATCTGGGGAGATCTCTTCCAAACAGAAAACTAATGATGACACTACCTTATCTAAAATAATTTAATAGTTCCACCTAAATCCTTAGCATGCTATTCAAGACCATTCATAATTAGTCTTCCCTCTGCTTCTATTTCTAGACTCAATTCTCACCACAATCTTAGCTCCTGACTTGATCACCTTGACATCCTTTCCCCGTATTCACTAATTTACATTTTTCTGAAGACACAAGAGAGGATAAATCTTGGAATTTTGTTCAAGTTACTTTCACTCTCTGGGCTACTCTGCTTCCTATGGTGAATCTTAGTGAACTATATCCCTTTATAGTTATCTTAAGCATCATTCTACTCAAGGGGCATTCTTGCTTCTTTCCTCACTCCACATTACCTCTTCAAAGTAGAGTCGATCACTTTGTTGTGCCCACTGCCTTGTACTTATATCACAGCACCTATTTCATTTCATGGCTATATATGTACTTATGTGTGCCTATAAATGCATTTATTCCAGTTTTATTTTTATTCTCAACTCTTTGAGTGTTAGAGCTGACACGTTTGACATCCACATTAAAATTCATGAGAATTGCCTTTGTAAAGGTAAACTGCTCTTTAATTCATAGACAGCCTTTGAAGGCACCTGAATTTATAGATATTTTATTGACTGCATTTTTTTGTATGTATAGAGAAAATAGTTATGTGATTTTAATATCAGGATCTGAAAGTACTGGTTGAAATGTACCTGGAGATGTGTATCTGATGATTTGAAGAATTAGTTATCTACTTTGTTTTTCTCAGTAATCTGGTGTTGTTTGGGATAAATTTGGGGTTGTCTTAGCACAGGTTAAGAAAAGGGAAAATTTTTTTCATGTGAAATTTTTGAAATTCATTTATTAGCTGCAAATATAATAAGAGATCTAATGTTTCCTTGGTTACTACAACATACTTATAAAAACAATGATACATGTTAATTTTACAATAAAATTAATTTCTCACATGCTCTTTCTCATGACCCTAGACTCCAACTATCTTCCTGCATTCTTTCTTTCTTATTTTCCCTTTAAACATTTATTAAGCAATATATCTGCCATTCACTGTATTAGGAACCTGATAATCACACATAAACACACACACACACACACACACACACACACACACACACACAAAGGGCCTGAACTTCTGGGGTTTATATTCTAAGAAGGGGAAAAGAATAAAGAAACATTTATTGCAATATGGTAACTATTACAATACCAGAAAAAGATGCAGAAGTCTTTTTTTGTGTGATGATACTTTTGCAGGATTTTAAAGACAAATGTAATTCATCAAGCAGAAAAAAAGGAAGAAAGCATTTCTGGTAAAGGAAGGAGTAGATACAAAGACTCAATGTAAGAGAATGCTACCTTCAGCTTGTCCGAAGTACAGAGCTTGTGTTGGGAAGTGGTAGAACATAGGAAGAAGAGCTGGTCATGGGTGAGTTTATAAAGACTTGCTGCTATGCTAAGTAGGGCTAGAGCTTGATAAGGTTTACCAAAAAAAAAAAAAAAGGGAATCATTTAAAACACGTTGATAGGGAAGGAACACATCAAATGTGCCTTCTAAAATAGTTACCTAGGCTGTAGTATGGAATGGAAACTGAAGAAATGAAGGGCAGCTAAGGGACTCCTGCAATAATTCAAGGGAAGTTTGAGGACGGTTCACATTAAGTCAGTGGTGATAGGAAACGAGAGAATAGGTGGACCTAAGGGATTTTTTAAGAGGTAAAAATAGGATTTAGTGACTCATTAGGTGTAGAAGATGGAGGAGTATAAGACAATATGCTGGTTGTAAATTAAGAAGAGTCTGTGGAAGTTGATGCCTATAAGGAAGCAAAAGTTAAAAGAGAAAAAAAAGAACAGAATTGAAGGAGGAGGAAGAAAAGTTTAGGTTTAAATTATGCTAAATTTGGGATGCCTTTAAGGCAATAAGCTATATTCTGAAGAAAATAAGAAATATGGGTCTGTATAAGTTAACATCCTATTTGTCTTAGTTTCATAGAAAACCCACACTCTGTTGCTTAACCACACAGTGGTTTATTTTTCTTATATAACAGTAAATCCAAAGGTGCTGACATTGCTCTGCTGCCCAATAACACTAGGACCCACGTTTCTTTCATTATCCTTTTTTTAATCTCATTCTGGTCACCCAATGGTCACAAGATGGCTGCTCCATCTCTATCTTACATTCACATTTTAAGCAAGATGAAGAAGGAAGGGAAAGCGATGATAAAATCAGAAATAAAATCTTCTCAAAAACTCCCCAGAAAGAGGAAAATTTTCAAAATAGTGGCATAAGGAGTTCTGCAGGCATACTCTCCAGAAAAATAGCCAAAACTGATGATAATTGTTTCTTTACAAAGCCTCCACCACTTGAAGTCTTTGGAAATTATCTTAAAGGCATGCTGCAAATGAATTTTCTTGAATTATTTATTCAAGAAAATCAAATAAATCTGTAAGAAGAGCAAGAGTCTGTGGTACTAGAGCCACAATCTATTCCCTCTCTTTCTGAATACCCAGCTCATCATGATGGAGACTATACTCTGAGAGCATAAAACCAAGAAGATGTGGCTCCTTCTTTCCCCAGCTCCAGTCAAGGGCTATGGTATCTCCCCAGGTGAGGCAGGCCACGAGCATTTCTTATCTTTCCCAGCACTATATTGCTGAAGCTAAATTCTGAGCGAATATATGGATCCCTCTTCCTCCTTTCAAACCTCAGATTCTACCTCATGGATAGCAGACCAAGAACAGTGAGGGCCCAATCACCTTTGTCCCAGTTTTCATTTAGAGACTAAGTTCTATGCTGGTGTATGCAACTTCAGAATACCAGAAACACTGTCCCAGCCCAGAATGCTTCTCTTAAAGTAGGGATGTCACCCCAACAGAAGTTGGCCACTATTCCCACTCCCAGTTCTGAACAGTGGCTCAGAGATTTTGTCTAATGGGAGAGGAAGGATATAAGAACAGAAGACTATGGGGCTCTCCTCAAAGTAATTGATTTTTTTGAGCAGTATGTGGAGAAGTTCAAACCTAAGGTTGCTCAGTAAAAGAAAGGAGTTTTGGTGATAAGCAATTAAGAAAAGGCCAATTTTTCTATGAGCAGTAGGTTAAACTTTAGGCTAGTTAGTTTAACAGAGAGAACAAGGGGAAAATGCAGTAAAGAGAAGTCCTCCTGGAGTCATAACAAACCACGAAAACTGGCATCAAAATATACTCTGCAATTTATGTCCTAGGACATTGTCAAAAACAATAGGGAAATAACCTGGCAGTTAGTTGAGACTAAAGCTAGGTGTAATACCAAAAAAGGCAGACAGACCAAAAAAGGCAGGCAGATTAACATAGAAAGAAGAGAAGGAGACAAAGAGAGCCCGGCTAAAACTACTATCATCCCAGGGTGACAATGCCCATGCTCTAGGCTATGCTTTCTGAGAAATGACATTAGAGGTTTCACACTTCAGGGGAAATGGACTGCTTTAAAATAGTCCAGCTAAATCACTGAGTAAATACATAAGCAAACAACAACAAGTCCTGAAGAAGGGGGAAAGTCTGACTCAAGCACAGGATCAAAAGCAGGTAACAGAAACTTCCTGTAAGAGGGCCTAGATGATGGACTTACCATATAGACTTCAAAGCAACCATTATAAATATATGTAAAAACAAAAGGAAAACAAGTTCAATGAAATAAAGGTATGATGACAATGCCTCATCAAATAAAGAATATGAATAAAATGATAGAATTTACTTTGGCCAAAATTAAATTTGAGTTTAAAAGTACAATGATAATAAATTTAAAAATTCATTAGAAGGGCAAAAGAGTATATTTGAACTAGAAGAAGAATCAGAAAACTTGACCATAGATTGACAGAGGTTAAGAAATATGAAGAACAGAGAGAAGACAGAATGAAGAGAAATGAATGAACTTCAGAGAAATGTGGGACACTGCTAAATGCAATGGGAATACCAGGAGAAAGGAGATAAAGAAAACAGCAAAAATAATATTGAAGAACAAATGGATGAATCTTCCCAAATTTGATGAAAATTTCATCTACATACCCAACAATCTCACCTTACTCCAAGAAGAGTAAATGCAAACATCCACACCAAGACTCATTATAGTAAAAAATGTTTAAAGACAAAAGCAAAGAAAATATCTTGAAAGCAGCATGGTACAATTATTCAATATATATAAGGAATTCCAGTAAGATTATCAATTGACTTCTGATTAGAATCAATGGAAACCAAAAAGCAGTGGGATGTCATATTTAAATGCTAAAATAAAAAAGAAATGTCAGCCAAAATGTTTATGTCCAGGAAAGATACCTTTCAAAAATGGAACTTAAATAAGGCATTGCCAGATCTAAAAAAAAAAAAAAGAGAGAGAGAGAGAGTAGGGATAGGTTAATAGCATACCTGCCTTCCTGCCTTAAAATAGTGTTAAAGTAAATTCTTTAGGCTTAAATTAAGGAATCCCAGACAATATTTCAAATTCATAGGAAAAAAACAAAGAACACTGGTAACGGTAATTATATAATTATAAAAGACAATATCAATGCATATTTGTTCTTTTTTCCTTTCACTTATCTAAAAAGAAATTCTATAAACAATATTTATATAACTGTACTGTTGGGCTTACAACACTACAGAAATACATATTTGACAATAAAATGGCAAATAAGGTGGGTGGGAGTAAAGCCGTACTGGATTAAGGAAATGATACTAGATGGTAACTCAAATCCAGGTACAGCGAATAAGAAGGCTGATATGGCAAACTCTATAAATACACACCTGTTCTTCTTTCTTCCCTCAGCTGCTTTATTTTTTGGTAATATTTATTTATTTTATTAATTTTTTTGGCTGTGTCAGGTTTTAGTTGCCACAGGCAGGATCTTTCGTTGCGGCATGCGGGCTTCTCTCTAGTTGTGGGGTGGTGTGCAGGCTTTCTCTGTCTAGTTGTGGCACATGGGCTCCAGAGCACATGTGCTCTGTAGTTTGTGGCACCTGGGTTCTCTAGTTGAGGTGTGCAAGCTCAGTAGTTGTGGTGCACGGGCTTAGTTGCCTCATAGCTTGTGGGATCTTAGTTCCCCAACCAAGGATTGAACCCACATCCCCTGCATCGGAAGGCAGATTCTTTACCACTGTACCCCCAGGGAAGTCCCCCTCAGCTTCTTTAAAGGATGTAAAATTATGCTAAGTAATATATGCTATATACATATATATATATATAGAGAGAGAGAGAGAGAGAGAGAGAGACAGAGAGACAGAGAGAGACAGAAGAGAGAATATGCATAACATTAATAGCACAAAAATGATGAAAGGACAGAACTATAAAGTGTAATTTTTCTGTCTTACTGAATTAAGATAGTATAAACCTGAAGTAGATTCCGAAAAGTTAAAATGTATATAGTAAGTCCTAGAAAAACTACTAAGAAAACAATTCAAAAATAGAGTTAATGAATTATTAAAAATTAGCATGGTCAAATAGAAATATATATTTAATGCAAAAGAAAAGTATAAAGGAGGAATAGAGAAACAAGAGACAAGAGATATAGAAAACAAAAGTAAAACGGCTTACATAAATCTAGGTGTATGACAATCCGGTCAAAAGATAGAGGATGTCAGACTGAGTAAAAATGAACAAACAAAAAATTATCCAACTATATTCTGTATAAAGTGGACACATTTTATATTCAAATATACAAACAATTTGAAAGTAAAAGGATGCGAAAAAAACCATATCATGCAAACAGCACCCATAAGAAAGTTGGAGTGGCTATACTAATATCAGACAAAATACAGTTTAAAACAAAAATATACAGCTTGAGGGACTTCCCTGGTGGTCCAGTGGTTTAGACTCCACACTCCCAGTGCAGGGGACAGGGGTTCCATCCCTGGTCAGGGAACTAAGATCCCACATGCCGCAGGGCACTGCCAAAACATACATACACAGCTTGAGAAAATAAAACATATTTTATTATAAGAGTGGTCAATTTCATCAAGAAGGTATATCAGTACTACACATATTTTTAACTAACAACAGAACCCCAAAATACATAAAGCAAGAACTGAAAGAATGGTAGGGGAAAGGAGACAATTTAACAATAATTGTTGGAGAGGTTCAATTTCTTTGGTTCTTATTCTGTTTTCAGTATTTTACCATGTCTGGTTGCGGAAAACAAGGCAGCAAAGCCGACGCTAAGGCCTTCGCAGGCCTAGCTCCAGTTGCCCCAGGGCCCAGTGCACTGCCTGCTTCGCAAAGGCAATTGTGCCAAGGGGGCTGGAGCTTGAGCGCCGGTGTACCTGGCAAGGTGATGGAGTACCTGACGGCTGAGATCCTGGAGCTGGTGCGCAACATGGCCCAAGACAAGAAGAAGGCCTGCGTTACTTATAATAGCCAGAAGTGGAAATGACTCACATCTCTGTAAACTGATGAACAGGTAAATAAAATACTATCTATTCACACAGTGGGATATTATCAGCAATAAAAAGGAATAATGAACTTTGAGTGATATTACATGTCATTCTTGAATTTAATTATGCATTAACACCTTGTGCTATATCAATATCCAGCAACAAAATGTTTCAATACAAGAGGAAACAGAGCATGTAGAAGGAGACAACTGTGGGAACAAATGAGTACTGGGGGGCCAGATGGGCAATAAGAAAATAAACATGTGATTTAGTGAACTGGTACAGCATATGAAAATGATCTCATGAGAAACAGATTCAAAGTATTATTACCCTGTTTGAACTTATGAGGTTTTTTAGAGCTCCGCTCATTTTCAAAGGGAAAGCGTTCCAAACATAGGCTTCTGCCACCTTTAGAGATTAAAATATTCATCCCAGTGAGAGGATAGAGCAGCTTTGAACAAAATCAACCACTTGTGGTTAGCAGAGAGGATACAGAGGTGTTGGCCTTGTTTGCTTAGGGTACCATGTTCATTCAGCCTTCCAAATATTAAAAACAGGAAACATGTCAATTATATGTACGTTTAAAAAATTCATTGATATGTGCCTCCCGGGACCAGATATTACTTCCAGTATTTTTCCAGTCATTCTATGTTTCAAAACATTATCAACAATGGACTATTACTTAAGTTCTGTTATACTTAGTAATTTTCCTTGCTCACAACAGTCTAGACCTCACATCTGGATAGCTATAGGATGATGGAAGTCTTTTAAAAATAGCTATTCTTAAAAAAAATAAAATTAAATGCAGCTGTGGTACCTACAGTACTATATTGTTCTTGTGAAACATGGGAAGAGGAGAAACTGTTTAAAGTCATATGACAGGTTCTTATTTTGGTTAATGTGAAATGTTCACCTGACAAACTTATTGAGTTTGATTTGTGTGCATATCCCCACAGCAAATTTACAGTTTATCTGATCTCCCTCCCCTCCCCCTCCCACAGTGGCATCAACAAATGTGCCATCTGGAAAAAAAAACCAAAAACCAAAAAACAAAACAAACAAACAAACAAAACAACAAGAAATACACCTGGAGTATTAAAGTGTTTTAACCAGTATGATTTATATTAATGGTACAGAAGAGAATATTTTTTGGTTCTCAAAAATATAACAGGCAACTGCTATGCCATATTGCAGTATGATTTTAGCTATCAACATGTCAAGATTTAGTTTTGCTGTTAACGTTTTATGATTTAGAATGCTATAAGAATATGTGCAGTGTAGCAACAACACAGGTTTCATTCCCTCAGCTCTATTTATTAGGCTCTCATTTGTTCCCCTTTTTATAGAAAAAAATTGAAAAAGAAAGAGGGCAGGAGAGACAGACAGGCATCCACTCAATATATTTTATTTTCTTTATTATGTCAAGTATTGAGAAATAAAGAAACGGAAAAACCGAGTTCTTAATAGCCTATGCTCAGACCAAATAGGATTCTAGACGGAGGAATCACAGTATATTTTTATTGGTTTATTATCTCCAACAGATAACCAGGTCAAAGAATGTACTACTTGATCCCAGACTTTCATCAATTACAAGAGCCCCAAGGTTAAGGATGTATTGTGCAAGCTACTTGATTGGACGTTCTTGGTAATGGTACCATATAGACAAGTACCAGTGAGTGAGAGGCAGGGGAACATCACCAGAGTGCTCTAGTATTGTTCTTCAAGGTTAATTGTCTACTAGACTATGGCTTCAAATGAAAGGACACGTCTGCAAGGCTGTAGCAAACAGGGCTAAGTTGTTGCATAAAGAGTAAATTAGTAGAAAATATTAATTTATTACATAATCAGGGCTTAATTTGTGATATTCAGAACAAGTCCACCTTTGACTGCTCATTATTTTCTGGCTCTACACAGATAATGCATTTCTAATATTGGTGCTCCTTGAGAACACTGTCAATATCAATATTTATGTAACCATTGATTCTCAAGCTCAATAGCAGACAGACTTAAATTAATGAGATATGTAATCTATGTACACATATTTATTTCATGACCAAGGAAAATACTTTAGACTCAGCATACATTTTTAAATGATATTCCACAATGAGCCAGATGGAGTTATTTTTAAAATAATTCTATTTTACTGCTTTTTTGAAAGGAAGGATTTTCCTTTTAAAATGGAATCAGCTATTCATCAAAAACAGAGAACATTATGTTCTTGGCTTAGTTTTTCCATGGAGAACTCAACATAAACAGAAGAAAGAAATTCTAGAATGTGTGTTTTATTTCCCATGCATGCAAAATTGGAGTGCATAGACTTTAGAGAGGAAAAATACTTGAAAAAAAAAAGTGTGCACGTGTGTGTATGTGTGTGTGTGTAGACACCATTAAATGCTATTAAATGCATTTTCACATATAAAATTAATACCTTTCTTATCAGCTAAATAATCCACCTTTTTGATACTTTATATCTTACTCTTTTTCAGCATACGCAAAAATATATTTTAGAGTATTTACATTAAGATAATTAAATGGTGGCTATGTCAGTAATCATCATGTTAGTCTCAAAAATGTCCTAACAATAAACAGGAAAACTTGTGTCTTCATGTGTGCTTATCAGAGGGAGGGTTAGGGGATGAGAAGAAAAAAAGAGAGAGAAGGGGAGGTGGAGAGGGGAGGGGAGGGGAGGGAAATGGAAAGGAGAGAAGGTGAATGTTTAGGATCAGGGACATATATTTTGAAATATGTTAAGAGCATAGATTTGTTAATGTTGAATATTCTTACCAAAAAAGCAAAAACAACTCCCCCGACCCCGGCAAAAAAACAACAAAGAACACACACACAAGAAAACTTTTGGAGGAGATAGATATGTTTAGTACCTTGGTTGTGGTGATGGTCTCATGGGTGTATGCATATATCCAAACTCATCAAGATATAAATATTAAGTATGTGTAATTTTGTGTGTGTCAATTATACTTCAATAAGGGTAAAAAAATAATGGAATTTTTCTCCCACACAGGGAGTGGAACAAACAGGAGAAAGTGTTAGCCTTTACTTGGCAAGCTACTCAGCTGAGCATGTCACTGGATTTGGGGTATAGATTGCTCCAAAATAAATTTAAAACTTACAGGGTAGAATAAGTCATTCCAAGTATTGGCATGTTGATTGTTGCCACTCAGTCACCTCCCTTATTGAGTGAATAAGGGAGTCACTCCAAGAATAGTCCTTTCAATGACCCCATTATCACTTAAGGCAGAGATGTTCACTTAGCCTCTACGAAGTGTTGGTATTCTTTCAAAGATGTTCTGAGTAAGTATTTCCTTGGTGTTAAAACAGCAAAATATAGTTTTTTGTTTCAAATAGCACCATGATTGTGCCTGGCCCATAGTTTATGAGTTTCTGAAGCTTTGAGACTAGGAACTTTGGGACAAGGTCTTTTTAATCTTTGTATAAATATGATAATAAATGTGAAAGTGCCGGTACATACTAAGCAAATCTTATACTTCAAAAACTTAGTGAGAACAGGTGGGGTATAAATAAATAAAATAAAACATTTATACTATATGTTGAGCTCAATTGAAAATGATACCAAATGATATGAAGTCCCAAAGTAGTAACTCTTGGTAAACCAATATATATATATATATATATATATATATATATATATATATATATATATATATATATATATATATATATATATATATATGTATAAAGATATATGGCAAGCTGTCTTTCAAATATAGAGATTAAATATATACCTGAACAGATCTGATATATTTTACCGAGTTCGCCATACTATACAGTACATAAAAAAACCAATATGGTGTAAGAAAATATTATTCTAATGTAAAACAAAATTCTTCAAAGTGGTTATAATGAAAGGGCTAGCAATAACCATTTCATAAAATGAATTCTATCTAACAGCATGGCAGCCCATAAAATGAAATTATGTTCTCTCTGTATATGTCAGCTCTGATGATATCTAATCAATAACTCTGCTGCTGTCAAGTTCAGGTTGAATTTGTAGGGAGAAAAAACATGTTACATAGTCCACCTATATTATTTCATAAAGAAATGTTCATTTATTTTAACCAAAAAATCCTTTCAGAAAAGGTAAATAGAGACAGTTATTCTTTTAGGTGAGTTATACTTTTACTGACTTGAAATATTTTTAATATATCTTGAAATAGGCTGAATGAGAGATTAAAATATTTTCATTTATGTCTCAACAACAGTTTAACAGCCTTTTATTTCACTTGATTTTGTAGTATTTACAGAAGAAAGAAAAAGTGGGGGAAGCAATTCCATTTAATATATAGCCATTTTAGTCAATTAGAATGATCAATTCTGGTATTTCTTGAAATTAGAGAGCAACACATTTTTAAAATCTATAGTCTTTTATTAGAACCAAATATTTTTTTTATTTTTTATTGAAATATAGTTGATTTATTACATTATTACAACATTAGGTTCACTGTGCAACATGGTGATTCTATATTTTTATAGATTATACTCTATTTAAAGTTATTATAAAATATTGGCTATATTCCCTGTGGTGTTCAATATATCCTGGTAGTTTATTTATTTTATACAGAGTAGTTTGTACCTCTTAATCCCCTACCCTTATGTCCCCCCCTTTCCTCTCCCCACTGGTAATCACTAATTTGTTCTCTATAACAGTAGGCCTGTTTCTGTAGAACCAAATATTTTTAATGTGTTAATAACAATAATACTTTTACTTGTTTAGAGCTTTCCAGTTTACAGTGCTTTTATAGAATTATATTATTTTTTTCAGTGCTTACTAGGTACCATGTATAAACTGTGCATTATTATCTTCTGAGTGTATTAGGAAACAGATTTTAAGACTTTAAGAATATTGTTTACATTAAAAAATATAGGAAATGAGAATCTTAATTTGTGCTCAGCCTATCTTACTCCAATTCTCATGCCCCATAACCTTAACGAGTCTGCTCCATGAATATTATTTCACTAATTTTTGAGAATGATTCATCATTACTCAGACACGTGTCCTGGTTCTTGACTATCTTCCATTGACCCTGAAATCTCAATTATACTTGAAGATCCAACAGAAGTTATCTTTTTTGTTAACAAGATGATATTTGATGCCCCCAAGTGGAAATGCCTTCTAACTCCTCTTTTGTCATAATATTTTAATTTCTCTTGAAGAACTCTACCTCAGAAGTCCATTCTGTCCTGAATCTGAGTTATTTGTGTTCATATCCCCCTAACAGGGAACATAGAAAACAATATATTTGACACGCAAATGCCACATTTTTTGTTAACTATAGTTTCTTATACCTCACTTATTTGAAGCCTCCCTCAACCACGTAATACACATCCAAACAATTCAAGACATGAACATACTACTCTAGAACATCTCTTGATTATTCCTTCTAATCTTTCACCTTTTATTGCTTTAATTCTACTAAATTTGTCAACTCTTTTCCTTGCTACTGCTAAAACACTACAAGGAGACTGTCTCTAGTCTTTTTATCCTTTAAACTATTGTCTAAATTGACGTCCAGACTTACCATTGGAAACTATCACCACCTGGCTACAAACATTCAACAGCTCTCTACTATTCTCTGAAAAACTCAAGATCTCTATCTAATACGACACATGAAGCCCTCCATAATCTGGCTCCTGTGCTGTTTATAATACCCCTCATCTCTTTCTCTCTATTCCTTTCCCTCTCCAGTCTCCTCACAGGATAGGTCAAACCTATTTATGGCTTTGGAAAGTGAAGAGTCATTTTCCAGAAAAGTCAAGGAAGATTAGATATTCCAAGGGGAAGAAGCAACAAGACAGTGTTTTGAATTGAAACAGTATGTACTGTTGAGCGCTATGGGACTGTGAAATGTGAGGGTTGCTGTTATACTGAGCTTTCCCTGATCTTGGTTTTAAAAAAACTAATTATCACTTCCTTTGTATAATTAAATGTGTCATACAGTTGTGTTTTTTTAACATCTTTATTGAAGTATAATTGCTCTACAATGGTGTGTTAGTTTCTGCTTTATAACAAAGTGAATCAGCCATACATATACATACATCCCCATATCCCCTCCCTACCACCTTCCCTCTCCCACCCCTCTAGATGGTCACAAAGCACTGAGCTGATCTCCCTGTGCTATGCAGCTGCTTCCCACTAGCTATTTTACATTTGCTAGTGTATATATGTCAATACTACTCTTTCACTTCGTCCCAGCTTACACTTCCCCCTCTCCATGTCCTCAAGTCCATTCTCTACATCTGCGTCTTTATCCCTGTCCTGCCCCTGGGTTCATCAGAACCTTTTTTTTTTTTTTTAGATTCCATATACATGTGTTAGCGTACAGTATTTGTCTTTCTGTTTCTGACTTACTTCACTCAGTATGACAGACTCTAGGTCCATCCACCTCACTACAAATAACTCATTTCTTTTTATGACTGAGTAATATTCCATTGTATATATGTGCCACATCTTGTTTATCCATTCATTTGTCGATGGACACTTAGGTTGCTTCCATGTCCTGGCTATTGTAAATAGTGCTGCAATGAACATTGTGGTACACGACTCTTTTTGAATTATGGTTTTCTCAGGGTATATTCCCAGTAGTGGGATTGCTGGGTCATATGGTAGTTCTATTTTTAGTTTTTTAAGGAACCTCCATACTGTTCTCCATAGTGGCTGTATCAATTTACATTCCCACCAACAGTGCAAGAGGGTTCCCTGTCATACGGTGTGGTATGTATTTATTTCTCTAGTAAAACTGTACCTGCAGGACTGCGTTTGTTTTACGTTTGTCTTTGCAAAACTACAGCCAAGCACAGTATATGACTCATAGTAGGCACTTACATGCTTTGTTAAAAGACTGAATTGTTGAGAAATGATTCAGGAATTTATTAATCAATTTCAGGATCTCAGCTCACTGAAAGTTTTAGAAAAAACCTTGATAAGATTTTACATATCACACAGTGGTGTACCCTGGTATTTCAGCAATTGTACTACGTCTATAAAGTGTTTATGCTGGACTTTGTGATTCTAGTGGCTACAGGGACAAGGATCTCAATAAATATTAACTTTTAAAAAGCAATTGAAATTAATTGCAGGCCTCTTTTGGGAAGTTGTATGGAGGAACTAGAGGAGAAATCAGACTGAGCAGTCACAAAGGAGGGTGGCCCATACCCTGGTCCAAGGACATCGGAGGCAGGGGGCTATTGTTTTCTTATTGGAATGGTGGGGTACAGCTTTTTCATACTAAATGGGAAGATTTTATTTTCCTCCGGAATTCCTCTTCTTTTAGCTTTTTGCATTTGTGTGAAACTTGAACTTTGATTAATGTTCAACTGAAAAATAGGACATTAAAAGACAAAACAAGATTGTTAAAAAACAAAACAAAAAACCCAAAATAATTGTTAGGCACAAGAGAGCCTCATGGGAAAGTCCAATTAGACAGTGGTTAAGCACAATTCGGGGTCAAGCATAATAAGGCAGATTACCAAAGTCAAGAAAAAGGCAGGAGTCATGAAGTATACAGGTAGTGGATATCAAATGAGTTGTATTCCTATAATAATAGTGTAATCAAAGATCATATTTTGAAACAGTGTGTTAATATCCAAAATTAGTACTTACAAAGGATAAGAAAAGTAGTAGTAACAGAATTGAAACAGAATGAGGTAGATTCATAGGTACTTATAGTACACATATCCAAATTATTTTATGAAATGAAAAATGTCCATTTGTTGAATAGTATCTAATCATAATTTTGAATAGTAATAATAGTTCAGCTTTCTTGGATCCCACCAAATTATGGCAAATATCTCACATTATTTACCTTGTAGTGTGATATACCTTTCCTTCCCAACAAATATCAAACTACATTTCAGCTTTATCAAAATCATTGTTGGATAATACAACTTCCTTATTGCACTGGATGTCCATGTGAGTAGGGGAAATGTCTATCATTTGTCATTCATACGTGTCAAGAGTCTAGCACAGTGCAGGGTGGGGGGGGGGGCGGAGTTAAAAGCTCAAAATTTACTAAATGAATGAAGTATATACATGGAAAAATATTAAATGAGTACATATTAGCATCATTATATTAATATGGTGATTTTACTTGTTGCTCGTTTTTCCTACACTATGCATTTCATCACTGTAAAATTTCAACGTGCATGTACTTATGTTTTGTAATAAACTATTTTATTATTCAGAAATGTTTACCCTGACCAATATTTTGTTAATTCATGATGAAAAAAACGTTGCCTGTGACTGAAGTTTCATTTTGTTCAAACATAGAATCCTTACCAAAAAATAAACTGTAATAGTATGAAATAATCATGTCAGAAGAGGATGAAATCCCTAAGAATTTTAATCTAGTAAATTTTCTAGAATATTCATCTTTGAATAGTACAGTTAAATAAAGTAAATCCAGGAGTTGAGCCGATGCTTTATTCATAGGCGTTATTTAATGCAAATGAGGATTTAAAGCTTCAAGATCAAGAAGTGAGCCTATTATTTAGTAAATTACAAAAAATTTCTGCTTTTGTCTACTATATTTTTTATGCTCTTTATGTATCTATTTACACAAAAGATAGTAATATTTTAATACAGTTTTTTAATCTATCTACTAATAGATTTTATTTTTTAAAGTAGTTTTAAGTTCACAGCAAAATTGAGCAGAAAGTACAGAGTTCCCTCGTACCTTCTGCCCCCACACGTGCATAGTCTTCCCCATTTTTACCATCCCCTACCAGAGTGGAACATTTGTTGTGATTAATGAATTCACACTGACACATCACATCATGATCATCCACAGTCCATAGTTTACAGTAGGGTTCACTCTTGGTGCTGTGGGTTCTATTGGTTTGGGCAAATGCGTGATGACATGTATCCGTCATTACAGTATTATACAGAGTACTTTCATTGCCCTAAAAATTCTCTGACCTCCTCCAATTCATCCTCCCCTTATCCCTAACCTGTGGCAACTACTGATCTTTTTATTGTCTCCATAGTTTTGCCTTTTCCAGAATGTCACGTAGTTGGAATCATACAATATGTAACCTTTTCAGATTGGCTTTTTTCACTTAATAATATGCATTTAAGTTCCCTCCATGTCTTCTCATGATTTGATAGCTCATTTCTTCTTATTGCTGAATAATGTTCCATTGTCTAGATGTACCACAGTTTATTTATCCATTCACCTGCCATTGGCATCTTGGTTCCTTCCTAATTTGGCAATTATGAATAAAGCTACTATAAACATCCATGTGCAGGTTTTTGTGAGGACATACTCTTCAACTCCTTTGGGTAAATACCAAGGAGCACAGTTGATGATGGATTGTGTGGTAAGAATATATTTAGGTTTGTAAGAAACCACCAAATTGTCTTTCAAAATGGGTATCCTATTTCGCATTCCCAACAGCAATGAATGAGAGTTCCTGTTGCTCCACATCTTTGCCAACATTCAGTATTTTCATTGTTTTGGATTTTGGCTATTCTAATAGGTGTATAGTGATATTTCACTGTTTTTTTATTTGACCTTTCTCTGATGACATAAGATTTGGAACATCTTTTCATATGCTTATTTGCCATCTGTTTATCTTCTTTGGTAAGATGTCTGTTAAGGCCTTTGGCTTATTTTTTCTTTTAATTAAGTTGTTTATTTTATTGTTGAGTTTTAAGAGTTGTTTGCATAGTTTGGATAGCAGGCTTCTATCAGATGTGTCTTTTGCAAAGACTTTCTCACAGTCTGTACCTTTTCTTCTAATTGCTATGATATTGCTTTTTGCAGAGCAATTTTCTTCTAATTTTGATGAAACACAGCTTGTTAATTATTTCTTTCATGAATTGTGAGTTTGGTGCTGTATCTAAAAGGTCATTGCCAAACTCATAGTCATCTAGATTGTCTCCTGTTATCTTCTTGGAGTTTTATAGTTTTGTGCTTTATATTTAGGTCTGTGATCCATTTTGTGTTATTTTTTGTGAAGGGTTTAAGGTCTATGTCTAGATTCATTTCTTTTCTTTTGCATGTAGATGTCCAGTTGTTCAAGCATCATTTGTTGAAAAGACTATTGTTTCTTCATTGTATTGGGTTGGCTGAAAAGTTCGTTCGGGTTTTCATAAGGGATCATGGAAAACCCGAACGAACTTTTTGGCCAACCCAATACTAAGTTTATTTTAAATATTTTGTTTTAAAAAAATTACAGCACTCTAAATAATACTTGTAAAATGTTGAATGAATCAACTCATTTCTTCTCCATGTCTTCTCATCCCCAGTTCTATTCCTTGGAAGATTTTAACTGACTGGTATCTTTTGCTAGTTACCTCTATATTTCTAAAATAATAAGTTTATATCACAAAATTTCAATTTTGAAATTACCTGTATTTCTTATTTTGATACTTGAGAATATAACATTCTCTACCCTCAACCAAATTATCAGATATAGATGCTTCTATCTCTTTCTAGAGTTTTTGTGATGAACAAAGTTATTCTAAGTACTGTATACATATCAATTTTACGTAACAGTCCCATGAGGCAAGGGTTGTTATTATCCCATTGAAGTGACTGAGGTGCAGAGAGGTTAATGATCTGCTAATTATCAACAGCCAACAGATTGTGGGTCAGAGATATTGAGTACTAGAGCTCTCTCTTCTTCTTGTCATATCTTAATCCATAATATCTCTTAACTTCTAACCATGTAAGATGAGAATTTTCATTCATTCTATAAATATTCATCTCCAAATTTAACTTTTGCCTATCATTGCTCTGAAATACAGTGGTCAAAGTCCTTACAATCAGGAATTTTTATTCCAGTAGAGAAATAAGTATAAATAAACAAAAGACCCAGAGTATTAAGGGACTTACGATAGAGAGTAAGTCAGCAGCTACTATAAGAAGGCCTGTCTCAGAACTAGATAAAGATCTATAGTAAGAGAAGATAAAGTCTTTTAGGCAGAGAGACAAGCTTTTGCTTAGGCTGGAAAGCAGAAATCAGCTTATGTGTTTATGAACAGAGAGAGGTCTGAGCGGCAGGGAAAGAAAGAATATGAAAGAAAAGTTGAGATCACAGTCAGAGGCAGGTCATGCTGTTCTTTGTAAGCCAGGTGTAGCAGACAACATTAAATGTCATGTCTCTTTTACACTCACCATCTCTATATAGGTGCACAGAGCCCAACTAAGAATCTTCTTTGCTGAGAGTTTTTCCCCTCTGAAGACCTGGGCAGTCTGGAAGCATCTGAGTGCAGCCTTTGGCCAATGAGTGATGGGAATGTCTTAGTTAGTTAGGGATGCTATAACAAAACACCATAGACAGGGTGCTTAGACAATAGACATTTATTTCTCACAGTTCCAGAGGGCAGGAAGTCCAAGATCAAGATGGTGGCAGATTCACTGTTTGGTGAGAGCCCTCTTCATGCTTTGCAGAATCCTGCTTCTTGCTGTATCTTCTCTTGTCAGAAAGAGGGATCATCTCTCTTGTGTCTCTTCTTATAAGGACACTAACCCATCATGAGGACTCCACCCTTATAACCTTATTACATCCCAAAGGTCTGACCTCCAAATATCATCACATTTGGATTAGGGTTTCAACATATGAATTTTGGTAGGATGCAAACATTTAGGCCACAGCAGTATATATTCCAGCTTTCTTGACCTGTGGTGAAACTATCTGAACCACATTCCACACCATCTTTCAGAAGTCTCAAGATCTGTTTCTGGGGAAACCCAATCTAAGAAGGATTAAATCTAAAAACTTGGATTTTATTCTAAGTTTGTTAGGAAGCAATGGGAGACTTCTTAGCAAGGAAATATCATAATTCTGAGTTACTTTTTAATTAAAAATGTCATGTTAGCTGCTTCTTAAGGAATTGAGTTGAGAGGAAGCAGTGAGACTGGCTAGACAAATATTCCAGTAGTCTAGGCCAAATTTGAGGGTATAGTGAACTCCCTTAATTCATACAGAGGAAGAAAACATAATGAATTTGTAAGTCTTGAGAGCAAGTTAACAAGATTTAAGGCTTGAATGGAACAATAGTGTGAAGGAAAGGGAGAAATCAAAGATAACTTTTAGATTTTAGCTTATTGGATATTGCTGCCATTTAAACAGGATAGAAAAAAACTGAGAGGGGAGCAAGTTTGTAGGTAAAATAAAGACTTTTTGCCTATGTTAAGAGTATGCCAAGTATTCAGCCAAATAGATATTGCAAGATGCATCTGGAACTCAGAGAAGTTGGTACTGGAGATCCAGCTTTGAGAGTTACTGGTACACAGAAGATATTTATAAGTCATGGATCCAAATGAGATCACTTGGCAGAAGTGTATATGGAAAAGAAAAGGGTGATTAGGATGGAATACTGTGTCCCTCATAAGATCACATGACTGCAAAGGAGACTAGGAAAAAGGACTATAGGAGTAAGAGCAAAACCAATAGAGTATCAGGGAATAAAAGCCTTTCAGTAAGGAGAGAGTGCTCAAGCAGCAGAATAGACACTGGTGTGTGTTAGGGACATTATGGTTTATCTTTTCAAGATCAGGCTCAGTCAAGTTTGGTAAAAAAAGCCTGATTGAAGAGGCTTGAAAAATAAACAATGACTACAATGACATGAGGTGGGAAATGGAAACAGGGATTTTAAATCTCTCTTTCAAGAAGAATTTGTTGTAAAGCAAAGAAGGGAAATGGGATAGTGGGTGTCCGTGTATGGTGATGCAGTCAAGGAAGAGCATTTTTTCTTTTAAAATGGAACTTGGAAGATGGTTGAATTCTTATAGAAAATATCCAGTTTTTAGAAGTCCTAACCTTCCACATAGTTCTCCTTTCTGTATATGACTGTTACAGACTGAATGTTTGTGTCCCCTCAAAATTCATATGTTAAAACTCTACTCCCCAAATGATGGTATTATGGGGTGGGGAATTTGGGAGATAATTAGGTTTAGATGAAGTCAAGAAGGTAAATTCTCTTCTCTGCCATGTAAGGGTAGAATGAGAATTTGGCAGTCTGCAGCCCAGAAGAGGGCCATTACTAGAACCTGACCATGCTGGAACCCTGATCTCAGACTTCCACCTTCCAGAACTGTGAGAACTAACTTTCTGTTGTTTCTAAGCTACTCAGTCTATGATACTTTTTATAATAGCACAAACTGACTAAGACGACTCAATATATTTTTACTTTCACACTACGTCTATCAGTTACTATAAGCATAACTGAGTCTTTAATGCTTGGTTTCAGGTTGAATTTTAAAACTAAAAAAAAAAAAAAATCACAAATCAGTGCAGATGTTACTGTGACTATACATTATTATTAATTTTATAACTGAGTACCATAGTTTATCATTTTCTTCCTTTTATACATATTTGGTTTCTCTGAAGAATAAAATTGCGTTTCCTATTTTCTTACTCTACTTGTCTTTATCCTTTATTCATTTTTTTCAGATCTGTGTCCAATTGGGTACTTTTTTCCCTGATTACCACCCATAGTCCTCTTCCTTCTGCCCCTCTGTGGACTCACAGTTTTACTACCAGGACCTCTTTCCTAGAAACATCCTAGGACCTCCCTCCTCTCTTTTCCCAAATTTGGATCTGTCGTATTTTGTACCCTGCTTTATTTTATTTTATTTATTTTTATTTATTTTTATTTATTTTTATTTATTTATTTATTTATTTATTTATTTTTACCCTGCTTTATTTTGACTAACTCCTACATCTTCTTATGTATCTTCCTAGAACACAGCAAGGAGTACTTATTCTGAATTTTGCATTACAATTGTGTTTTTATTCTACATTCGTACTAAAGGATCACTCAGCTGTATATAGAATTCTAATATGGAATCACACTTATTCAGAATTTTGAAGGGATTTTTCTAGTATCTTTTATCATAAAAAGATAGATAAAAACTGAAAACAGATCGAAGGCTAGGCTTGTTTCTATCCTTATAGGTAAGAAGTAATGTTTTCCTTTTTTTCGTCCTCCCTGAAAGATTTTAATGTCTTTTGTTTACTGTTATTCTTTTTTTAATTTATAAATTTTTTTATAGAACAATTTTGGATTTATAGAAAAATTAAGCAGGTAGTACGGAGAGTTCCCATATGACCACCCAGCCCAGAGTTTCCCCTATTTTCCCCCTATTTTAGTGTGGGACATTTATTACAAGGAATGCACCAATATTTATTCATTATTATTAACTAAAGTCCATAGTTGACATTGAGGTTCACCTTTTGTGTTCCACATTTCTATAGGTTTTGAAAAATGCATAAGGTCATGTAGCCACCATTACAGTATCATACAGAAGAGTTTCACCACCTTAAAAATTGCCTGTTCTTCATCTGTTCATCCCTGTGCCAGCCCTACTTCTCCACCCCACTCACCCTACTTCCCTGGCTATCACTACTTTTTTACTATCATAATGATTTTGCTTTTTCCAGAATGTCATGCCGTTGAAATCGTACAGTTTGTAGTCTTTTCAGATTGGCTTCTTTACCTTAGCAGTATGCATTGATGCTTCTCCCATGGCCTTTTGTGGTTTGAAGTACAGATCTTTTATTTTTATTGTTGAATAATATTCTATTGTATGGATATACCACGATCTATTTATCCATTCAGTTACTAAAGGATATCTTGGTTGCTTCTAGCTTATGAATAAACCTGCTATAAACATTCAGGTGCAGGCTTTTGTATGGACATAACTTTTAACTGTTGGACTCAATCATATCGTAAAACTATGTTGAGCTTTGTAAGAAACTACCAAACTGCCTTTCAAAGTGGGTAGCACCATTTTGCATTCCTACCGGGAATAAATGAAAGTTCCTGCTGCACCATACTCTCTCCAGCAGTTGGCATTTGTCAGTTTTATGGATTTTGGCCATTCTAATAGGTGTGTATTGGTATTTCATTGTTGTGTTAATCTGCAATTCCCTAATAAAATATAATATTGAGCACCTTTTCATATGCTACGCATTTGCATATCATTTTTGGAGTGGTGTCTATTCAGCTTTTTTGCCCATTTTTAAATCGTTACATGCTGGAACTGAAATAGGAAATATGAAGTATTTTTAATAATTTTTAGTGTGCTTGTTATTCTCTTAAAATTTGACAATGGTATGACTAGGTTTTTTTAAAAAATTCACTTTTCAATACATTCCATAGGTTCCTTATGTACATATACTCATGTCCTTCATGGGAAATTGTATTTTATTATTTTTGCTTAGAAAATTTTCTTCAACACTACTAAATTTACCCTATTCTGCTGAAAGTTGTATTAGCTGAGTGTTGACCCTTTGTATTAATCATTTCTGTCTTTTATCAAACCTCTCATACTTTCAAAGGGATTTCTTTGAATTTAACTTCCTATCCTATTTTTCTCGCAATTATCTTGTTCTCTTAGTATTAATTTTTCACAGTATTTTGTTCTTGTTTGGTGTGTGCAATATCTTCTTAAATACCTCTTAAGATACAGTATTTAGATTCTTTTCTTCTAAATATGCATCATTTTTGTTTACTCCAGAATAATGTTTCTCCTTCTTCATCTTGATCTCTTTTCTTCTTGTTACAGGATTCCCTGAAATGTTCAGTGAAATTGCTTTTCTGTCTGTATTGGAAAAAATGAGGCAGCAAAAAACTGATGGAATCTCTTTCTATGTGGGTGGAAATTGTTTTACCAACAAACTTAGCTTTGTATTAGTCAGAAAGTTGGTAATTATATGAAGAAACCCTAAACGTTACAGTGTGAAGATTTTTCACTGGATGTTCTTTACTCGTGGTAGTAGTAGTTGTCGAAGGGAGTTTATATGATCAGGATTTCAATGACTTCCTCCTTTCAGCACTCATTTTACAGTTGTCCCCCATTATAATTGGAATTTGCAAATTTTAAGCTTCTCCCAGAGCCAAAAAGAAGACTCTCTAGGCTGAAACTCCTTCCATCTGCTCTTTGTCCTTTCATACTTTAAAAAATATATTCATCTGTGTCTATATCTATGTCTATGTTTATTATCTATAGATATATTCACATCTATCAGTCCATCTATCTGTCATTCTATCTATGAGTGAAAATTAAGAGTCTGAGATTTGAAAAAAAAACATACCTAATAAAACTCTTATTTGTATACGAAAACTTCCAAGAGTAATGAATAGAAAGAAAAGCAAACTAGTTGCCAGGATTAAAAAAAAAAAGGTTGGTATTAAGCAAGAGTTTATTGGATTTGAAAACACTATACCCTTCCCATCAAGGATCTTTAAGTCAAGCTTGCTTCATGAGTACTGAGGAGGCGCAAAAGCATATTAGAAAAAGTTTATTTCTGTGAGCTACAGAAATAAAGAAAAGTGGCATCTCCACTACTTAGGGAGGGAGATTCAGTGTATTCAGTGCTTCATCAGAAAGCTCCATTGCTTTCTGAGGAGTATGAAATGTTTGTAAGTTGGAAAGCAAACATCTAATGTGGGAGAGGAATTTGGCGGGAGACAGTAAACTTACTGAAGATCTTTTCATGTCAGGACTTTACTTTGCTGGCCGTGGTTATGTAAATATTGCAATGATCTTAATCTCCTACCTCTCTGCCAACCAATGCCACCATTACTGTCCTTCTCTTCAACTCTGTAACCACATGTTGGCACACTCCACTTGAGCTGTCAGTGAGGAAAGTGAAGATATTACTTAAGTTTCCGATAAAGCAAAGATTTAATGTAAAGTAAGACAAATGTTCCCCCTGCCGTTCTGGTACTTTAAGGCAAGCCTTCCCCATAACGTACCGAGGAGGAACAAAAGTTTATTTGGAAAAGTTTAATATCTGTAAACCATAGAAGTCTAAGCTGTTACCTCCCTCAGTGTTCACTCCTTGGCAGTGACCAGTGTCCCACCTCAATCCATTTCTCTTCCCTTCCTTCAACCCTCTTGTCCTGTGATTAGGTTCTTCTTTGCCTGGCTGTCAGCTTTCCAAAATCAAAACTCTTATTACATATAATTTATTTCCACTGGGAAGGTTGAAGCTTCCAGTGTTACTTCTGCCAGCATATTTGGCATTTTTGGTAGGGATTTTTGAGGAATTACAGATCTTTAAAAAAAGGGAGGCATCACTAATGCTGATGAGAAAGGCATTGTTAGGGACCGGCAGTAAAGATGTTATAGCTCCTCTGAAAATATTTTCTAAGCACTTGGGAGTTGGGTTGGGAGGATTTCTCAGCTGTCACTTGGAAAGCATATCACATAGTAATTAATACTTACGTGTAAGGCTGGCCTTGACTAAAGTAGCTACAAGTTGAACACTGCTGATTCGTGTCTTACTTAGTTGGGACCCCTGCCCTCCTCCTATTATGTTTAACATAACAAGAATGACAATTAGATGAAAAACATACAGCAGAACTGACAACCATTAATAGAAGCACTAGTTGCCAATAAAAAATGTTATGATCATACTTCAGACGATACTGTGGACCACCTGTGTGTACTTTATGAAACATTATATCAAGAAACAGTAAATTATAACTAATATGTTGGCTTTGAATTTCAACCTCTGATTTAGACCACTAATCCTAGGATCCAAGGTCAAACTGAATTTGAGAATGGATGTTAATTTGAAGCAGTTAGAAAGAGCATACTTATTGGAGCCACAGAGCTGCATACATTTCTGGCCTAGGAATTGAGGAAGCTGGCCAAGGAGCTCCAGGTGAAGCTGCAGGAGCTGCTGCCCAACTGCTGCCCACACTTAGAAAATGAACCCTCGGATCAGTGACACCGTGTGTGAGAGGCAGCGGCTGAGGTACCTCTCACAGACCTTCAGAGTATAATGCCTGCTGCTTTACTTCTATTTCTATATTCTGTACTTTGCACCAAAGCTTCTTGTGGCTAACCTTAACTAGGAATGATGCAGGGAAGGAAATTCTGGGGAAATGTAGTTGCAGCTGAGCTAAGCTGAAACAGTACACCACCACCACAACTGGTAATAATGAAAGTGCAAAAATCGCCCATGATGTGCACTCTCTCCTATTTATGCAGTTGCTATACTGAGCAGTAGCTGAGTAATTAAAATCTCACCTTCAGAGGTGTCATTATTAGAACCCTGTTGGGGCTCTCAGATGTGAAGTCAAGCATGGTTCTTTATTATACAGCATCCTGTGAATGCCTGCACCTTATCAGCAGCTAGTGATTCTTTTGATGGCACAGCAATAAAAATATACATTTTATAGCTATAAAATGAATAATACACTTATATCTATGAAAGCTAATACGTCCTCTCTCTTTCTCCTTCTCTACTGAATTTGTACACACACACACACACACACACACACACACGCACACACACACATGCACAGCACATAGCCTGAAGTAATACCATAAATTACCTCAACATTAAAGAGAAAAATTGTTCTGGGTGAGTGTATGTAAGGAAAGTATTGTGAATGCACATAGAGATGACACACATGCAAATAAAATGAAGAGAATTTGGTTTTGATCTAATGGTTTCATCGATTTTTCCTAAGCAGGATTGTAGTTACCTGCACAGGAGCTTAAAATCACATGTGCAGTAAGTTTCAGGAGTTATCTTATTAAATGAATATGTTATTTGTATTCTATATGGAAATGAGCCTTTGTGTTTTGACTTTATGCATGAGGTTTGGACCCCCTGGGTATCCTGTGGGGACCAGGCACAGCTGATTTCTTCATCTGCAAGGCAGAAGCCTGACAGGCACAGATGTGAGCTGCTCCAGCTTTAGATGTAAAAGCTGCGTTGTGAAGCCAGAATTCAGGCAATTAAGCAGGTCCCCCTCCTGGTAAGCTGGTAGTTAGCCAGGCCACTCTCTGTGCTGCCCACACGGCTTCAGGCAGAGGGCTTGGTGAGGTGGAACACCTGAAGTTTCTTGCTGGAAAAGAACAAAGACTCAAAACCTAAAATGTTAAGGACCTCCTTTATGAAATTGCTTTAGCCTTTGGCTCTGCATTCTATAGACAGATTCAAATAAAATGTAAAGAATCCAGGACCATAGCATCAATAATCAATATAACTTCTTAGAATTACCAAACACATGCATTATTCATTGCATACGGTTAGTATGAATTATATTATGTATATATACAATTTAATTTTTACAGCAACCCTATAAGTCTATATCAGTATTGCTTAGAGATTAGCAAACTGTGACTCAGAGTGGTTCGGTGCCTTATGGCAGGTTATACAGACTGTAAGTGGCCAAGACAGGACAGAAGCACAGATTTCCCTGCTATCAATCTCAGGGACCACTTTAAATCCTTTCTAAGCAGACAGGACATACATGAGTTAGTAAAATAAATAACCAGTTTAACTGGGCTCTCTAGAACAGCTGTCTTAAATTATTCCATAGTTTTCATGAATCACTTATAAAACTAGTTCTACCCTGTCTTTATTTATCCATTAGTTTAAGAGTTACTAGTAGTTGTGAATTGGCACCTAACACTTTGACAAGTTTTTCAAATAAAAGTTAAAATTGTGAATAGTCACTAGAATACAAATACTAGTTTATGTTCTAGATGAGGAGGAAGTAAAGGGAAAATGAAATCTTCAGCAGCCATATTATCAGGGATTTTGCCAGGTGATTATACATTTTGTCACCAAAAATGAGATTGTTGTCTCCAACAATGAGAGAGAGATAGTGTATTAGTCCCTTCCAAAAGAGGAGACCAAAGTCAAAGTTAAGGATCTTTTCCCAAGGTCAAGGAGAAAGTAAAGAGTCAGCTGGAATTTGAACACTGGCCTGATTCTCAAGATGAAAGGAGAAAGTGAAAAAAATGTGTTGAGTGCCTCCTCTATGGCATGTACTCTCATCAGTACCTTTCAAGCATTGTTTTCTATCTTTATAGCAACGCTGTGAAGTTAGTAACTATTCACCTCATTTTACAAATGAGGAAAAAGATACAAATTAACTTAAATTGCCTAAAATCCCAAAGCTAGTAGTTGGCAGAGAAGGAAATTGAATGTCTGACTTCAATGTTTGCATTCCTTCCACTAACAGATCCCCCAGATTGCTGGGTATATACATGGAAATGTAAACAACACAGGGAAATAAATGACTTTGTTAAGACAATAGAATAAGAACAATTCATAGAACAGCTAAAGACTGCTGAGCCTTCCAATACCTGCTACTAAAGTAGGATACAATTTCGTGAGTTCTTTTTCCATTAAGCCTCAAAGAATACTGTACTTTAAGAGAGCACTATTTCATCTATTTTTTGCCAATATTCTCATACTCACAAGCTTACATGAAACACTCATCAGGAAAAAAAATGCAGTAAACAGGAAATGTAGCTAGGTACAGTGAATTGTGAATTGCTTCCTGGGTTACTCTAAATGGAAGGGAAAAAAACTTCAAGGAGAACCAAATTAAACATACACATCATTATCAAGAAAAGTAAATGGAACAATAATAGATTTATTTAAATATGTTTTTCATTCAAAAATTTCTACACTGACTAAAATCAGTTATTCTTACCTAGGGTTATGTTAGTTAATGTTTAATACTTTACCACTTTAATTGCTCCATAGGACTAAAAGTTGAATAAATAATATTAACTAAATACTTCAATACTATTTTTGATTATAACAAAGTTTAATTAATGGAAATAAACTATTCGATCCCACCCTATGAGAACTGTGTAGCTTTAATCATAATTGTCTCTCAAAATGAATTATGTATGCATAGATACTCTCCTTTTCAAGAGGTGGAACTTAATTCCCTGCAACTTAATGTCCCTGGGCCGGACAACCTCCTCCCCCCAGGCCACCATCACCACACTGGAGGGTGGGGTAGATTTATTTACTCTTCAATTCCAAAGAATAGAGTAGGGAAAGGGAAAAAAAATAAACAGTACAGTGGAAAAATCTGTGAAAAACTATCCTAATCAAGTGATGAAACAACTCGGTGAATCAGTGATGCCATATATCATGTAGCCCTGATAGGATGCGAAGAGAAGGGTACTTCACTTCTACACTATTCTTTCCCAAACCCCACAGCCCTGGTTTAATCATAGGGAAAACATCAGACAAACCCAGATGGTAGGGCATTGCAGAGGCTACCTGGTCCATACTCCTCTAGACTGTCAAGTTCATGAAAATCAAGGAAAACTGAGACCAGGGGAGACCAAGGAGAGATGACAACTAAATATTTTTAAGCACCCTAGATTCTATCCCCAAACAGAAAGAGACCATTATGGAAAAACTGGTGAAATCAAAATAAAGTCTTGAGTTTAGTTATTAGTAATGTGCTGATGTCAGATTCTTAGCTTTGAGAGATGCACCAAGGCTTTTCATATCACGAATACACCTGAAGCACCATGTTTCGCCCTCCCCAATTGCATCTTTCTTCATTTCATAGTAGTAAATGTTAAAATTAAGTTTCTTTAATATTTCCATGCCTATTTTTATGCCTTCACTTAAAGTGCATTTATCTTTTCATATGGATTTATATTTAGATTTTATATTTATTTATATTTGAAAAGTGCATTTTTAAATGTCATATAGATAATAAAATATTTCTACAACTTTATTTTGCATAGTGTATAGTGTTAAAAATTCATTTATGTTTATATACAAAGCTTTAGTCAATTTATTTCACTGCTCGAGTACCTCAGTGGTACATGGACAAAGGTTGTAGAGATGGAATAAAGTAGTGAAGTCAAGCTCTTTGGTCTCAAATTTGAATTACAGTGTCATAAGAAATTAAGGTATTTTTATCTCTGGGAATTAAGTTAGCCTCTTGGATTACTCTCATACCATGAAACTAAGGAAAGGCTTTCTGTGAAAAATTAGTATTCATATTAGAATTTCTAGTAATGTTCATCAGCCTTATTTCTTTTTAAAATGGCTTTTTATTTTAAAACAGTTTAGATTTAAAGAATTATTATGGAGATATTACAGTGATTCCCATATTCTCTCCATCCAGTGCTGTAGGTTAAATTGCATTCTCCCCAAAATATGTTCAAATCCTAACATTGATACCTATGAATGTGACTTTATTTGGAAATAAGGTCTTTGTAGATATAATCAATTTAAGATGAGATCATACTGGATTTAGGATCATCAGTGTCTTTATAAGAAGGCCATGTGAAGACACAGAGATACAGACACAGATGTCAGAACATAATATGAAGATGAAGGCAGAGATTGGAGTGATGCATCTACAAGCCAAGGAACACCAAGAAGGTAAGAAACACCAGAAGCTAAGAAGACACAAGGAAGGAGGCTTCCCTAGAGTCCTCAGAGGAAGCATGGCTGTGTTGACACTTTGATTTTGTACTTTTGGCTTCTTGAAACGTGAGAGAATAAACTTTGCTGTTTTAAGACACCTCGGGTGTGAGGATTTGTTATGGCAGTCCTAGGAAACTAATATACCCAGTTTCTTGTACTACTGCGTCTTATATTAGTATGGTACATTTGTCACAATTAATGAACCAATGTTGATTTATTACTTTTACGTAAATTCATACTTTATTCATTTCCTTAGTTTTTCTCTAATGTCATTTTTTTCTCTTCCAGAATTCCACCCAGAATTGCACAATACATTTAGGAATCATGTCTCCTTAGGCTACTCTTGGTTATGACAGCTTCTTAGACTTTCCTTGTTTTTGATGACCATGGCAGTTTTGAGGGCTACTGGTCAAGTATTTTGTAAAATAAACCTCAATGGTATGTCTCTCTTTTAATTTAGTGTCTTTCACAGAGCAAATTTTTAAATTTTACTGAAGTCCAAATTATTTTTTTTCCTCTTGCTTTTGGTTATGTATTTGCAAACTAATCACCAAATCCAAGGTAATGTAGATTTTTTTATCCTCTGTTTGTTTCAAGAAGTTTTATAGTTCAGAAATTTACATTTAGACCTATGATCGATTTCAGGTCAACATTTTTGAAAAGTATAAGGTTTGTGTCCAGATTCATTTTATTGTGCACGTGAATGTCCAAGTTTTCGAGCACCATTTGTTGAAATGACTATCATTTATCCAGTGACTTGCCTTTGTTCTTTTATCAAAGATCAGAAGACTATATTTGTGTAAAGCTATTTTTGGGCTCTCTATTCCTTTCCATCATCTGTCCATTCTTAGCCAATATTACATTCTCTTGTTAATGTAGACTTACATTAAATCCTGAAATTAAGTATTGTGTGTTCTCCAAATTTGTTCTTCAGTATTGTGTTGGCTATTTCTGTTTCCTTTGACTCTCCATATGAACTGTACATTAAGTATGTCAATATCTGAAAAATAACTTGCTGGGATTTTCATTGGGATTGTGTAGAATATATAGATCAAGTTGAGAAGATTTGACATCTTAACAATATTGAGTCCTCCAGTCAATGAATGCAGAATATCTCTCAATTTATGTAGGTCTTTGAAGATTTTTTTGTTTTTTTTTTTAATCAGTGTTTGTAGTTTTCCATATGTGTGTTGTATACACATTTTGTTAGATGTAGACCTACTTAATTCATTTTTTGGATACTATAGTAAATGATTCTGATTTTTATACATAGATACTGATTTATAAAGATATAGATTTTTTGAATAGATATTTTATATATATATATATATATATATATTTTTTAAATTCCAATTGTTCATTGCTGGTATATGTAAAAGCAATTGAATTTTGTATATTAACCCTTGTATTCTGTGACCTTGCTCTACTTACTTAGTTCCAGGAATTTTGGGGGGATTCTTTGGGATTTTCTATGTAAACTTTCATGTCATCTGCTAATAGAGGCAGTTTTATTTTTTTCTTTCGAATCTGAATGGTTTTATTTCCTTTCTTGTCTTATTGAATTAGGTAGGATTTAGAGTACAATGTAAGTGTGGTATGACTATGAGTGGTAAGGGAGTACTTTGTTCCTGATCTTATGAGGAAAGTGATCAGTTTCTCATATAAATTATGAGGTTGATTGGAGATATTTTTGTAGATGTTCTTCATCACATTGAGGCAGTTTTTCTTTACTCCTAGTTTGCCGCAAGCTTTTATTATGAGTCAGTATTGGATTTTGTCAAATGAATTTTTTGCATCAATTAATATGATCACACATTTTTCTTCTTTAGTCTGTTGATGTAATAGATTGTATTGACTTATTTTCAGATGTTGAGCTTTGCACACCTGGAATAAATCTCTTTTGACTATGGTATATAATTTGTTTTATACGTTTTTGGATTTGTTTTACTGATATTTTGTTGAAAATTTTTGTGTCTATGATCACAAGAGATATCAACCTCTAGTTATCCAGTTTGGTATTAGGATAATGCTGGACTCCTAGAATGAGTTAGAAATTATTCTTTTGGCTTCTAATTTCTGGAAGAGATTGTGAAGATTTGGTATCATTTCTCACATCAAATGATAGTAGAATTTACAGTGCTACCATTTGTGCTTGGTGATTTTTTTTGGAAGGTAATTAGTCATAACTCAATTTCTAGAACAAGTATAAATCTATTCAAACTATCTTTTTCTTCCTGTGTGAAGTTACGTAATTTATCTTTCAAAGAATGTCCATTTCATCTAAATTCTCAAATTTGTGAACCTAGAGTTGTTCATGTTATGCCTTGATTTTCCTTTTAATCTCTATGGATTGAGTATTGCTTCTCTTTTATTTGTTGTGTAAATAATTTGTAACTTCTTTTTTTCCTTGCTTAGCTTGGCTAGAGGTTTATCAATTTTATGGATCTTTGCAAAGTCTCATCTTACAATCTTACAGTTTTGCTAACTTTCTCTTTTTTTCTATTTACAATTTTTGTTTTCTACTCTAATTCTTATTGCTTTATTACTGCTTATTTTAAGTTCAAATTTCTCTTCTTTCTCTAGTTTCTTAAGTTGGAAGTTTAGGTAATTAATTTTAGATGTTTCTAGTTTTCTAATATACGCATTCAATGCTATAATTTTCTGTCTAAATATTGCTTTGCTGCATCTTGATAAGTTATATTTTCATTTTAATTTAGTTAAAAGTATTTTAGAATTTCCCTTGAGACTTTTTTGACCCATGTGTGATTTAGAAGTATGTTGTTTATTTTTCAAATATTGGAGATGTTCCAGCATTTTTTCCATTACTGATTTCCAGTTTAATTTCATTGTAGTATGAGAACATGATTGCATGATTTCTATGCTTTTAAATTTGTTCATGTGTGTTTTATGTCCAGAATATGGGCTTTCTTGGTGAATGTTCCATATAAGTTTAAGAAAAATGTGTTTTCTGCTGTTTTTGGATGGAGTCTACTATAAATATTAATTAGATAAAGTTGATTGACAGTTCTGTTCAGGTCAACTATATCCTTATTTTCTGCCTGTTTGATCTATCAATTACTAATGGTAATGATAACTTATGGTAATTAAGAGAGTGGATATGCATATTTTTCTTTTCAATTTTATCTATTTTTGCTTCATGTGTTTAGATGGGTGAGTGAAAACACATTTAGCATTGTTATAACTGATGATTTTACTTACTCTGAAGTGTACTTTGTCTAGTAACTCCAGCTTTCTGTTGATTTGTGTTAGCATAACATAGCTTTCTTTAAAATATTAATTAATTAATTAATTTTTTGGCTGCATTGGGTCTTAGTTGCAGCATGCAGTATCTTTCATTGTGGCATGCAGGCTCTCTAGTTGTGGCACGTGGGCTTAGCTGCCCCGCAGCATGTGGGATCTTAGTTCCCTGACCAGGGATCAAACCAGCATCCCTTGCATTGCAAGATGGATTCTTAACCACTGGACCACCAGGGAAGTCTCACATAACATATCTTTTTCTACCTCTCTACATTTAACCTACCAGAGTCTTTATATTTAATCTGTGTTTTATAGATAACACATGATTTTGGCTTTTTAAAATATCTACTCAGATCATCTCCCATCTCTGGTTTTCAACTGATGTATGTTGACCATTCACATTTAAAATGATTATTGATATATTTTTTACTGTTTTATATTCATTGCCAGAGACTCCTTTTTCTGCCTGCTCCGATTTTAATTGAGAAGTTTTTATTATCCCATTTTATCTCCTCTCTTAACATATTAATTTTACCTCTTTAAAAAAAATAGTATATAGTTTCTCTAGAGTTTACAATATACATTTACTAATATCCACTTTTTCTAATCTAAGCTTATATTCAAATAATCTTATTCTGCTTTATCTGTAGTACAGGCATCTTATATCAGAGTATTCCTTATTCCTCCCTCCTACCCCTGTGACTTTCTGTCATTCATTTCACATACCCGTATGATAATAAATTAACCAACACATTGTCACTGTTATTGTCTTAAATGAACAGTTATATTTTAGATCAATTAACAACAAGAAAAATAGAAGATTTTATTTTACTTTCATTTATTTTTCTTTTTTATGTAGATATAAGTTTATTATCTATATTATTTTCCTTCTGCTTGGAGAATATCTTCTAACATGTCTTGCATGGTAGGTTTACTGGTAACAGATTATCTCAGTTTTTGTTTGAGAAAGGCTTTATTTCTCTTTCAATTTTGAAGGATAATTTTGTTGGAGGTGGACATGGTCAGAGAGAAGAACAACCTCTAGATGTGCTACAGATTTAAATTTCTTAACTTTTCTTGTAATTTTTTGGGGGGAGTGCAGATGTTTATATCAACTTACTTTGTCCCAAATAATATGGAACATGCACAATTTAAAAGTATTATATTCATATAAAAAAGATATCAGGGAAGTCAATAGAAATAAGAAATAGTAAATTATAGTCTCAAAATATTCCCTTTTAGTAGTTCAAACCAACATTTCTAATATAATCAATTATATTTCTGACTAATATTTTTTTAACTTTTGAAAACATATCACATACCCACATTCCTCAAACATTAACATTTTACAAGGTTTAATTTTCTTCCTCACTCTCATATAAATGTTACTACTTTTCAGAACTATTTGAGAATATGCTGCAGATCTGAGGCCCTTGTATCCCTAGATACTTCAGTATGTATTTCCTAAAAACAAAAACATTATATATCTCTACAACACAATTATCTCTATCAGTAAATGTACACAGGTGCAATATTATTATGTAATCCATAAATTTAAATCAAATTTTATCACCCAGAGACCAGCACATGCCTGTGCTGCATTTTCTTTCCTGTTCTTTAGTCTTTTTTAATCTGAAACAGTTCCTCAGTCTTTGTCTTTTATGATCTTGGCAGTTTAAAGAGTACAGTCTACTTATTTTGTGGAATGCCTCTCAATTTGCCTCTATTATTTTATCCTTTCCAGTGCATCCTATCAATTTCTTTGTTCTATTTTTGCTGCTGTTAGCATCAATCTCTTGGTTAAGAATGTTATCTGCAAAGTTTCTCCAGTGCACATTTTCTCTTTGGAAAAATAGTTAGCACTTTGTGGGAAAGATACCCTGAAATATTTAATTCCTCTGTTCCTCCTCCCACTCTACTCCCCCATCTCATCAAAGTTTCAACACCTTTGACTGACTATAGCTTAATCTTTCTTTAGGGTGCAAAAATCACTTCTTCCATCCTTTGGCTAAGCTATACTCTCCTGTTAATAATGATAGGTTACAGCATCATCCAGACTCTAGCTCCAGCCTTGCTGATTTTGCTGGAGCAATAAAGAGATAGATCTCCACCTTCACAGCACATGGATGGGGAAATCCAAGAAAATGTCCTGACTTTTGTGACATATTCTTCCTATCAATTTTCTTCAGAGGAATCATTTTTTAATGTAAAAGAAAAAAGGTGCAGAGGTACCATGGTCATTTAAATAGAAAAAAACAAAGGCTGCCCTAAAAGTTGAAGGGCTTGCAAGTGAGGTTGTGGGTTTAGAGGAACAACATGCTATGTGGTGTGAGACTCAATTCACTATCACGTTTCAGCCATTTGATGAGAGCATCTGGTACATGACCTCTAATAAGCCCTGACAGGGTCAGGGCTCTGGGGTTGAGTGCAGAGAGCTGCATCCATACAAGGCATAATTGTGGAGAGCCTGGAATTTCTGGAGGAGGTTGGAGATTGAGAGAGTTAGTAAACACTGGGGTATTATTTGTGCTGGACCCCCTGGGTTCAACCAAATTTAGACAGAATCAGACTCTATCAGAACCAAATTCAATTTCGTCATGTTGTCAACTGAGGAGGGTGTAATGTTTAGCCATTTTCCTTAAAAGCACATTCTGTGCTAGTGGATATCTTCAGGGAGACGCTTAAAGGTAAAGGAAAAAAAAAATTCTGGGAACAACATCTGACCCACCACCCCTGCCAGGCACAGAAGGACTTAGTTAAGAAGAGAGGAGGTGGAGAATGAAATCATTCTACCCCCCTGAGGTTAAGTGACTTGCTCCTGTCCTCATGACCCCAAAGCTGGAGCTCTGAATCTCAGAAAATGCACCCTCACTAGAGTTCAGAGCTCATAACAGTGTTAAGAATGTGGCAGGAGCTCAACTGATATATATACAATCAAAGGGAATGATATATTGGAATATAACGGAAAGTTAAAATGAAGCCTCCATATTCTAAGATATGCACACTCGATAGCAGAAAATCATCAAAGAATTTGTATCCTCTATGAAAATTCAAAAGTGCTTTTCTCAAACCACTGTTCATTTTTATATTTCAGAAATTATGGATCTAAGACTGTGTTTCTCTCTTTGCATTTTTTTTGATTCAAAATTTAGAGCTGAAACTAAGACTTGCCCCATGTGACATATTAATGCATAGAGCCGTAATTCTGTGTACAAAGCTTGCCCATGGTTTTATTATTCTTCTATTCAAATTTTTCCATTTATATGGCTCTCAATTTTTCTAAATATATATATATGTCAGAAATTGTCTTTTGCAAAGACTTGTTTCAGAAAATAATATTTGCCCTTAATTTGAGATTCTAATCTCAAATTTTAAAACTCTCTTAACTTTAAGAATAACTTAATATTTATGGAAGACATACCAGGCAGAAGTTAATTCAAAGGTAGCTGTATAGGATCCTACAGATGACTTGACAAAATCCAAAAAACAAAAAGAAAGAGAGAGAGAAAGTGAGAGAGAGAAAGGTTAGAAATTTAATAAATATCCAATCAGTGTTCATAAAAATGGAACTAAATAATTATAATGAGATCATAAAAATAAACCTACAGGGCAAATATTTTAATAATTGTTTAATGCTTATAATCACGTACTTGTAGTTTAGGATAAAATTTCTAGGAGAACATCATACTCGAATTCAAAAAGTATTTTATCTTAAATAATATGAATAATGTGCTAGATGTCTCAATAGATGCGTGGGATGATGATGACTTTGTAAATTAAGAAAACAAAATGTTTGAAATTTGAAGGGTGGTAAATGTATGTCTGAATTACAAGAATACAAATAGGTGCATGTACCTAAATTAATAAAATTAATATATATAAAATATTTCACTGTTTAATCTATATCTTGAAAGTTTACATATTGAAAGTGGCACAAAGCATCATTTATTTGATTATCCCATTGAAAAATTAGTGCAAATCTTACATCCATATATTTGGGAGCATATCTTTGATTCTTGATACTACATATGTTTTTATATTCTACTTTAATTGTGGAATACCATAATGACATCAAGACAAATATTACAATTTAACTATTTATGGGCTTTGTAACAATATACACTTTCATAATGGATATTACAGTGGAATGTAATATCACAATTGACTTAAATATTTAATGAGCAAATGTATTGTACTTGAACAATCAATTATGCTAAGTTTATGTGAATAACTTATGTTCCCCTAGGATAAGGCTGAGAAATCCAGTTCCAAGGCCTCATATTTCTCTTCAGCAAATAGACTGGGTTTTTTTTTGTTGTTGTTCATGGTAATGAGATGGAGATGGGGCTGACATTAAAAGATCAGCATCTAGTTCCTAGGCATTTGTAAGAAGATTGTCTTTTTAAATAATATGAAAACATAATTTTTTTCTCTACTACACATTTGTTTCTATATATCCCATAAAAAAATTGACAGTTACTATTACAGTCAGGGATCATGACTGGGTTCCTTTTTTCCTTCCTTCATTCCTTCTTCCCTCCTTTCCTTCACTCCTTTCTTTCCTTCTTTTCTTTCCTTCTTTTTTCCCTTTTTAACGTCCACATGACCTTTGCCAATATTGTTACTAGAGCCTTATTTCCAATGACTCAATAGCTAAGTCTCTTTCTTCTCATTTCCTTCTTCTTTGCAGCAGTGACATCAGGCCAGTGAAAATGAAATGTTATAGTCGACAGTGCTTAATATTATTTGTTCCTGTCACTGTTAACACTTCTATTATTATCAAAACATTTAGATCAGCACTGTCAGTTCTAAAGGACCTGCTGACATACCAAGGGAAACTTTGATAAACAGTTCTGCTGTATTTTCTCTATATTTTTTATAGTCCTTGTTTGAAAATATTTTCTTTTTCCTCAGGATATTTATTTTGAAAAAAAAAAACAACCCTGATTTTTAAGAGCTCATCAATTCCACCTTTTTATTTCCCACTTGAAGTTTTAATCCTCTGCTTCTACCCTCACAATTGGTTGCTGTGGAGGTGATTAAGATGTCACAAATAGAGGATTATTGTAATTCTGGGCAGACAATAAGCCACAGATGATTTTCTAAGGAACAAAGATGTCATTTTCATGTAGATATATCACCCATTTCAAAGTGAGAGAAGGGAATGAAAGACATAAATATGAGATCTAATAGTACCAATTATAAAAGAAATAGCTAAAGATCAAAATTTCACATGAAACATTAATAGCTCTGAAAAATTTATATATACACTTCATGTTTTTTTGAATTCTGCAGTTCCTTTAATATACATGTGTGGGCCTGCAAATATCAAGCATGTGTGTATCGGTATACCCTCCTTAATCCGAACACCTAATTGAATGATATATGTGAGCTTGAACAAAGAAGACTGAATTCTTGTTTGCTTTGTAGCAACCAATGTCATTTTATAATTTACTTTCTATCTTCCATTGTATTTGAAAGAATGGCTTTTCAAAACAGTAGAATTCTCAGGAAGTCGTATATCCTACATTGATTACATATTAGATGGGATATTCTATTTTTTTTTTTTGAAGTAGTTTAAATCCAGGAAATTATTGAGCAGGTTATTAATACCTTCTGAGAATCTTCTTGAGCACTGGAAGGTGTTTCCCAGCATAAGGCACAGAGTAGGCTTTCACTTACTTAATACTTGTCAAGTTATGATAGAGAACAGACACTTTACCTCTAAAGAAAAATGCTGCCCTGGCAAATTTCTGAATGGTCTTATTTAAAGAGAAATTTTTTTCCCCACCCCATTCCTCACTATTTTATGGCTCTACTGATGAGCACAGAGCTCCATCTGGGGGCAAGGCCAGAAGGGAACATTGTCTAAGAGTCCCTTGGTGTCTTGGCCACGTAGCTGTCATCTTTGTGCATCCCTCAGCCTTTTCTGCATCAACAGCACTGAGCTGTTCATGGAAGACATTTCAGTAGCTCCAGACCACAAATATCTCCAGCTAGTGCGTTTCAGGAGATTTCTTAGTTGGCGATACCATCATTGTCAATTCTACAGGATACTATTCAGGAATCCTAGAACCTTAGACCTCACAATCAGTCAATCTTTTCCTCCTACTGTTCTATTTCTGCAACGTGTCTCTCCTTTGATTTTCTTTCTAATGCTTGTTTTCTCTTGCAAGTCTAATTCACACATCATTTTGTCAGCTATCCCCCAAATGGTCTGTATTTAGCTCTTTTTTTTTATTCTTCACCTTTGCATGTAAAATTATGCCCTCACTCATATCTTTAAATATCTGTTCTACTTTGCTGAAGACTGAATCTCCATGTAAAGCCCTATCCATTCTCTTACATCTACAGAAATTCACCCTGTAAGTATAATGATGAACTATTGAGTTTTGCTTGGGTATCTTACAGACCATTCACAGATAATATATCCCAAGTTCTTCATCTGCTCCTACTAAACCATATCTATTTTTTTCCTTCTTTGGAACCTATATATCATCCTTATTTCCCTTTGTGACCCAATCCCAATTGCCCCAGTCAATCGACAGGTTCTGCCAATTTTGGTCTCAAATCTGTCCTTTATCCCCACTGCCTTAACCATACTTATTTTGGCAGCCTGGAACACTACAGCAGCCCCATCTCTGTCAGGGACAGTCTGATTGCATGGTTAACGTTACAGAGGTAGACAACTTGGCTTTGAATGCTGGCTTCTCCACTTATTAGTTGGGGAATTTGGGCAATTCAATTAACCTTTCTGATCCTTATTTTCCTAATATGCAAAATGGTATTAATATTGGACTTACAGGCTGACTGGGAGAAAGAAATGAATTAATTTCTATAAATCTATAGTAGTACAACTGTTGGCACATGGTAAGTACATGATAAATATTAATTGTAGTCCTATTATCATCACCATCATCAATATCATCATTTTAATCACCATAGGGAAAAAGACAATGGAATTGCTTTCAAGAATTTTGAGTTTATACATTTTTGCCCATTCAGATTAACACCCTGATATTCCCCCATAAATAAACCCTCTGAAAGCTTGCTAACTCTCTTTCCTTTGAAGGGATTTTTCTGTTCTAATGAGATATCTACTCTCCCTGCTACTCTTAGCATACCTTCCCTTCATCTGCTTATAAAAACGACTGTTTATCCTCCAAGCCATCCTTCAAATTCATCTTTGTGAAACCTTTCCTCATGCACAGAGCAGTCAGGCGCTCTCTCCTTGTTCTCACACCACAATATGCATATTTCTCATACTGCATCATTTCATTCTTACTTATTCACTGTTTTTCCTAGAAGGCTATGAAGATGTTAGGGAGCAGGAATTGAGCTTTATTCATATCCCCAGTGCTTAGATATGTGGTATATACACTAGTTTTACTTTATGGGTTGATTGAAATAAGCATATTTTTACTTGAACAGAGAATCCAGATGGGTTTAGAGGGAGTCTTGGTTTAATACATACCTTCAAAATGCTCTCTTTCTTCTGTTATAGTCATGCTCTACTGATCCCTTTCTTTATGACTCACATTTGTTCTGTTATCAAATGTAGATTCTATCTCAAAAATGTCTTGGGAATCTAACCTTTTTCTCCATCCCAACTAATCAGTTTTGCCTAGCTGCTAGTATTATGTTTCTAAAAAGAAATCTGACACAGTTCCTCCTCTGCATAAAGATTCTTTAGAACAGGTGAAAATACGTCCTATCTCATTCTGAATGCAAAACAATCTATCTCTAAAAACTTACTTCAGTCTTATTTTCCATCATTACCCTAAAGCACACTCAAATCTTTGTACCTTGCACCACTGGGTAGAAATAGGGAAAGTCTGTTACTCTTCTGCATTTTTGCATACACTCCTATATTTGCCTAAAATGTTCTTCATTCACTTGCAGGACACTGGTTGTCCCCAAATTTCCAGTTCAAATAGCACTTCATGCCTTCTTTCATTCATTCACTCATTAAATTGTATTCATTGGACCAGAAGTATCTTCAATTACCTGTGTTGGTGTACCTCTCCATTTCCCACATCTTTATCACATCCATCTCATCACAGCACCCTCCCCACCACCATACCCAGGCCCAGCTCACTCAGTTAACCCCAACTCTATCCCTGTTTTCCATTCTTAACTCCTCTCTCTAATCTCTCATTTTAGAGTTCATTCTCTCCTGCTTCATCAGAGACCTCACTCTCAGCTACACCCTTTCTTTCCCATATTTTCAGCCATATTTTTTCCTACTGGATCTTCCCAGGCAGCGTAAAAATATACCGATCTCCCACATTAACTAGTAAACAAGCAAAAATTCTAAACCAAAATCTTTCTATCCTATACCCTCAAGCCACTACCATCCATGTCTGTCATTTTACTGCCAGATTTATTGAACTATTGGTCTACCCTCAAAGTCTCCATCTCCCTCATCCCACCTGTAGTCCTGAATCTAGCGAAAAAAAAATCTCTTCACTAAAACAGCTTTCATCAAGAGAGCCAGAAATGTCTTTATTGCAAATACAATGATAGTTACTTGTTTATCTTTTAAAAAAATTCTACTGTTTTCAATAGTATAGATTATGCCCTCCTTGATCCATTCTCTATTCCCCTTGGTTTCCAAGATTCAAGGTTCTCTTATCTCTATGACTATATTTTATTATTCTCTTTCCTAGAGTCATGTTCTTAACTTCTTTCATCCTATAATACGTACTCACTCCATTTTAACTCATCCATATACGTGGCTATTTACATCTGATTTGTAAAAGATTTCAAAACCTCATCTTCTGCAACAACTTTTAAATTACCTGTTGAGTCTTTCCACTTGCATAAATCAAAGTACTTAAAGTTTAATGTGATTGAAACAGAACTCAATATTTTTTTACCCAAGCTTGCTCTTTTTCTTGTACTTCCTATTTTGGTGATTGATCTCATTATTCATTCTTCCTCACAAGAGACAACTTGGAATTCAGCCTGTATTACTATCTTTCTCAATTCCCATATCCTGCTAATTCTATCTCAGTGATATTGGCCATTTATCCCCTTCTCTTCTCTTTCTTTCCACTTGAGTTTTGAATCGCACCTTTCTTTCCTGGATGACATCAACAGCTCCTTAACTCATTTACCTGTTTTCAGTCTTCTTTCACATCATTCATTACACAGTCAAAGGACAATTCTGTTTCAAAAATCGCTTTGTCACTCTCCTGCCAAAAATTCTTCTGCACCACAATCTTGCTTTTATCCTCCAAAGTCCTTTTTAAAAATATTTATGGAAAAAAATAATTGTCTCATGCACTCTCCTGAGTTGTCCACCTATCTACACCTTCTCTATGTTAAGTGCTTCTTGTGTGTTGCTCTCACCTATGCCCTGGCCCACTCCATCTCTTGTTTCTACTTTCCTCACTCTATGTGAATTAATTTTGTTTAGCGCATTCCAGAATCAATTAGTGAACTGGGCTGCTGGAATAATAGGCCTGGATAATACAATTACTGTTGAAGGATCTCTGGCAAGGAGGGTCCCATGAAGTGATTGACTTCACCTAAGGCATTATATCTATCTGTGGAGTTTTAGGTGAAGGTACCACTTGGACCATGGTTTGATAAGACAGAAAATGTGGTCTTCATGGGAAGTCTAAGTGTTATTATGGTGGAAGTAGAAATCTCTACACTTAATCCTAAACTTGACTGGTCAAACTCAAATAGCACATGTTTGTGATGCCTTTCCTGACCTCTGACTCCTAGTTTGGGTTGGACGATCTACTTTATGTCCCTACAGCAATATATGCTCAAATATATAACATGTCATTGATACTGATAGTCCATAAACTCCTAATGACAGAGGCCTGTGTGCAGTCTTTTTTGTCTCCCCAGTACATGGCCCAGTGCCTGTCAAATTTGGCGCTCAATAGATGCTTGCTTTACTTATGGAACTGAATAATAAATAAATACCATATTCCAGATCTTAGGTTAAGCTTCAAAGTAGAAACCTCTAACTGCTTCAGAGTTAGTTTGTTCTGTCCTTTGTACAGCTTTTTAATGGGATATATCTATTTGCATATGTGTCACTGGAAAGTATCTTAATAATCGTATTAATGTTTGAGCAAATATACTTTGCTCAATAATGTTTGGTGAACAAATGAATGAATATGTGAGTGAGTGAATAAATGAATGATGAATGGAAAGTAATTTACTTCCTCAGCTCTCCTGTGCCTCATTAAACACTATGGATTCAGACAGGAAAGATCAAGCAAGAATTCCATCATTGTGCAATTGAGAAACTAGAAGCTCTGGAAAAGCCAAATTACATTTGCTATGGAAGTTTCTTTGTGACCTTGAGAATGACAGAAGAGAATTTAGGTCTCTGGTTCTTCGTGCAGAGTTCCTTTTGCTGAGTTGCATTGTCTGAATTCATATTCAAGCATCTCAGTTTTCACTCAGACCTTGGAAATTTTTGGCTGTTTTATGTTAAGAGAATTAGGATACATAGTTGATTTCTTTAAAGGACATAACAGTGTCTAATAAAATTCCCTTTAACTTCCTATTATGTACCTTCAGTTTAAAAGTAGAAAGAGAATTTTATTTGCTAGATCCCAGGTAGGGCACATTTCATTTTTAATTAATTAGGTTTTAAATTATATTAGAAAACTATTCTCTATATGTTGTATTGTACTCTAATTTATTAAAGAGAGACAAAGTCATGTGCAGAATTTTTCTTTTTCTTTACAGAAGTAGAAGATATATAGAGAAATACACAGCATTTGTTTTTATTTAAATGTCAACTCCAATACCATCCCTTTTGCTCAAGTTTTCACATAATAAGAGATCAAGAATCTTATTTCACATAATAAGAGTTCTGGTGTGGTTCCCATCTGTTAACATTTCTAATATTCCTGAATTCAAAAGACCAGACAGCAAAAGCATTGGCTTGCACATAATAGACACTCAATAAAGATTTGCTGGACTGAAGTGAATATAAAATATTAAAATTTCTCCACCCTTGCTATTTTTTCTTTTTAACTTCACTCTTAAACTTTGGTTTTTATCTTCATTTTTAAACTTTTTATATTCTTTACTTTGACTTTCAGCTAGATTTTCCTTAACTAATGAGTTTGAGATTTTCATGTTATATGGGGAAAATAATTTATTCCACACATATTGAGTATGTACACTGTACAATTCAGTGTTTTAGGTATTAAGGGATAGCAGCTAATGAAGTAAATATATATCTATATATAGCTTAATTGATTGATCAGTTAATATATAAGAGTATATTCATTTGTCCATCTCCCAAGAAACTTACAGCCCATTGAGAAAGACAGCTATTAGCTATGTTATTTTGTAAGTTTAAGAGATAAAGTTTTATGAAAATATTTAACAGGGACAAACAATCTAGTTGTGGGTAAGGGAAAGCTTCCCTAAGATGTTAGTGAAGATGGTTACTTTTTCATTTTTTCTGGACAAGATCCCTAAGCACAACATAGTTTTATTTTCTATGAAGCTGAAAATTTAGAGACTAGTTCTCTCAATGTATCTGGATTTGACTAAGAAGAACCATTTTTTTCAGTTTCATTTGAACTTCAGAGTGTTTTCTGTGTTTCTTCAATGTACATCTGCTCAAGCAATGTATATTTAGACTTTTATTTAGGTACTTAGCATGCTGATCTAAGGCAGATATTTAAATGATACTTCACAATCAATAGTTTACATTACCTAATTTATGCTAATTTACAATTCAATTCCCTGGGAAAATATCATTCGAATAATGTGGAGTGTACAAAGAAATATATGTTGCCGTCTATCTTTCTCTGGAGGAGCCTTTCATTTTAAATATATTTTATATTTACATATGTCTTAAATCCTAGGGTTCTTTGAGATAACCTACCTTCACCACATTATTGGTATTTTTTTCTAATATTTTTCTGAAATATGAGGGCTGCCAATTCTTGTGATTTTTTGCTTAGACTCTAAAATTAACTTTTCCTGAATTTGTGACTTGTAGTCTTTTTAAAAAAACTTATTTTGAAATAATTATAAATTCACAAGAAATTAAAAAAATACAGAGGGGTTGTGTGTACACTTTATCTAGTTTCCCCTAATAGTTACTTCTTACATAACTACGGTAAAATATCAAAACCAGGTAATTGGTATTGGCATTCATTTTATCGCATGTGTATATTTATGTAACCACCACCCCAATCAAAATACAGAACTATTCTATCACTGCATAGATCTCTGTCATGCCACCTCTTTATAGTCATAGCTTCCATCCTTCCTTCCACCATCCCTAAACTCTGGCAACCACTAATCTATTTCCCATTTCTATAATTTTGTCATTTCAGCAATGTTATATAAATGAAATCATATGTTGTCTGACCTTTAGAGATCGGCTTTTTTCACTCAGCATAATGCCCTTGAGAGCTGTATAAACTGTTACATGTATCAACAATTTGTTCATCTTTAATACTTACTAGTAGTCCATGGTATACATACGGGTATTGTACAGTTTGTTGAACCATTTACCAATTAAGGAACATTCGGATTATTTCTAGTTTCTAGTTAATTAAAAATAAAATTGCTATGAACAGGCATGCGCAGGTGTTTGATTGGCCGTAAAATTTACTTTTACTGGGATAAATACAAAGAGAAGCAATTGTTAGCTCATATAGCAAATAAACTTAATTTTTTTAGAAAGAAACTGCCAAACTATTTTCAAGAGTGACTCTATCATTTTACATTCTAACCAGCAATGTATGAGAGATCCATTTTTTCTGCATCCTAACCAACATTTGCTATTGTCAGTATTTTAAATTTTAGCTGTTCCAACATTAGTGGTAAGTCCGTGTGGTCTTAAGCATTTCTCTAATAGCTAGTGATGTTGAACATCTTTTTATGAGTTCATTTGCTAAATGTATATCCACTTTGGTAAAATGTCTTTTGTTCATTTTATATTTTCATTGTTTTTTACTGTTGAGCTTTTAGTGCTTTTTATGTATTCTAGATACTCTTCCTTTGTCAGATATGTACTTGCAAATATTTTCTCCTGCTCTGTTGATTTTCTATTCATCCTCTAAACATATTCCTTCAGAGATCAAATGCATTTATTTTTTGATGAATTTCATTTTATTATTTTTTATTGTGTATCATTCTTTTGGCATCATGTCTAATAACTCTTCACCAAATCATAGATCCCCCTAAATTTTCTGCTATATTTCTTTCTAAAAATGTTATAATTTTATGTTTACATTTAAATCTATAATCCAATTTGAATTAATTTTTGCAAAAAATTTGAGGCTTCAATTGCTAGTCATTAATTTGTCTCTGGATTTCCAATTGCTCCAGCATCATTTCTTGAAAATTTTATCCTTCCTCCATTGAGTTGCTTTTGCGCTTTAGTCAAACATCAGTTGGCTGTACTTGTGTGGAGATTTTCTGGGTTCTCTTTTCTGTTCCATCAATCTATGTGTCTATCCTTCTGTTAATACCATACGATATTGATTACTATCGCTATATGAAAAGTCTTGAATTGGGGTAAAGTGACTTTCCACTTTATTCCTTTTCTAAATTGTTTTGGTCATTCTTATTACTCTGCCTTTTCATATACATTTTAGAATAAACTTGTCTATATATACAAAAATATTGCTGGGATTTTGAACAATTAAAACAATGCATCAATTTGGCAAAAATTGACAACTCATTATACTGAGTCTTTAAATCCATGATCTCAGTATATTTCTTCATTTATTTAGATCTTTGATTTATTTCATCAGTGTTTTATAGTTTTCAGCAAAAAAATCCTATGGATATTTTGTTTTATTCGTATATGAGTATATCGTTTTTTGAGTGAATGTAAATGGTATTGCATTTAAAATTTTGGTTTTCACATTTTCATTGCTAGTGTATAGAAATATAATTGATTTTTTTTGATGTTGCACTTGTTTCCTCTGACATGCTGAACTCACTTATTAGTTCTAGGAGTTTCTTTGTAGATTCTTTAGGATATCCTATGTAGACAAACATGTCATCTGCAAATAGGGACAGTTTCTTCCTTTTCAATCTGTATGCTTTTATTTCCTTGTCTTGCTTTATTGCACTGGCTAGAATCTCATCATTATGTTGAATAGTGTATCCTTCCTTTGTGTATAATCCTAGAGGAAACACATTCAATAATCATTAAATATGATGTTGTCTGATGGTTTTTTGTATAAGTTCTTTATCAAGTTGAGGAAGCTGCTCCCATATTCCTACTTTACTGAGTTTTTATCATGAATGGATGTTAAAACTTTTAAAATGTTTTTTCCTCTGACAAATTGATATGATCATAAGATTTTTCTTATTTAGCTTGTCAATGTGATGAATTACATAGATTGAATTTTAAATATTGAACCTATTTCACCTCTTTGGAATAAACCCCATTTTGGATATTTGTATCTAATTTCATGTGGAATATTGATGTATAGTTTTCTTTTTTCTTTCTGGTTCCAGTGTCAGAATAACACTGACTTTATACATGGATTGAGAAATATTACATCTTCTGTTTTCTGAAAGAGACTGAGTAGAGGTGGTGCTAATTCTTCTTTAAATATTTGATAGAATTCTCCAGTGAAAACATTTGGCCCTGGGGATTTCTTTTTAGAGAGTTTTTTTAGACTGTGAATTCAATTTCCTTAATTCTTATAGGGCATTTAAATTACCTGTTACATGTTGGGTTAGTTGTGGTAGCTTGTGCTTTTGGGTGTACCAGTCCATTTCATCTAAGTTATCAAATTTGTGTGTGTAGCACTGTTTGTAGTATTCTCTTACTTTTCTTTTGATGTCTACAGTGTCTATAGTAATATCCCTTGTTCCCTTCCTGATACTGATAATTTGCTAGAGGTTAATCAATTTTATTAATCTTTAAAAAAAACAGTTTTTCTTTTATTAATGTCCTGCATTGTTTTTCTCTTTTTAATTTCATTGATTTCTGCTCTCATCTTTATTATTTTCTTCCTTCTGCTATCTCTGTGTTTATGTTGTTCTCAATATCCTAGGTTCTTGTGATAGGAGTTTATACTATTGATTTGAGATATTTCTTATTCGATAAAAAAGCATTTAGTGCTATAAATTACTCTCTCTGCCTACTTTAGCTGCATCCAACACATCTTGATATGCTGTGTTTTCATTTCATTCAACTCAATGTATTTTTTTATTTCACTTGAGATTCATTTTGACTCATGGCTTATTTAGAGATGAATTGTTTAGTTACAAGTGTTTGCAGATTTTCCTTTCAACTTTCTATTATTGATTTCTAGTTTGATTGCACTGTTATAATGGAGTATACTCTGAATGATTTATTTACTTCGAATGAGTTGAGATTTTGCTTTTTGCCCAGAATATGGTTTACCTTGGTATATATTCCATAGGCCTGTGAAATAATGTTTTCTACTAATGTTAGGTAGAGTATTATATTATCATACCTATGAATGCTGATTAGATCCTGATAGTTTACTTTTGAACTTCTATATCTTGCTGATTTTTTTTGTATAATTGTTCTGTCAATTGTTGAGAGAGAGGTATTGAAATCTCCAATTATAATTGTAAATTTATTTATTCTTTCAGTTTTTACTTCACCTATCTTTCAGTTATGTTTTTTGGTGTATACACATTTAGGATTTGGGGATCTTCTTGCAGGATTCAATGTCTATTTCTGTCTCTGGTAATTTTCATTCTTAAGTCTATTTATCTGATGTTAATATAGCCAATTTTGTTTTCTGTTGATTAATGTAGCATGGCCTGTCTTTTCCCTTCCTTTTACTTTCAACCTTCTTACATTGTTTTATTTTAACTAAAGTCCTTTTTGACAGCATATGGTTTGGTCAATCTTTTTCACTCTGCCAAACTCCAGATTCTCTACTCCACCTCTGCTGACTCCTAATTATTGTTAGTTGGGGTAGGGGAGTTCCAGCTTCCACTAGGTCTCTGTTGATATCACCCTGCCTAGGATAAGAGAAGTACCTCATTTCTGCTCTCCATGTGGCCTCTGTGATTCCCTTATTAGTATTAGTTTCCTATGGCTGCCATAGCAAAGTACCATACACTAGGTAGTTCAAACAACAGAAATTTATTTTCTCACAGTTCCAGAGGCTAGAAGTCTGAGATCAAGGTGTCAGCATGGTGATTTGTTCTGAGGCCTCTCTCCTTTGCTTGTGGATGGCTGCCTTCTAACTGTGTTTTCACATGGTTTTCCCTCTGTACCTGTCTGTGTTTTGTTCTCCTCTCTTTATAAGGACACCAGTATTATTGGATTAGGGTCCACTCCAGGGCCCCATTTTAACATAATTACCACTTTAAAGGGTCTATTTCCAAATGTAATTACATTCTGAGGTACTGAAGGTTAGGGTTTTAACATACAAATTTCAAAGGACACAACTCAGCCCATAACAATATCAGTGTCTCTTTTGGCTTCTCTGATACCAGCCAGCATGGGAGTTAGTATGCTTTATTATAGCCTGGCTAGAGGTGGAGTTTAGGTTTTCCACCTAGTCTTTCCAGGTGGCATTGGGGTTGGAGGCTATAGTTTTTTTCTGTGATATTTCACTGAAGTAAAACTTTTATTGTCTAACAGTTTTCTGTCTTGTTAGGCCTTTCCTGGTCTTTTTGCTTGAAAGAAGTGACTTCTGTTGAACTCCTTTTTGTCTGCACTTGTTGTTTTTTGGGGGTCACTCATTTTTTTGAAACAAATTCTGGGACATCTGGGGCTAAAAGAAAACCCAAGGAACTCACACTATGCTTTTCTTCAGGTCCCGCGGTCCCCAGTAAGTCTTCCTTCTTCTCCCACCGTTCAGAGTCTGCCTATGTTTGTTTTAAATGTAATTTCCAAGGTTTGTAGTTTTACTTAGTGGGAATAATAGGGAAAGTAATTATACTCTATATTTCCAGGAGTGGAACTGCAGTAGAATCAATTTATAGTCTAAATGATACTTTTCTACTAAAGCTTTTATTTGCAATTGTATTACTTGCTAATTTTATATTTTTTCTTTGGAAAATAACTATAATACTTTATTGGTATATTGTTTTCTTAATACTTTAAAATCTAATTTTGTATAAATCCTTTAGATTAATTTTATTATATTATTAAAGTTTCATATTGTAGGTTATTTATTTTATAAAAATAAAGATAATAAATTGTAATGATTATGAATATTCTAGAATAGGGATATGAGGTATTTAAAATTTTTATTTGTGTACACTTTATCTCATAATTCTTATTACAAACAAAGTTATCATAAATATAAGAAGAAAAGTTCACTAGATGAATACTACTTAGGTATTATGAGGAAAAGTTAGCATGAAGAATATTTTCTATACTCTCCTACTATAACTGGGTTTAACCTAAACTCACAATGTTTGACTCTAACTATAATCTGTCAGATCTCATATTTAGATACTTGGAGTGCCTTTCACAAGTAGTAGTTCCATAATTATTTCCTGTTCCTTCCTTGAGCATACATTGCAACAAATATATGGCTTTATATTCCTTCACTGATGAAGCTGATAAAATGCCAAACACTACACATGGGATAAATCAAGATGATGTCAACATCTTCAGTGACACCAATAATTTACCAAAGAAGGAGAAGGAAAGGAACCATTCTCTTCTGGGCTAAGTATTTTACATTTATTTTTTTATTATATCTTCACAAAACTCCAATGTTAACTAAGATTATGATAGAGTGTTTTGTTGTGACATATTTCTACGTTTTTTAGTAGCTAATGATACTAACCTGGGGTCGACTGTTTGTCATGTAACTTCTGTTTGCTTTTCCAGATTCTTCCTTCATCTATTCTTCCTTCATCCATTTTTCCATTTTTTCCTTCTTTATTCCTCCTTCATCTCTTTCTATTCATCTTGTCCTGGGAAAGGAAGGTGAGCCTTATGAGTCTAGAATCAATGTATTCTCTTGCCAGTGAGAAGCCCTTGCAGGATATTAGAAGGTAGGAGGACAATGATGTTGGGGTATTTATTCCTATGATCCCCTCCCTGTGTTGCTGTGGAGTGTTTGTATTTCTGTACCTAATATTACAGCTTGGGTTGGTTGGGCTTCAGGGGCTTTTCCTTATAGGTATTTTTGCTGGTTTCCAGGAACTGTTCCTTCCCTGTCCCCTTCAGGACAAGGCTACCAAGTGCTTCCCATTGTTGCCAGCTCAATTTCTTATTGGTTTCTCTTAAACTTCTCCACAAATAGCCCCTTTAATAAAATGTCCTAAGTTACCTCATTTGGGTGTGTCATCTATTTCAAGTTCTGTTCAATACAGATTTATTCATATTTGAAAGTTCAGTTTTGCTTTCTTATATCCCCAGTTTCCAAAGCAACTTTCAATGTGTTCTATATATTTTATTTTTACAACTTCATGTAAAGTAACTGTGTTTTTCTCTAGATGTTCTAAAGAATATTCCACTTTTAAAACATTATTATTAAGAACATAGTTTCCAAACATGGTTCATACCTCAGACAACTTCCTTGGCTTAATTCAGAAAATAGCACTTATTTTCGAAATCTGGAATCCAACATTTACATGGCAACTTTAGCCTATTGAATGAAATCTAGCATGTTAAACATAACAAAGGCTGATCCCCAAATAAACACAAACCAAAAAAAAATTAGGGTATTATATTTTCCCAGTAATGCTATTAGCTTTACAGTTCCATACATAATAATCAATCAATCTTGTCTGCTACCAGGAAGAATTTGAAAGACTTTGATAAATTTTTCCACCTGTATGATGAGTCTTCACTGATCTCATTGGTTTGGCATGGATGGTATGTCTGTGCTCTGTTTTAAGTTAATAATGTCATATGTTTGATATTTATAATAACTGTGTAGAACTTGACTTGCACAGACTTCTTTGTGATTATTGTTCCAAAAATTAATTTGTTTTGCTCTTTCTGTTTTCCAGAAATCCAGAGTTAGGCTCAGTTTTGCTTCTGGGTGTTCTTAAGGCAGATATTCTGTTTTTGACCAGACTTGTTTCAGTTTCCTACATGGCCAGCTGCTCAAGTGTACTGCTATCATCCATCAATTCCACATGTCGAAACTAACAAAAGTGAATTGCTCTCAGCATTGCTTCCAAACTGGTAGCTGGCTGACATCCAGCTGCTCCTTGTTGGTGATTTTGTATGCTAATATCCCATAGGTAAATGCCACTGAAACTGGTTAAGAAACATTCTTGTAGTTTTTTTCTCCACATGTCTTATGGCTTAAGGGAAGATTGGAAAATTTAAGCCTCCAATATGGCCAGCACAGAGACAAATTCAAACATTGTTCTTTCTAAGGAGAAACAAGGCCTTGTAAATAGTACAGCTATACAATTTCTGAATGTGGATGAATAATGGAACTAATTACTATTGCGTTCCCTTTTTCATTATCATATATGTCTATATGATATGGACATCACCTACAGCCTTCCCCAATCTCATAAACAACCCTTTGGATCCTAGAGGAGTCTTAGGATATAGCTTTTAGCTACTTCAGTATTTTTTGCCATCATTGTCGAACTAGAAAACAAAGATGATTCATATATAAGTGATAGAGAGTGATGAGAATGTGAAATACTAAAATAAGGCAATGATAATATTTAGCATTTTTTGTGGATATATATTTCAGCTAATAATTTGAAATGTGTCCCATGATTTTCCAGTCCTTATTAGTAAAATTATTATACTTAAATAATGTATGTATACCTCTTTCAAGCATTTACCATTACATCATTATCATTTCAACAAGACTAGCAACTATTCCTTGTTCATCTTTGAATGTACCCAGCCTTTTTGCCCATATTGTAGTGTATTTATAACCAGGTTTAGACATGGTTCTCAATCCAAAAGGATATTAGACAAGTAACTGAGCAAAAAATAAAGAATAAGAATGTATTATTACATAAGTTTTTTGTTGATGATGTGACCTCTCTATCTTCACTCCCACTTTTCTTTATAATCTTTTGTCATTACAATTATGGAAGCAGATCCTAGAATTTCTCTGCTTTTCAAGATTGACTGCATTGTCCCTGATTGCTAGTGATTTGAGCAGCAATTGTAGCTCTTTGGAAATGACTAATTAATAAATGGCTACAAGATGTTTTGTATAACAGAATTCCAAACTCAACAAAATTATGAAACTAAACCAAAGGAACATGATGATGGTGGTGCTGATATTGGAACCATGCACCACGAGAGCAGGAATCAATATCGTTAGGCCTGATGACAGAACCATAGATGAAGGTAGAGCAAGCAAGTGTGAACAAAAGAGTGGGGATGAGTTTTGGGTGAGGTTGAACTCTCAACTCTCAGAGACTTTACTTTTCTCATTTGCACAGTATCTACTAAAACACATTCTCATTTTAGTAAAAGCAACATACATCTTCTTTTGGTTTAGTGACAGATGTCTATAATCATTGCCTTTACACTGACAAACCCATGAAGAGGAAAATTTGACACAAAGAGATGGGAGAGGTGGAAAGACCAGGAATTAATTCCTTCATAGGTGAGTAGGGATTAGGAAAGAAACTCTGTCTGGGAGTCACTGATAGACACATGGAGGATGGATTCTCTGATGATTTTGAAATATAGAAGCAGAAGCAGAAGCATCCATTATCTTCTAGTACTTCAGTACATTGGCCTGAGTGTTATGTGGGCAAATATTAAGCATGCATTGGCTCAAAGGGGCAAATGAGTATTTTAATCACGTTCATATAAATATCCTATGGGTCTACACTGAGGTGTACTTTCCCATAAGCCCACACATAGTTATGAGTGCATCTATGTAGTAGACACTGTTCAGTGTGCTGGGAAATAATGTCTCTTTCATCATGGAATTTATATTCCAGTGGTTGGAACAGGTTAAGACCAATAATCAAAGAGACATAGATACGCTGTCAATTGGTATTGAGTTCCAGAAAGTAAACTAAGCAAAAAGTAGGCAAAGAGGATAAAAGGAGATGTTTTTTATGTAGGGAATGGAGGACAAGTCTCTCTGAGGAGCTGACATTGAACAGAGAGCTGAATGCAAGAGTTAGCCATGGGGATAACTGGCGGGGGATGGGGGTACTTTATACAAATGTGGCACCGAGTTCAAAGTCTCTGGGGCAGCAGTGTCATTGGTAGCTGGGAAGAGTAAGAGGAGATGCGGGAGGCAGAATGATAAGAGAACAGTCAGCAGGTACAGAAGTGATGGGACTTCACTTTGTTAGTGTACCAGGATCTACACCATCATAGGGTTCTATAGGACAGAGTAAGTATTCTTTTAGTCAAAAAGGAAGAGGAAACCAAGTAATAGTTAATGGCAGGTTTTAAACAGGGGTTACAAGATCTATAGGGTCAGTCTCACTACTGGGTCAGCAACAGACTTTAGAGAGGCAAGACTAAAGCAAGAACCAGTTATGAGGCAATTGTAATAGTCTAAGCAAGAGATTGTCATGCCTTGGGCTAGACAATGTCCTTTGATGATTGGCCCTACAGACAGCAGGTTTTGACAATCTTCAGAAAGAGAGGTAAGCATATTACAGAAAGTTTACACATGTATCTGGGGATCTGGACTAGTTCTGCCACCAAATAATAATGTTCCCTTGAGCAGAAAATGTAAACTTCCTATAATGCAACGTCCCATTTTAACTCGCAGGGTTTGAATTAAATTATCACAATAACCTCCATCTCCAACTGTCTGTTTTTCTCTGCGAACTAATACAAAGGATATAGAACATGGAAAATGTGGAAAATGTGTGAGCACCAGGCGTCTACTACAGCATTAAAGTGTGCTATGTCAACCTCCTAATTCCTAAGGAAACATTAAGAAACTGCTATTACACTGTAGAGCAAAAACGTTAGAGAGTGAGTTTGGTAACTTTTTGAATATTTTTTTGCAATGGATAATAAATGTGCAAAATAATTTATCTTTTAAATCTATTCCTAGAAGCTTTTTCATGATTTTTGTTTGATTGTCTATAATTATGCAATCCAAAGTCACCAACTGAATTAAGCATCCCAGAGCTATTTTAATGATTCAGGCTAGAAAGAAAAAATTGCAGAGTTGAAATTCTGTTTCAGTATGATGACTCCTGAGAATTTTATTGACCTTGGTGGAACTTTTGGAATTTGAGTTCATTTGTAATCAACCAAAAAAAAAATGTTTTGAAATGCTATTTAGAACCTTAAAAGAATTATTGGACCCTGAATAACTTTCATTACATGACATTTTGATAAGGTCATTGTAAATGAGTCAGAAATGCAGATTACATTTCTTTTAAAAATACACATCGTTTCATGACAGATTTTGTCCAAATTCGTTTTGGCTTTTGCTGAATCCCAAGTGTTTTTCCTTCTATTTTTTTCTCTTTAAATTCTCCAATAAACTTGCTAAACCCATAATCTAGGTGAGCTCACCTGCCTCACTTCCCTTTGAGTTTTGCCTCAGGCTTTTCTTTAATAGCCTGCATCCTTAGAGCACAGAGTCTTATACAGAGAATCAGGAGAAGCACAAAGTCTAATAAAAACATGGGAATATACATATTTTTTTCCTTTTCACCAGGGAGAGGTCTAAGGGAATGATATTGTTCCAGAGTACTGACTCAAATCTGTTCTGTATTTGAACTCTGTGATTATGAAATTTCAATTAAATCTATAAAAAGCAAAGCTAAGAGACACCAGAGCATGCCAAAGGGGGAAAAAAAAAAAAAAAAAAACAGAACAAGAAACAGGATGTTCTTTTTGGATTGGGAAATAATTATCTAAGTTCAATGGCTGGGTCCAGGTAGCTGAGTTTACATTTGCTTCCCCTCATTGTAGAAACAGTTGAATTATGATAAATTTTCCCCAAGCAGCAAAGCTGTCATTCAAAAGGGTGATTTTCTTGGGGTGCAAATCCCTTTGGTTATTGCTTCAGTCCATTTTTTAAAATAGATTTGAAGCCTGAGGGGAAAGTTCAAATGAAGACAGATTTCTCTCTTTATGCAATGAACCTTGCCTGTCTTGTGTGCTATAGCCACTGTGGTACCTGTAGGGCACTCAGCTACCAGGAAAGTCCTCTGTTATGTCATTCTTTACAGAAGTGAGATGGAAACACCCTTAGCTCTCTTCTTTCTCAAAAATCATTACACTGATTTTATTATGTCTTCAACAATGGAAAGAATTTCCTCACACTTTTATTACTTAGTGATTGAAACCTGTAGAGTTCAGTTTTGAGGTACCATAGAAAGGCACTCAAAAACTTTAGGATTGCAGAAATGTGGTAACATTAGTGTCTTCCATACCTTCCCCTTGGGGCTGGAGGGGAGGGAGAGTACACCTTTTAAAATTTGAGAAAATGACTCTTTTTAAAAATTTTTCAAATTTGAGCACTCTTCATGACTAGTTTACTGTGGATGATTCTGTTGAAGATATAATATGCATAAACATTCTTAATAAAATAAACTAAGGAATTGTACTGTAATTAAGATCTCAGAATGATTCAAAAGGATTGTAATGGAATAAAATATTTATGTATTACACCATTTGAACTAGATAATATAATGGAAAAGAAACCAAAATTAGATATGATTTCTCTCTTCTGGGCAGTCACTGACAGTGGACATAATCTCTTTAGGAGAAATGAGGGTATTTTTTCTTTCTTTTTGCCATTAGGGAAATAACAACTTAAAACATATTATGTGAATAGATCTCCTACTGTTAAGAACAAAGTTTAATTTTTAATTATAACATCCATTACATTAAAATTTTAGGACAATATCTCTAGGTTACATAAGGATTTCAATAAGTATATTATATAATATGTGTACAATATATGAATGATATATTTATGAACACACATGTGCACACACACATATAATACATTATTTTCAGAACTTAAGTGACCTCAGAATATCATTAACTCTGTCCCCTTTGCTTCATGACAGTATCAACATAGACTAATTTAGGTATCATTATTTTGATATCATTTAGAGAAATACATTTCATGAGCAGTCATCATTCCACATTTAAATTTTCTGTCTTACCCTTAGACTTTTGTCCCTTGTTCATTCATTTCAACAGAAATGGCCATCAGCACTTGAACAATAATGTTCCTACATATCTTTAAAGTCTGCTATCATCATCCTCTGAAATCTCACCTGAGGCCAAATCATTTAAAAAAATTTTTTTTTTTGGCTGCATTGGGTCTTCGTTGCTGCTCGCAGGTTTTTTTCTGGTTGCGGCGGGCAGGGGCTACTCTTCGTTGCAGTGCACGGGCTTCTCATTGCGGTGGCTTCTCTTGTTGTGGAGCACGGGATCTAGGCTCCTGGGCTTCAGTAGTTATGGCACGTGGACTCAGTAGTTGCGGCATGCGGGCTCTAGGGCGCAGGCTCAGTAGTTGTGGTGCACAGGCTTAGTTGCTCCGTGGCATGTGGAATCTTCCCAGACCAGGGATCAAACCCGTGTCCCCTGCATTGGCAGGCAGATTCTTAACCACTGCACCACCAGGGAAGTCCCCAAATCATTTTGTAAACTTTCTTAGATAAACCTTGTGATCAAAGCTTTTAATCAATTTCACTGCTCTCCTGAATACCCTATTCAGGTGTACACATGCATGTTAACACAGAGGAGACTTAGTTAATGGTGTGAATAAGTTTGTGTATAATGGGAAGATTACATTGACTTCTTTCTGTACATTTTCTTCATTCCTGAATTCTGCTTTGCTGTTGATCAATGGTGAAACTTTGCTGAACCACCTTTAAATCATGTCCTGTTCTGAACTTAGAGACTGATTTCCATTAAATTCCCCATAGAACAGTTAGTGATAATCTACTACGTCTACAGATTTTTCTCTAAATGTTTACTCCCTTTGATCTCTTCCCCCCATGTCAACCAGTTCTCTGATTTTAAAAAGAAAATAGTTTTAGATAATCATAACAGTTACCAATTATGCAACACTGGTCTTGGAATATTCTTTGAGCAAAGTAAGAATTAAGTGTTTGTTGAATTCATGGATTAATGTAAAGCTCAGTAATTTTCTTGCCCTCTTCTTTTTTTGCCTTTATTTTCTTTCATTTGCTGCTACCCTCATCTTATTTGAATATTGCAGTTATGATAATAAGGAGAATGAATTCGGAACTTTTCCATATTTCTTTAAGGTTTGGGATATTTTCAATAATTTCATTTCTTAAGCATTTAGTAAACACACTTCTAAACAACCTGAGTGTTGTATTACATTCCAATATATTATTGTGTACTTACTTCATGATCGAAATCAAGTTGTCTGCAAATGTTGACAGTTTTATTTCCTTCTTTGACAGTTCTCATACCATTTATTTCTTTTTATTGCCACATTACATGAGCTAGGACCCTCAGTACAATGTTGAATAAAAGTGGTAGCTGGAATACTTGTTCTCAATTTGAAAGGGAAAACTTTCAATATTTCACTGCTAAATATTCTATTGACTATAATAATTTTTTGATAGACGCATCACATTAAGGAATTTCCCCCCATTCCTAGTTTGCTAACATATATTTTTAATCATAAATAAGTTTTAACTTATATAACATTCTTTTACCCATCTGAGATAACTTTACTATTTTTCTTTTTTTCTGATAAATGTGATGAATTGCATTGATTAATATTTTAAAATATTAAACTGTCTTTGCATTCCTGGTACAAAACCAACTTGGTCATTATGATTTTTCCTTATTTTATGTACAATTTGTTAATTTTTGTTATTTTATGTACAATTTGTTAATGTTCTATTTGTTAATTTTTTAAAGATTTTATTACTTATTTTCTTTTAATTTTCAAAGTACTGATCAGGTTTTGATATCAAGTTCATACTGCAATACTCTAGATTAACAGTTTTTTTTAGAATATTAATTATAACATTATTTTTTTTCATGTTTTCATTATTTCTGTTGAAAAGTCACCCTTTTAGTATATTGTTATACATCTATGCATGTAATAGCATAGATACATTGTTATAATTATTAGTTTATATATTTTTATACCTTTTCAAAAGATTGAGAGAAGAAAGGGTGTAATGTAAATAACTATCTATCCATCATTTCCTTATTATTTCTTATTATCTTACTAATTACCTTATTAGAATTGTTAGGTTTTCTTGATGAAATTCCTCCTTTATTATTATGCATTTTCACTCATTTTCCTCCCTGGTAATATTTCATCTTTTAAAATATAGTTTGTCTGGTGTTAGAATAGCTATTTTAGCATTCTTTTGATTATTGCCTGCAACATATATTTTTAATCCTTTCACTTTAATGTATCTATATCATGATATTTAAATTAGAATTAGTTTAGACAGTTGAGTCATGCATTTTATTCAGTTTGATGTCTACCTATCATTTCGAGTATTTAGAACATTTACATTTAATATAATTGTTAAGTTGATATTTTTGGAATTAAATTTTTCTATTTGTGTTCTATTTGTTTATTCTGTTGTATGATCCAATTTCCTCTTTTTCTGCTTTCTCTTGGATTTACTATTTTAAAGTTTCAGTTTCATTAAGCCTCATTAATTATGCCTATTTTACCTTTTATGGTTTTCTAGAGTTTACAACATGCATGTAAAAATTTTGAGCAATCTTCAAAATCATACACTTTCACATGTAATGTAAGAAACATAATAATATAGTTTAATTTTCTCCTCTTATCCTTTGATTTATTGTTTCTATACATTTTAATTCCATGTGTTTCAAACTCCACAATAACTTATATTTTGTGTTGAATATTCAATATTATTTTAATGAAAATAATAAGTAAAAATATATTTTATATACACACAGATAGTTACTATTTTTTTCTGTGGATTAAGTTTTCCATCTGGGATCACTTTGATTCTGCCTAAAGGACTTCTATAAATATTTTCATAATGCAGGCATGATTATAGTGAATAATATTTGCTTTGGTTGCTCCTGAAAAAAATTACTTCTTATTTTTAAAATGTAGTTTTATTGGATATATTATTCTAAGGTGAAGGATTCCCCTGCACCCCCAGACTATAAAGAGGCTGCTCCATTGTCTTTGAATTCAAAGGTTCAGACAAGATGTCTCCTGACATTCTTTTCTTTTTCCTGTATATATAATGTCTTTTTATCTCTGATTGTGTCTCATTTTTCTATTTTTTATTTTGTAGTAATTATATTAAAATGTGCTTTATGAATTTTAAACCTGATAATTTATAGAATTCAACACATTTGAAAAATCTATGGCCATAATTTTTCAAATATATTTTTCCCCTCCTCTCTCTTTTCTCCCCTTAGGAATCAAATTACCTGAGTTTTGTACAACTGTATATTGTTCCATGGGTCACTGAGGCTCTTTTCACTTTTTAAAATCCTTTTTTAAAAAACTCTCTCTTTGCTTTATTCTAGAAAATTTCTATTGTGATATGTTCAACTTCGTCGAATTTTTCTACTCCAGATACAATCTACACTTTATCTCATTCAGTTTATTTTTCATTTAAGGTATTCAAATTTTCAACTCTAGAAGTTTAATTAAGATCTTTTTCATATCTTCCATTTCTCTCCATAACATGATTCTCCTATTTCTTCTAGCAAATAATGAGCATATTTATAATAGTAATATTAACACTTGACTGTGAATGTCATCATCCCTGAAATTCCTTGGTCTATTTCTATTCATTGATTTTTCTCCTTTTTTACATGAAGATTTCTTATTAGTTTTTCACTGGATTCCTAGCATAAGAATTTTACATGGTTGGGTTCTGGATTTTGTTATATTTTGAAAATAATTTTGGATAATTTATGGATCATAGTTAAATTACTTGAGCATATTTGTCTTGTTTTAAGCTTTCTTAGGGCAGTGTTTACTCTATGGTAATTTAGATTCACTAGTAATTATATTCTCTATGAAAATTCTACTTGATTTTCCATGGGTTAGAAACTCTTCCCACCTTGGCTGGAGGAAAAATAATCTATTCACTGAACTCTAGAAATTATTCAACCAGCAGGTTTCTGGTGATGATTTTTCTCACCTCACCCTACACACGCACAGATCTGTATTTGGACAAACATTTGACAGAATCCTTCTGAAAAATCTCTGTCTCTTTTATTCTTGGCAGCTCCCTCATTTCTGGTATGCTTCACAAATCCTGTCCATGGTGGTCTCCTCAAACTCTAAGCTCTGTTTCTTCAATTCAGTGAGAGCTTTCGTGTCTTTGTTTTCTCCTTTCCTGAAATGTGGCCTGGAAAATTTGTCTAGTTAGCAAACTGAAGCAATCATTTGGCTTTCCAGGTTTTCTCCCTTTTCAAGAACAAAGACATGGGTTGCCTGTTGTCCAAGTACTAAAATAATTGTTTTATATCTTGCCCAATTTCTTCTTGTAGTTGATTGATAGAAGGATGATTGTTGTAGTATTTCTTAGATCTTGAATTGATTTTTGTAATGTAATAAATTCATTTAAGGCAATAGATATTTTTTGTGAGAATAATTCTGGCCACATTTTATATATTTTATATACTTGCTTGCATAATCAATGATTAATCATTGTTTTGTATTTTCATTTTTTACTTGTCAAATTATTTTACTATAATAACTTGCCAACGTTCCTTATTCCAAAAGAAGAATTTAATGTGCTCATTTTATTACCCACCCCACCACTCCACATTACTTCTACAAACTTAGGTTATCATGCACCACTAAAATTTCATTAATATATCATTTCTTGTTAAATATTTATCCTTTAAGAATTATTTTTCATTCATGCACTCAACGAACGATGTGGATAAGCCACTGTCCAAGACCATATCATAGTGATTCTCAAACCATGTAATGAAGGAAACTTTTAAAAAAATTAATATTTATCTTTACATCTAATTCATTGTGGCTCAATACCATGTAAAATGCTGGAAAATAAAATTATTTTTAAAAAGACGAAAATATAAGATTCATTTAAAAAATATTAGATGCAATAATATTGCATGTATTTTGGTTATAAAAGATTCTTAAAATTTTTCTAAGCATTTACTCTTAATTTCTATATTTATCTTACCATGAAATAGTTATACTTTATATAGTGACCCAGGTCCACAGCTCACATTGTGAGTTGCTGTGCTCTAGGGTTCATATGTCTATATATTACACTAGTGGTGGTGGTGGCAGTATTGGACTGTGATACTATCAGAATAATCAACTGGAATAAATATCTTCTCTACTATTTTTGTGTGTGTTTAATCATTTGCTTTCTTTCAGGTAATGAGAAAAAATACATGAGTGTTTATGTGAAGGAAAGTAACTGAACCACCTCAAAGCAATCTGACAAGATACTTTCCCTTTGAATCCTGTTCATCTGTGAGCCTTGACTCTGTCCTGTTGATTAATGAGTCAAGTTCCTTACAGAGCTTGAGTCACTTCTTGATAAATACTTAAAAAGAGAACAATTTTTCTCATTTTACTTTACCTCAGTTTTTATAAAATAGAACCAAATCTGCCTTAAAAATTACATCGTTATAACCTGAATAATTATCTGATTGCTCTTGTATTTTACTTAAAACTGTTACAGCACATGAAAAAATGGAAATTTCACTTGCTAATATAGAGAGTTCCTTTACTGGAATTTGGAAATTTTCCTGAAATCACATTATTGAAAAAAACAAGTGTTTGTACCACAAACTATATCCACTGTTGGGTTCTCTACCTCTAAATTTATTAAAATAATATAATATTTTGTCTGGCCTTGAAAAACTAAATGCAAAACTCAATTAGAAGAGTTCATAGTAGAAGAAAAGGTCATAGTAAAATATGCTGTGGGTTTTTTACCTCTCACATTATTACAATAAGAAGATAACAAAAAATGCTATCTACATTCTATATTATTTGGCTCTCTGTAGAATCTCCAGATAAAATACAAGATGCCGTCTAAATTTAAATTACAGAAAAATAACAAATAATCTTTAGTATAGGTATATCCCATGCAGTATATTTATTTGCTAAAGCTGGTAACCATGGCTTTTTACCTTATTCATTTTAGGAGATTTGATGACTGCCAAGAGCCCAATTACTATAAGAACTATGTCACTCATGACAGAGAACATGTAATTTCTAATATAAGACTTTCAAGTGCTCTTCCTGCATCACATCAAATACAAGAGGCTGAATTTTTTAGATGGTACAAGTCCAAAATGTTGGGGACTTTATCAGCCTGAGTTGACTTTATCACAAAGATGCTGAAAATATGAATGTCAAATGCCTTACAGACTAGACTGGATCCACACCAGACTTTCTGTAAGCTAGAAATAAACCTTTGCTGTATTAAGTTCCTGAGGTATGGGTGATGACTATTGCCATGGCATGACCTAGCCTACACTGACTGGTATCGAAATTATTTCTTTCAAAGTGAGACCTTCGTGATTATTTAGGATAAACAGTACTATTTCTAGATTAAATTAGATAAAAGAAGTGAATTATCATAAAATTCTGTCATGCTTTGATAACAATTGAAATCCAGTTTTAGCCACTTTATTGATGTTTATGTAATCCCATAGGTAATGTTTTTGTGAGGATTAGAAACAAAAATGAATAAGCCAATACCTATTTAAACTCTTTTTATATAATTCTCTGAAATGGAATTTGCAGACTCTACTGCCATAAATCATAAGAGGGACTTCTGACTCCTTTCCAGGTAGATAAGTCATATAATATGTCAGATCCTTTGAAGGAAGTGACTAGTTGTCCAAGTAGAATATCCAGGACAGGTTGGAAATCAGGGGCTTCACCATGGGAGAAGAGCCACTGACATTCTTTTCCTTTGGAAATGTCCTCTCATTATTGACATGATGTTGTTTGAGGTAAAGAGTTTGTGACATTTTATGACATCTATGACATCTATATCGTTTATGATAGTATGTTTTCTAAGGAAATTGGTCCTTAGGACATGAAGAAATAATCTGAATCTATCTGACTTTCCCTAAAAGGAATAGATTTATTATTTAAGTGGTAAGTGATTATTTTAGTAAGTGACTGGTTAGCAAAAAATAGAGTGGTGATTTCAATGAGATGTGGTGGCTAATGAGAGTACTAATGGCAAGACTGTCTCACTGTTGAGCTATTGAAATAAAACTCTTTATAATTCCTCAATAGTTTTGACTGTAATAAATCCACAAACGAAGCAATATTGGCTTTGTCAGTCATGGTAGACTTTCTCAATTCTGTCCGTACATTATAATCTTCTTCAGAGAGCTTTTTAGTTTTTTTAAACAAAAGTGTTCAGGCCCCTCACACAAAATTCCAATTCAATAGACTTGTTCAGTATCTGACTTTTTAAAGGTTTCACTGGTGATTTTCATAAACATATCAGTTCTGCTAGAAAGTCTTCACAGTTTGCTTGATATATGATATGACACATTCTTAGTTTGTTGAACTGCAATATGCCAAGCACATGCTTTGCTAAAAAACTTCAGGAGCATGAAAGTGAGGTGGGTTTTCTCTTATCTATACCTGGATCCATTTCTAAAACATACTCAGAAAGCAAAGAGGAAATTTAAAGAATATACGAAGAAAGTTTAAGAGACTAGAAGAAATACAAAAAGTCACACAGAATTTCAACTGAACACATTATTTCTGGAAAGTGCTAGGAGTAATATCAGACTCCAATTAGAAAAGCATGCTTGTAGCTATCATTACTACAGAACTTTATCCACAGAGAATGATGGCTGGTGAATCATAACTCCTACATATTACACTTTAAGTACTGTATGGTATTCTTTAATTTTGCCTCTCCTTGTTATATACCCACGTTAACGTTTCTGTTTCTCTGCAGCAGTTTTGTATACTGACGGAGCCATTTTATATTTAACTGATCAAAAAAAAAAAAAGATTTAAGCAATAAACAATGTAATTTATAAATGGGAAATCTTATTTGGCTCCATAAGAGCTTCATAGAACAAGTAGAATTTATAAAATCGTAAATAAAACTAAACTTTAAAATCTCTTTCACAATTGGCAGTTAGGATACTATAGGTTTTCACTCAGTTAATGATTTGATAAACGTACTTTTTTTTAAGGTTTTTTAAAATTAATTTTTATTGGAGTATAGTTGCTTTGCAATGTTGTGTTAGTTTCTACTGTACAGCAAAGTGAATCAGCTATACATATACATATATCCCCTCTTTTGGATTTTCTTCCCATTTAGGTCACCACAGAGAGTTGAGTAGAGTTCCCTGAGCTATACAGTAAGTTCTCTTTAGTTATCTATTTTATACTTAGTATCAATAGTGTATATATGTCAATCCCAATCTTCTGATTCATCCCACCCCACCCCTTTCCCCCTTAGTATCCATACGTTTGTTCTCTACGTCTGTGTCTCTGTTTCTGCTTTGCAAATAAGATCATCGATACCATTTTTCTACCATACTTTAGTGATCAAGTATTATCACTATAAGGGGGCGAAAACTCCATTTTTTAAAGTGGGTGTCAAAAATAATTTGCATTACTTGAATTCTGAAAAAAATTCTCTCTCTCTCTCTCTATATATATATGAAGGCTTCATATGTATATGAAGGCTGCACTTGTTTAAACATTCAAGTTCCTTAGAATCATTGAAAATCACTAATGTAATGGAAATTAATTCTGTGGAACATTTTAAATTGGCCATGGGGGTCATTTTATTAAAGAACATATGTCTTTCAACCAATAACTTCTGGCTAAGGTAAGTATGCTATTCACTGTAATTTCAAAAGTGTGTCCATTTAGAATCATACTTTTGACCTTAGTAAGTACTGAAAATCACATACTACTTATCCAGGAGTTTACAATCCTTATTTTACCATACCCATGTTTAATTTTCCCATATAACCTTTATGATTAAACCAATCAGATGCTATTAAAAAGATATTCATGAAACTACATACGACTATTAAATATTGTGTTACTTCCTTTTAGCACTACTATTCAATATTTATGCTCAGAGATTATTTGATATTGATGGTAACCTACATAAATCAAAGTCTACCCTCCCACAATATATAACCCATGGGTCATCCTCATTTCTAATTGTGAGCCTTCCTACATACGAGTGTACCCATCTATACACATTGACAACTTATTTACTATTTCCCTCAAATAAATTGAACTACATTGTTTCTTTTTAAAATAACAGTTTCTAGATTTCCATTTTTCTGATTGCTCTAATTTCAAAAGTATATTTTATACACAAAGGCTTGGTAGTATGAGCCACATAAATATTTCAACAAAATTTGCAGGGGAGAAGACAACATAGATAAAATCTATAATAGTTAAGATAAACTGATTTTATGGACTATAAATCAATCATGATTTAGCAAATAGTTTCTTATGAATTATTATATGTTCTTCTTTTTAAAAAAATATTTTCCTGTAAGTCTCAATAGTAAGACCATAGAATTAGACATATTTATAATAAATTATTTTAATTTCCAGGTGTTAGAGGGAAGAAATAATTGCAAAGTCTGTTACTAAAATACATACTTTTATACCACCACTGTCTTTGTCAAACTGGAGTATTTTATCCTCTCAGCATAAGATAAAAGCTTATATTAATTATCCTTTGTATATTCCCTATTATGTTTCACATTTAGCAAGCTTGTGAGTGGATAAAGATGAACAGAAAAATGTCATATTATTATGGTTCTCAGATTTTATTTCAAGTGTCTGAATCTATTGGTAATAATTTTTTAAGGTACGTGAACACTGTTCAATACTGTTTTTATTTTAAGACTATTCTGAATGATTCTTCAAAATTTTAATTCATATTATTCAAATATTAATAGAGATATTTCCACTGTTATATTCATAAAGCTATGCCTTTGCTAGGATGGAAACCCTTTATAATTTATTTTCACTCCCCTATCCTCTTGGTTATCATACTTGAATAATCTCCTCCGTAATAAGAATCAACATTTAGATGTAATATAGATGCACACTAATCCTTTAAGACACACTTAACTAATAGATTGTACTTTTTACAAGCTTATTTATGTTTGTTCTCAGATAACATACTTTACTGGCAAACATAATTGTTCACTGGCAGATTTGCCAGCTATAAAATAGGTATGTATATTTTTAAGCTGAATGTAATAAATGGATTTCATAGGTACATGAAAATAAAATAAATTATAATCTGCAAGAGAGCTTTTACCTAGTATATATTTCAACCATTCAAGATTCAATTTGTTAATTTTTTTATATATACATTCCAACATTCCAATATTACATTTAATTTTAGAAGCTATGATTAGAAACAAGCCTGGGGGACTAGATGAATCATGGGGTTGCTAATAAGATATTAAGACTTTCACATCTACATGGTCATTTGATTGAAATCTAGTCAACATTAATAGCATACCATCTTATAATTTGCCAAATGAAATGACTATGTTATGAGACCCAGTTCTACTGAATTGATGGCTACAAAGTACTTTACGCTGACCAATGCAATCACTATAAGATTAAAGATAGTTCATTTTACATCTGCTCATGATCATCCATAATTGCTCTCTAAAAGATCAATAAAGGTCTTTAATTAGTATCTAATGTGAGATAGTTTTGTGTGATATAAATATCAGATTAGAATAAATTAGACATTTAAATATCCTGTGTTATATGCATATTTTGGGAGACACATATTTTCTTTAAATGTCCTACCTGTAATATGATAATATGGAGTTAGAGCCCAAAATATAATCGAATAAAATGACACTAAAGAGAGCAGTGAAGTTATTGATCAAGTTACCTACATATCTCTTTGACATATCTCATGACCCGAAATACAAAAATGACAAAATAATGTTCATCAGATCTGAAGCTAGTCCTATGACAAAAAAAGTCATTTATACTAAGGTTACTATTACAGGTGTTTCCAGAAATTTTCAGCTAAAATTTATAGATTTGGTTCAATATTTGTGACTAAAAAGCATAATTAAAATTTATTATTTTGAGTTTATTTCAGATTTTAAAATTGTTTTCCATCCATCCAATCTTATGTCTTATAATGTAAGACAGTTGTTTCAACATGATCCTGGCACAAAGTATAAAACATGTTGAAACATGTTAACTCAGAAATGTGGTGAAAAAAGAATAAAGAATAATTCTTTCATTTAAGATCCTCATATGGAAACCCATTAAAATAAAATGTAAGAAAGTGTATACAATTATCATGGGAAGAGATAGGCATGTAACATAATTTATTCTGTAGTGGAAGTCATAGTAGTCTTCTGAGAGGTGACACATGATGTGAATCCAGAGGGTAAGTAAAAGTCATTAGGCAGAAGCGGGGGATAGGAAATGGAGTCATTGCAGTAGAAGAAGCAATGTGAAAAAAGGTAGACATTTTGCAGGTGAGGTAGCATGCATTAGTTTTCTAATTACCAAAAATTGGTGACTTGAAACAACATATATTTATTTTCCCACAGTTTCCGTGGGTCAAGAGTCCAGGCATCATTCAGCTGAGACCTCTGCTCAGGGTCCCACAAGGCTTCATTGCAAGTCTTAACTGGGCTGCATTCCTTTCTAGAGCTCAAGGACCTCTTCCAAACACACTTGGTTGTTGGAAGAATTCATTTACTTTCAGTTGTAGGACTGAGGTCCCTGTTTTCTGTTGACTGTCAACTGGGGCTCTTGGCCCCTAGGGGCCCCCAATTCCTTGTTTTGCGGCCTTCTCACAGAGCCTCTCTTACAACATGGCAGCTGACTTCTTCAAAGCCTGCAGGAGAATCTCTTGCTCTAGGCTGCTAATCATGAGAATGGCATCCCATTACCTTAGTCATATTTTATTGGCTAGAAGCAAGTCACATGATCTGCCCACAGTCAAGGGGAAGGAATAATACAAGAAGTTGACTCATTTGGGGTTTATCTTAGAATCCTGCCTACCGCAGAACGTCTGGAGATATTAAGAAAGACACAGGCTTGAATTTGAAGGAAGAGCACTTTATATAGAGACAACTGTAAAACAAAAGAAAGCAGGAAATATTCTAGGGCATTTTGATGCATAAAAAGGGAGTTTAGCTATATATATTATAAAAATATTTAGGCACAGAATATAGCCTACAGAACTTACTGGCATACTGATTGAGTAGATAAATTTGGTATCTTTCCTCTACCCCCATGCAAATTTAGTGACTGAATATTTGGCTGTTTTTTGTAACCATAGTCTATAAATATACTGTAAATGTTCCATTTCTGTTGAATATTCAAATCATTAAAGATAGATAATATTACTCATTAATTAAATATGGGTGTTCCATACCATGCTTAGCACTGTACTTAATGTGAGCTTATTATATTGACATTTTCCACATAGATGTACTATTAGCCTTTACATTTGCTGAGGGAATATGAAAAACATATTCATGTTGTTTGCAGCAGAAGAATTAGTGCAATGCAGTGCAGGTCAAAGGGGAGTGTTCAACAAAACAGATGTAAATAATCAAAATGAATTTAGTAAGGAATAATAAAATTTTTCTTACAATAGTTTTTCATCAGTGTCTTAATAAAACCATTAATAGCGAAAATCTTCAAACAACAGGAGGGGATTTTACTAAATATGAACTACTATTTGAATAGTAGGCAGAACTTGAGATGAAAAAGTAGCATTTACTAAGTGAAAATCAATAACTGATTCCCATCTTGTCCCAAAGTTTCCCTCCTATTAAATTAAATATACCAATTATAAAATAAACAAAATCTTAAAATGAACTTTGATTTCTAGTTTCTACTCTAACATTTTTTTCTCAAAGATAACAAGTAATTACTCATTTTTCCACTAGGGTTTGATATGAAGAAATTGCCTTCAATTGTTTAAAATAGGAAAATCTAAACAATCTGATCCTGTATACCAAGCTCTAGAAAATGTTCTCATTCTTAATATTCTATATTGTGAATATTTTATATTTTCCTATAGAAACTACACTCATTGATGGCTTTCTTAGCCTCTGTTAGTTTGATCACTTAAGGTCAATTCGTATTAAGTTCCCCACACTATTTTAAGAAAAATCTCTTAATTCCCCTTTTATAAAATACCAATGATTTGAGAGTGGATATTAAAATCATAAAAAAAAAACCCTCAATCTTCTGTGATATATGGCACATGCTTTACTTCATTTGTTCCTCACCATCCTCCTATGTTATCAGTACTCTCATCACTCCTCTCTACTGGCCAAGAGTCTGAAGCACAGCACCTGCTGTTTTATATATAGCAAAACAGGAATTTCAGTCTAGGTCTAGGGGACTCAAGAGACTATTCCAAGTGCTTCCTAAACCCCTTCTTTGGCTGAATGATAGCTTTGAATGAATTACAAGAGTGCCAAGATAGTGATACCTCAGTGGTAGGGCTGACCAAGCATGGTCTGTGTTCCCTGAAGGCCTTAAGCTGGTCACTTATGGGTCAACACTACAGGTGTGGCCAAACCCCAAAATGTTGTCATTGTCTACGTAAGCCACCACATTAAAATTTTAGCAAGCATTGTTCCCAGCTCAGAGAATCCCACTGTGAGTTGCATAGACAAGACATTGGACATTGTGGAATTTGGATACTAGTAGGGTAATATATATTTTTTTAAGTAAATAAAAGTACATCAGAAATATACAAAAAGTAAAATGAAAACACAAGGTCAAGTACTGTTAAGCAGTAAGAAGAAAATACAACAAGGTAATATGATAGATAGTGTGACTATGCCTGGGTCTATTTTAGAAACTGGCCAGTGAAAGCTTCTTTGAGAAGGTCATGTGTGAACTGATAGAGCAACATGAAAGAGTTAGTCATCTGAAAATCTGGTAGAAGACTATGCTACCCACAGAGAATAGCAAGAACAGACACAAGCAAGGAGGTTTCCTGGTGGCGCAGTGGTGGAGAATCTGCCTGCCAATGCAGGGTACACGGGTTCGAGCCCTGGTCTGGGAGGATCCCACATGCCGCGGAGCAACTAGGCCCCTGAGCCACAACTACTGAGCCTGCGCGTCTGGAGCCTGTGCTCCGCAACAAGAGAGGCCGCGATAGTGAGAGGCCCGCGCACCGCGATGAAGCGTGGCCCCCGCTTGCCACAACTAGAGAAAGCCCTCGCACAGAAACGAAGACCCAACACAGCCATAAATAAATAAATTAATTAATTAAAAAAAAACACAAGCAAGGAACTGTGTTGTTTGAAATTCAGGTATTCTGTTTTATTAAGTGCAGTAGGATATCCTAAAAATGCCCTTAAAATTGAAAGTAAATGTTTAACCTATCAAAAGCAAATGGACCCTTATTATTATTTATAAAGTAATAAATTCTTCTTCTGATTATTACTGCTTACTGTGACATATTGGAATATTCTATTTTTCAGTATAAATTTTAATACTTAATTTATCTCTATTGGTTTTTATCTTATAATGGTTGAAGGTGGTCAACAGAGCATATCTATCCTGGATAGATATAAAATTGCTTCATTTGAATCAGTTGATTCACAACAATGGATGAACTTGATATCAATGCAACTTTTGATACATTAAAATGTATTGTTTTGCCAATTGTATTACTTACTAAGCTCTCCCTACCATCTGATACCAACACGGTGGCATTTCTGGAGGCTTCATTATGGTTTTGTTGATTCTTCTGGTTTTATGCACTTGTAGCCAAAAATTATTAGCTGAGATACTCTAGGGGTACCAAACAAAATAAGGGAAATATGGTTAAATTTAAATAAACAAAGAATCATTGTTTAACATAAGTATTTCCCAAATATTGCATGTGACCTACTTAGGCTGAATCATTTACAGAATATTAATTGTGCCTTTACATGGATAGAAATAAAATTATCACTATATTTTAATTTCAAAAACCCACATGATAAATGGAAACTTTGAGGATTCATGATCTGTTATAATTATATATGAAGAAGATGTTGGTTTGGCAAAAGTATAGCTGCATAAAAGACATGATCAATTATGAATTTTTCCTCAGTAAATTTAAATTTTGTCTATCTGGATCAGAGATAGTTTAAATTAAATTGCTTTTCTATGCTATTTACATCATTCCAGCATATGGGATTGGATTTAAATAATCATAACATATATGAAAGTTTAGTGAAGTAGAAAATATAAAATGTATGTATTTAATTTTGATCATTATAATTTCCTACCTGAAAGTATAGCAAGATATATATATCAGTTTACTAGGGCTGCTGTTACAAAGTACCACAAACTGAGCGGTTTAAATGACAAAAATGTATTGTCTCTTAGTTCTAGAGAATAGAAATCTATGATCAGGGTGTTGGCAGAGTTGGTACCTGCTGAGAGCTGTGAGGGAGGTTTTGTGCCATGTCCCTAGCTTCTGGTGGCTTGCTGGCTGTCTTTGGCATGTCTTGGCTTGAAGAAGAATCACACTGATCTCCACATTCATCTTTTCATGAGCTCTCCCTATGGGTTTGTCTCTGTCCAAATTTTCCCTTTTTATAAAGACACCAGTTATATCAGATGCTTATCTTACTCCAGTATGAATTAATCTTAATCAATTACATCTGTAGTCACCTGATTTCCAAATGAGGCCCTATTTCGAGGTATGGGGCTTAGGACCTCAATATATGAATGTGGGAATGAGAGGGACACAGTTCAACCCATAACAACACGGCAGAAAGAAATAAAAATTCCAAAAATCTAGGAGCCTGTCTTTAAATTTGGTTCTTCACTGTCTGCTCTGCCTTTGTCAAATACCTTAATTTCCTTGTCTCAATTTTATAATCTACAAAATGGAGCTAACAACTTCAGCCTTGTTTACTTCATAGGGATGTTGGAGGAATCGCAGGAAATTACGACTTTTTTTACATGAATTATCAAGTAAAATATAAATCTGTCCTTTAGAATAAATTTAGAGCTAAAGAATATGTAAGTCAAAATATAACTAGGTAAAAGAACAACATTTGTTGTTAGTGTCTGAAAATGGAACATCAGAAATAACCTTGGAATCATTCTCAACTACTCCACATTGTATCAATCAAATCACCAGAGGGAACTAAACATTGCCGCGGGTCCTTCCCTTTTCTCTGTCAGTTTAGGCATTTGCCTTTACTATTAAAATTATCTCATAACAGGCCTTCCAATCTCCATATCCCATCCCACATACCTGTCCTCATTCTTTTTTTTTCAATATAATTTTATTAAAAACAGTATGTGAACCTGGCATTAATAGGATTAAAAAGTAATGAAGAAGAGTCATTGTTCTTAATGTGCTGTGATCTATTGGTGGGCACAGGCAACAAAAAGAAAAGAAATTCTGGAAAGCTTTTTAATAACTTCTATTTGGTTTTCATATTCTGATTTTAGACAATGAATAAAGATAGGAGGAAAAAAAATTAGAAGGCAATCTCATTTGTGAATAAGACTCAAAAGAAAAAACACAGTAGCAAATCAATCCACCAGATTAATCTCCCATGGCCGAGAATAATTTACTCAAAGAATACATTGATGTTTTACAATTAGAAAATTTATTTATGTGTTTCATTCATTACCCATTTTAAAAAAGAATTACTTAATTGATTATCTTGAGGATACCAAAAAATTATTAAATTCAGTCCTCATTTCTTATTGGAAAAAAACTTACAGTGAGCCAAATGAATAATGGAAATATTTTTTAATTAAAATGCATGTACCTAAAGCCATCAGCAAATATTGTTCCTTATTCACTATTTTATAAAATGCAGATGCACAGAAAAAGTTATTAAAATTGAAAGGGTACTGCAATGAACCTTCATACATACTTCTGAACTCACCATCTTTGAACATTTTACTACATTAGTTTCTCCTCTCTCTCTCAACCATTTGAGAGGCATTTTACAGATAGAATACTAATTCACTCCTAAAAACTTTATGACATATTGTCTAAGATGACAGCATTCTCTTACATAACCATAGTACAATGGTCAGGCTCAGAAAATTGAATACTAACAAAGTGGCGTTATCTACTATAGGGCCCGTATTTAAATTTTCTCATTTATGTCACTAACATTTATGTTGTGTTATTTATGTTATGTTATATCGATATTATTTATGCCTTTGATAGACTTCTTTTCTTGGCCTTGCTTGGATTACACATTGTGTATAATTGAAATGCCACTTTAGTCTCTTTTAAACTTTTAAAATAGAACACTTCTCTACTTTTTTTTTTCATGAGAGAGACTTTTCTGAGAAAACCAGATGAATTGTTTTGGGGTGTGTCTATTAATTTGGATTTGTCTGGTTAGTTGCTCATACATAGACTCAGGTTAGAAAAGTTTCGACAGGGATACTGATTAGGTGATGTTGCATTGTCTTTTTCAGGGATTCACACTTGGACACACAGAAGGTCAGTTTATCCCAATTTGGTATTGTGTTTGAGTAGTGGATTGGTTTTCGACTGCTATGTAACAAATCACCATAAGTTTAGCAGATTACTTAACAACACAAATTTATTGTCTTATAGTTTCCGAGGATCAGAAGTCCAGCCCACAGTAGCTAGATTCTCTATGCTGGAACTCACAAACTGAAATCAAGGTGTCAGCCAGCTGCATCTGGAGGCTTGACTAAGGAAAGAGCTGCTTCCAAGCTCCCTCAACCTGTTGGCAGAATTCATTTTCTTGCAGCTGTAAGACCTCTGTCCACATTTTCTTTCTGTTAGCCAGAGATCACTCTCAGCTCTTCCAGGCTGCCCACAGCTCCTCATCACATGACCTCCACGGGAGATTCAGGACATGGGAGCTGCTTCTTTCTCACCCAGACACACAAGAGCCTGTTCCTCTATCTCCTCCATCACCAACCAGCCAGAGAAAACTCTTCTTTTAAAACACTCACTTGATTAGGTCAGGCCTACCCAGGATAATCCCCTTCTGCCATAAAACATGACAAGATCACTGCAGTGATATCTTATTCACAGGTTATACTCACACAAAGGGAAGGGAATTTTACAGTGCATTTACACTAGAAAGTGAAACTCTTGGGACTGTCTTAGAATTCTGTTTACCACAGTCAGATTTTGCATTGTTAAAAAAAAAAAAATGACACTGAAATGATTTAATCTTTGAAGGGTAAAAGAATTTCTGTATAAAATTATCTGAACCTTGCCTTTTTTGTGGGTAGTTCTTTGATATATTTCCCTACTTCCATAGAAACTGATCTGTTTAAGATTTATACCTCTACTGGAGTCAATTTTGATAAATTTTTCCTAGAAAATCATGTATTTTATCTAGGCTTTTAAATTTATATGTATGAAATTTTGCAAAATATTCTTTATAATTTTTATTATGGTTTTGTTTTAACAATCTCCTATAGGTATTTATGAATTTGCATATTTATGTTCAGTATTTTTAAAAAATTATGTTACCTAGTTTAGTTTTTTTAAAAGAAAAGCATTTTTACTTACTAATTAATTTTGCTATTTTTTTCTGTGTTTAACCTCTTGAATTGCTGATTTTGTCTTTATTATTTCTTTCCTGATGCTTACCTTGGGCTCACTTTATGTTTGTTTTCTCATTGAGTTGGAATTTAATTCACTTATTATTATTTCTTCACATTTACTGATATAATATTTAAAGATATGAATTCTCCTCTGATCACTACTTTAAATGTATTCTATTATAGTTCATAGATATTGATATGTAATGTTTTTATGTCAAAATTTTTTAGAAATTTTGTGATTTGGGTTAGTAGATTTGTATTTGCCCTTCCTCCAAGACATGTTTAAAAATACCTTTCTTGTTAGTTAATATTCTTAGCACACAACAAATGTTTAAAAGTCAGTAAGGATCCTTTCTTTCCTCCCATCTTTCCTTCCTTCCTTCCTTCGTTCTTCTTCTTTTCTGAATGATTCAATCCAAAAACCATTAATGTACTGACAAGCAAAATAGCATACATACCTGGCACAGAGAAGGGAGGCACGATAGTGCTTGGTGCAGAGAGTCTGGGTCTGAATGGGGGAAAAAAAGGGTTTCCATTCAAGACAGTGACAGAAGGATGATGAAGTGGCATACTGAAGCCCCAGTAGAGTGAGAAGGACCTCCACATGAAGGAGTGGTGACAGCACAAAAGAATAATTGTACTTAGGGTGGTTGATTCAATGAGTAAATATAATGGGGATTATAGTGACCAAGTTTCTTACTGTCAGAGAAGACAGTTACAAATAAGGAAAGGGAGAAAACTAGAATAAGATCTGTGATATTAGATTGGAATTGGACATCAATATGAACTCAAGGTTTTCAACACATGCAGATAAATAAAGAATTACATGTAGATGCCTTGCTATGCCTTCACTCTCCAGGTTCCTAGTTTGTTTGGAATTTACTTTCAAGGATACAAAGGAAAACTACATTTCACAGCCTACAATATGTGCTTGACTAATATTAAAATACCACATATACCATTAGGATCATTTTGAACTGTCAAAACTAGCAACGATTATTCAGCAAATGTCAGGGCCAATAATCTCTATCTGTATACTGTTTGATAATTGAACCATTCTGATTTCTCACTGTTATTAATTAAACATAGAAATGGATTAAAAAACCCAAAAAACAAACAATGTGGTCTGCCAACAAGCATTTCTTCTAATATAGTCACCTCTGGGAGGCAGAGGAGTTAGAAAGGTTTAACTTATGTTGCTATTACTTTCCTGAACTAGGAGTTTATTTGTGTTTCTGGTGTTCAGTTATTTCTGAACTTCCCTGTTCAGACCTCACTATTTTAACAATTGATAGTTACAGAAATATCTGTGTGAAAATCTCTTGTATGGGGATATCAATGGGAAAAAGATCTTGTGAAAAATGAGTCATTATACAAGTACAGTCCAGTGGATTCAATTAAAAACAACAAAGAAGAAAACCCCTAAGTACCCACTTAATTCTTATGAAAAACATGAATCCATGCATGTGATAAATTTTTTCTAAAAATATCTTTCAACTGAGAAGTCAGGGGACTACCAAGTTGGCACTTCTGTGTACTTTAGAGAAATGACCTTAAAACCTTTCATTTTCCTTCCTCCTGTTTCCCTCTTATTCTGTTTTCCAGCTATGAATTTTTTTTTTAAGCTGGCATTCCATGCAAACCAACATTGTTACCCTTGGTTATGGTTTTATATTTTAATCTTATTTTCTCCTTGACATTTACCTTTCCATCCATGATCTGTTTTTCCCTAGCAGCAGGGCTTTCCTCTCCTTCTGTTTCACATAATAACAAGTTCAAAAGCATAGACGTGGGGTACTCAGAGCCTGTCGCCTCCACTGTAGTTCAGTCTCCAAGGTTAGATCTATTATTATTTTACGTTTACCTTCTTTTTAGTTGGGCCTGTGGTACAAGTAATAAATGTCTTCTAAATACTCATATTTTCCTTCTCCCTTCCCTCTCCACTTTTCTGCAGCATTAAAGGCCAGAAAAACAAATATTGTTTTGACAGTGGGTTCCTGGTAGTATATATACAGACTTGTTTTGTATACAACAATTATTCTTGAGATAGCCAGTTTTAAAGAACAGTTAATACAGAAAATCAAACACATTTTAAAAAGGATATAGTTAAACCTTTTGTTTCTCAGCTCTCTCCTTCGCTTGCTGTGAATAAACACTTACTATAAATGTCAGAGCAAGAAAATGTCCTGAGAGAGTCTTGTCTTTTCAGTTTGAATGTTATGGCTTATAAGGAAGACTGTTACAATGTTTTACAGTCAGATTAAAATAGGAATTTTATTTCACCTGAAATTCTCCTTAGGCCCCATGGGTTTCACCTTGGAGAAATACTTATATGTAGATAATACAACTATTATTGACTCACTTTAACAAATGTGCTCCCCTCAGAATTACTTGTTTATAGTTTAGAATACATCAGGCCAAGAGATATTCAACATTCTAACTTCCTCTTTTACTAACTAGAAGGCTGTGTGGGCAGCTATGTTAGTCATCAGAATTACCAATCCATGGAGATGAGTGATACCTCTTAACATTTTCCAAAACCTATGTACACATGAATTGCCTTAAAGTTCTCTTAGATTTTTTTTTTTTTTTAGAGAAATGGGTAAAATCTGAAAACATGAAGAATATTTAGAACAAGAATTAGTTCCAAGCAGTTTAAAAATAATATAATGGGGACTTCCCTGGTGTCGCAGTGGTTAAGAATCTGCCTCCCAATGCAGGGGACACGGGTTCGAGCCCTGGTCTGGGAAGATCCCACATGCCGCGGAGCAACTAAGCCTGTGCGCCACAACTCCTGAGCCTGCGCTCTAGAGCCCACAAACCACAGCTACTGAACCCATGTGCTGCAACTACTGAAGCCCACGTGCCTAGAGCCCATGCTCCACAACAAGAGAAGCCCCCGCTTGCTGCATCCAGAGAAAGCCCGTGCGCAGCAAGGAAGATCCAACACAGCCAAAAATAAATAAATAAATTTATATTAAAAAAAAATAATAATATAATGAACTACATGGGGATTTCAAGCTGGAAAAGCTGTTAGTTGAAAAATTTATTATATATATAAATATCTATAAATTTACATATATAAATAAACTATATATATATACAAATATAGTTCAATGTCTCAACAGTTTTACATTTCAACAATAATAGCTGAGGGCTAATTCAATATGATTGTAGAGCTAATTGAGGTAGTGGGAGGGTATATTTTTTATTTTTGTTTTTCATAGAATTGAGAACTTTGTTATTTTTAAATAATATGCTCAGGAATTAATTTTGTAACAATTTATTTGACATACTTAACTATCAATTTAGTATTGAAGGCTCATGATTAGGGTTGATATACAAAGTTTTAGGAGATGAGAGCTTACAATAGTGAGTTATTGAGGTAAAGAGCAATCTGATTTCCTGTTTCTTTGAAGTACTTTTCAGAATTTATCGCTTCTTTTGAACAAAATCCTATATCTTTTGTGTGTGTTACATTGCCTGACTGGCCTGATTCTTCAACCATCCCTGCAACCATACCCTTACTTCTGGCCTCATCACGGGGGAAGTGTATTTCCTACTCCTGACTTTGGAATTGATTATGTGACTTGCTTTAACAAATAGAGTCAGGAGTGACTGCATGCCATTTCCTTCCAAATCAAGGATTTAAGATGCCTTGCTTGTTTTTTCATTTTTGTGTTTTTCACTTTTTTTCCTCTTCTGCCATTGTCATGAGTAGAACCCTGTGCTGATTAGACTGCTAGTCAAGAGTGAATGAGAGACCTAGGAAGCAAAGTCACCCAGTGTTACTCATAGATCTTTAGTAAGAAGCATATCAGCTTTAGCCACTGCATGTGACACATACCCACCCAGCTGATCCCTGCTGAAATCAGCTGAGCCTCTCAAAGCCATGTATGTGTGAGAATAAGTGATTGTTGCTTTAAAACACTAGGATTTTATTTAACAGTGTTAGTGAAAGATAATCGACATGTAATAAACAGCACACATTTAAAGTACACATTTTGATGAGTTTTGACATATGTATGCATCCATAAAACCATCATCACAAAATTGTCATCACAAGATAATGAACAATCACTCCCAAAATCCAAACTTTGGTCACGCTACTTTGTTTGCTTTTCCTTTCCACAGCACTTTGCCTACCCCATCTATAGGCAACCACAGATCTGCTTTTTATTACTATACTGATAATTTCTAGGATTTTCTCTAAATGAAATCATGTAGTAGATACTCCTATTTTGTCTGTTTTTTGTCAGCAAAATTATTTTGAGAATCATTGATATAGTAGCATATATCAACAGTTCAATGCTTTTTATTTCTGAGTAGTTTTCTATTGTGTAAATAATCCACGATTGTCTTATTCATTTAGCTTCCCATCGCTGTTTGTGTTGTTTCCAGTTTTGAGGCTACTAAATAAGGCTGCTATAAATATTTCAAGTACAACACTTTGTATAAATACATGCTTCCCTTTCTCTTGAGCAAATACCCAGGAGCAGGATGACTGGGAGAAATGTTAAATGTATATTTAACTTATTAAAAAACTGTCAGACTGTTTCCCAAAGTGGTTGTGCCATTTTATATTTCCAACAGTTGGAAATTATTTATCTTATAACTGGAAGTGTGTACCTTCTGCCTGCCTTCTTCTAATTCCCCCCTCTTTGCATCCTCTGCCTCTGATAATCACAAATATGATCTTTTTTCTATAAGTTTGTTTTTGAAGTATAATTTAATAACCTTTTGGGTCACTTGGATGCCTAAAATTAGAAAGTATGACAATGCCAAATGTAGAGGATTCAGACCACTGTAAACACTTACACAGTGCTATTGGATGTGTAATATATCACAATCACTTTGGGAAATATATTTTTACTATATATCTATATGTAGAAATATATCTGTAATTACTCTATATCTATATTTATATCTATATCTTTATCTATACCTATCTGACCAAGGATTTCAATTTCTGTGTTTTTACTCAAGAGAAATATCCACAAAAGAATTGGTAAGAATGTTTTATAATGGCTTTCCTCATATTAGATAAAGGCTGGAAACAAAGCAAATGTTCATCAATAGAGAAATAATACATAAGATATATTCTTAGCATAGAATAATATTTTCAATAAAACAGAATAAATTACAGATACACAGACCAATATGAATGAAAATCTAAACATTATGTTGAGCAGAAGTGAGACCAAAAGTATAGATATTGAATAATTTAATTAACATAAATTTTGGGAATAGGCAAGACCAGTCTTCAGTGATGGAAATAAGAATGATGTGGAGTGGGAATGACTGGAAGGGGCCCTGAGGACACTTTCTGTTTTAATGGAAGTGTTTTATACTCTGCTTCATGTGGTGGTGGCATGGATTACACATTTTTTAACTCATTGAGGTATACACTTAAAATCTGTGCATTTGACACTATATAAATTGTTCTTCAATATAAATAAAACAAAATCAATGCAGGTAAAAAACTAGAGCTTCGAACACTACTACATCTCATGGTAATTAAATTTTCAGCATTTATGTAGGGTTATATATATTTGAAATATACTGGATGGTAGTTTTATGCTCTAAATACAAGTACTTGAAATTGAGTATTTTTTATCAAGGAAGGACATCTTGGTCAAAACATTGTATAGCAAGTCACTTCAGAAAGCATTTAATGCACTTATCAGTCTTCCCACCTTTACAAGAGGTACAAATAGGTTGATGAAATAAATATGTAATGAAGTACAATGCAGGCAAGGAGGGCAAACTTGGCTCAGGACTTGAGAGCTAATGAGTGCCTCTACATCTGTGATTTCCTTAAATTAGAAATTGATTACAAGAAGAAAGAAAAGAAGTGTAGATTTCCAGTTTCAATGATTAATATTATCCTTAGCTCTGTTTATATGTGAACATATATATGAATATGTATATGAATATATCTCTAGATATCTACATATAGATATGATATATATCTGTATAGATATCTCCCAGAAGATTTTTGGTCAATTAAGGCATAATTCTGGAATCTGGAAGCTGAGCAATGAATAATTTTTATTTTTTATTTAATAAATATTTATTTTGTGACTATTATGCTAATTACTGTCTTAGTTTCTGAGGATACTGGTGGAAGACAGGAAGATTATAAACACTAGAAAAATAAAAATAAAAAAGTAAATTAAATTATGTTAAGTGATATGAATAATGTAAAACAGGGGTAATGTAAAACAGGGTAATGCAGGAAGTGACCAAGTGACTGGGTTGGGAATTTCCAGACAACATTAGACAACATGGTCAAGGAAGTCCTCTCTGAGGTCATAATTTTTGAGGTGAAATCTAAATGTTGAGATAGTGAGGAAGGGCATTCCAAGCAGAGGAAATAGCAAACCCAAAAGTTCCTAAGTAAAACAATCTTCAAATATTTCAGAAATGGAAATAAGGTCAACGTGGTGGACTATCATAGGTAAGGAGTTGGATGATACAAATGATGTAGTAGAAAGTAGGATCTTGAAATGTGGTTTGTAGATCCATAAAGGAGTTTGACTTTTAAGCTAAGAAAAAATGGGAAAACATTGGTGTATTGAATAGCAGCAGGGATGAATCTGAGCGGTATTTTTAAAGATCACTCTATGTATTAAGAATGGACTGTAAAAGGGCAAAATGGAATTTATTACAATAATTTTGGTTGTCATTGATGCTTATCTGAGATAAAAGAATACATATGATGAAATCTATAGTTTGCTAAAAAATATCCTAGTTAGCAAAGAGGAAAACTAAGTAATAGATTTAGTAACTGAATATTCTAGAGTTAGTTTTGAGCCAATCTCTAATTCTGTTTTAACTTCTCATTATGTCAACATTGAAAATATTTGAAATCATATGTTCTGTGTGTCTTTCATATTTCCTTTCTTTCTGTCCTACAACATTTTCAAGTAATATTATATAACATTTTTATATCTTGGTACATTTATGAAAGTGAAGGTTTAAGAAGATCATGCAAAACGTTTGTAAAAAATTATAAATCGTTTCTAAATTTTTTTTCTGAGTCTAAAAACAAAGGCCTATGGAATGGAAATAAAAGTATCACCTTAATGAATCATCCTCTTAATATGCTAGTCTAATTCCTAATATTTTGTGTTAGCAGGAACTTATGTTCACAATAAATGCTGAATATAATGTATATGTGTGTATACATACACATTAATTTACTCATTATTTCATGATGTGTTTACTTTATTCTCACAAATCCATCTGGTAAGTGACCATGACTAATATTTCTTTTGAGCCCTACTGCACCAATGAATGTGTTAGGCACATGAAAGAAATTCAGAAATGTATATTTAATGAATTTCATATTCTACACATGTAGCTATGTCTGGGAAATTTGTGTTATTTGTCTAAGCCATTTATTCACATGAGTACAACTTAAACTTTTTTCTTGCTTTTTTCATTCAGAATTTTTTATTTCTTTTCATATTACTGAGTGAAGCAGTAATGACTCAATACATTCTATGTTAACCTATCGTTTATGTTCATTGTAAGGCTATTCTGTTTGCACTATTCATTATGAATATCAGACTCTTTTTTTATTTTCAAGTCAATGTTATTCTGAATAATATTGTTCATCAGTATACTTTTCACAGTCATGAATATGCTGCAGTCAATGGGTAAACATATTTTCTACCGCATGAATGATTATGTAACAGGCTTGGAAATCTGCTGTCTTACTAGAACACAATATCATTAAGCTATATTGGCAATATTTTCATATTATTGGACTGTCACAAAGAGACAATATATGGAATGCACTGAAATATACTTAAATAAATTGGTGAAGCCAATTATTTCAATATTTTGTTATTGGATTAGGACAGAACATGAGAAGTTTATTTTGTGGTGTCTAATTGCTATACTCGTGGTGTTGGATGTTCATGGTATGATTACATTATCAATCTCTATGATCCTCAGTTTATTATTCACCATTGTCTTTAGATATTTTCTTCCTACTCTGGGGCCAGAACCAAAGTCACTGAATTTTATTGTATCTGTACATTTGAAAGAACTACAGTACATAAACTTTAAGCAAAGCAGAAATGGAAAGGTTGACATTTTATCAGATATGTGGCATTATTCTTCTGGAAAAAAAATATGCCCAGCTTTCCAAACAATAAGTATGATTTCAAAATGAAACACTGACAAGGTCTCCAAATCCTAAATGCAGTCTTCAACATTTTCTGGACTAGAAAATGTTTATTGATATTGAATGAATTTTACTTAAAGAAACAAATAAGATGGTATTGTTTTAGTTAGCTCTCTTGGTAATAGCTTTATTCTGTATTCTTCCTCAATGTAACAGTAGCCTGCGAGACAAGAAAGTATATCTGTGTGTTCAATCTTTTGATTTCACCTGAAATGAAGTTGCTCTGCCCCTAAATCAATATCTCAGTGTTGAGTTGATTACATGTTTGACGTTCATAAAGGGATGAAAGAAGGCTGAGATATTACTCTTGTGATAAGTGGGAATGTGCAGAAACAACACAAGTTATAACTACACAGAGCTATTATTTTTTCTTTTCTTGTCAGACTATGCTGTACACAGAACTGTTTTAGGAATCTGACCCCTGCCGTAAACTGTAATTAGGGAAAAATGCCATTGAACTGAGAGGGTCTGGACAGGTCAAAAAGAAGTAACAGCCAAGGCCGTCTTCTCCAAAATACAAATCAATGCACAAAATTAACTACCTTCTTAATTCACTTATAATCCTGGGTGAGCTATTCAGATGATTGTCAACCCTTTCACTGTAAAATAAAACTTATTTTTGTATTATTCTTGTCTATGTTTAGAATGGAGGGTGGTGTTGGGAAGGACAAGGGACAAGATGTACTAGCATTTACATGTATTCACTGGTACTCATTGGCCACTGGGTCATAGAAAATGCTATTTCCTTCTTGAGGCTGGGAAAGTAGAAAATAACAGATCTTATCTGGATGAATTTGATAAAAAGAAATCCTGTGTTCTCTTCTGGTGCAGTGGAATATGATACTTCATGGACTGGGGGACATATAACTAGGTAGTAGAATTGAGAAGGTCACCCAAGCTCCTCATTTTTTTTTTCATTCAGCAAGAACATAGCTATATATGAAAAGAGGTTAAACAGGCATTTCCCAGAGAGTCATTTACAAGGATATCCTCAAAGTTGCTCCCTCTGGTCTGCCTCTTCTACCCTTCAAAATATGATTGTCAACAAACATGAGGCTGATTTTTCTAAAAGGTTACTATTATAGCTCTTTTGTGGCTTGAGAGCAGGGCATTTAAAATTTACTTCCAACTGTGCATTATTTTTGAAATTTTATAGCTGAGTGATTTTTCAAACCATATTCTACAGAGCTCTTGAGGTAGCACAGGGACATTGTGGGCAAGGGAGAGATCATTTGTTAACCTTAGACCTCTTACCTATATTAACACCAGCTGTTCCACTTTTATCAGCTTTGTGTTTTCTCATATCATTTTGATTGAAGACTATTTACTGATAAAAATGGGAGATTGGGATTGATGTATATACACTAATATGTATAAAATAGATAACTAATAAGAACCTGTTATATAAAAAAATAAATAAAGTAAAATTCAAAAAAAATGTGGCATGATACAAGTCAGGTACAGGGGGATTGTTGAAAAGTAGAAATAATTGAGCCTTCATTTCTTTTCATATTCCTTTTCATACTGAACAAATCCTTATTGAGCACCCATATAGCTTAAGACAGCAGCAAGTAACAGAGGAGGGAAGACATTCTCAGGTTTTTAGTGGAAACAGGGTAAACAGAAAGAGGTGGGGTGGCTGATGTGGTGATCTTGGTAGGGCAGTATGGGATACAAAAGGGGAAATGGAGTCATAAATGCAAAATTACACACAATTAACCTAGCATCTGCCCCGACTAGAAAAAAAAGTCAATGACTTCCAGTATATGAAATTGCATCATAGAGCTGTTTGTTTGAGTTTTGAGCTCTTTATTGATACAGTTGACCCCTTTAATAAGCAAAAACATTTTTGTGAGATCTCAGTAAACTCTATCATTCAATATTGGATTATACATAATGGTCTTAATAAAAGCGTTCATCAAAATGTCAAATATGAAATATTTTACTTAAGAGCTTTGACATCCTGTGACGTATGACAAAAGGAAGTCTGGGTAAAATGTTCATAATTAACCATCTACATTAATAATTCGTTTGCATGTAGTTCCAAAATTATGGGTATTAATTTTTCTTTAAACATATTAATGGCTCTTAAGTATAAATCCTTTATTTTTGGGATTACGACAACTTAAAAAGTCATATTGTATATTATACAATGATTTTCTGTGAGTGGAGATTGCTTGCAATTGCATTAGGATTTCCCATTTTTTGAAAAAAAAAAAAAAAAACTAAACTAAATAAATTAGTGAAGTTCCAAGCTGAACATTTTGAACTTAAGATACAACTAATACACTTTCAGTTTATTTTTAAAGGTTCTTTTAGATTAAGAATTCAAAGACATGCTAAATTAAATTAAATCAAATTAAATATGTTCTTATAATACTGATGAAATTAATCATCCTATTTGTTGTTTTAGTAACTCTTCTCCAAAGACTGTCAAATTAAACATAAGTCTATACTTGAAAAATAGAGAATCTAGATATTAAACTACATCATTTAGAACAAAAAATACCAATATTTTAAATATTTTGATATTTTTGACTCAACATATATCACTACTTTAGACCAAATATTAAGTAGTGAAAGGTCACTAAATAGGAGTTCACTTGACCTGGTTTCTAGTCCCGAAATCTATTCATGACCTAGAGAAGATGACAAACTTTCTAAGCCTCAGATTCTATAAGTTTATTATAAAGAGCCTATTTTCATCCCTTTCAATTCTATAAATGTAAATGCTTCTTGTCTAGATAGCTGCTGAATGCTTTCCCTTTATTTTCACCACATAATCTTTAATAATTATAGAAAACACACTTAACTAAAGATATTTTGTCTTGTGAATATGTTTCAAGCATGTATCCTGCTGGGAATGACTTCAAATTATGCTTTGCTTGTTATGATGCCAAATAACGGTTCAGGGAATTTGAGGAGTTTTGCCTTCGTTCATGAAGGAGTTCATGAAGGGTTATAGAAAGCATCCTTTCACTTTCTTTAGACCAAACTCTGTCTCTTCTGTGGTTGTAAGCAACACAACTTGTATCTCTATATAGACTTAAATAGATCTTTATATCTTAGATACTCATTAGATAGATAATAGATGATAGATAGATAGATGAACAGATATACAGAGATAGATGATTATTATGCATAATCTAATATATACATAGTGATACTTGCCTGAAGTTGAGAAGATGCTCAAAATGCCTGTTTTGATCAACATTCTGCATAATATATCCATGAAAAGACTGTGTTATAATTACAATATGAGCAGCCAATCACTGATATAAATGGTACAGATTTGGCTCCGTAGCCTAGGGAACTTCAGTGGCATGACAGGCAGCAAACCATTCCCAGAGCAATGAGGACCAAGGGAAACTAAAAGAGGCAGATTTACTGGCCTGATCTGGTAATGTTGATAGGTATGTCAGACAAAAATCTAATGTAAATGTTATAAAAGTAAGCCATTTTATACTGTCTCAGCAACATTCCACATTCAAGTGAAGATTAACACTGAAAAAATTGAAAATCAATTAAAATCATTATTGAAACTTCTGAAAGGGTGAGATGGGATGCCATGATACTTACAACCTCTATATGAAAACTCTAGATAGGCACATCCTCAGTCTTACACAGCACGGCACGGCTTCTGTTCTTGGCATTCAGTCTCTTTTCTCCTTTTCTATTCTTAAACTGTCTTACCCACATTGGTCATTTTCCCTTCTCTTGTGTTTATTTTTATAGCTCTCCCTCTGTCTTTTGAGGTAAATTAGTCTAGACTTTCTAATATGCTTTCTATTCTCCTCTTCACTTATAACTCAATTTACTCTAACAAAGTGGTGTGTAAATTCTCACATACTGATAATAGTTTTTGTCTTTTTTACATTAACAAGTACAAGTGTTTGAGATAAAGAGCAGAAACCATATATAAGCAACTGTCAATATCCTAGAGGTCCAATAGGAAGGAAAGTCAGAAACCTCAAGAATTCTGCTTGACTTCAGATTTTATAGTAGGTTTTATGGTTGTACTAACCAACATATCCAAAGCTGATATCTGAAGTGAGTTCCAACCTCAGGCAAAATAGAGACCTGAAAATTGTGTAAAGGTAGAACTGCGGGTTGTCAGCTGGTGATCCCATAGTGGGGAGGGATGGACAGTGAATTCTGATATCAAGACTCTAGAGTGAGGACTCCACTAAACAAATTAAGACCATGACGAGGAAAATATGAAAACAAAAATGCTCTCACATGTACCTACGATTCCCATCTCCTTTTGACACTTAGCCATCGACTTTGGGAAATTGTGTTCTTATACGATTTAAAAATAGTCAGGGCCAGTCTTAAATTTGGTTGATAATTGTTACCATTTTGGTGGCAATGGAGCAGAAAGGGCCTAGCAGTTATTACCATAATTAATAATTTAAAAAAATTTTACTGTCTACTTATTTGGGCATATGTTGATGGTTGAACTGTATGAAATTGTTGATATTCAACCATTTTTTATGTATTTAAAAGGCAAAATTCTATAATTTAAAATAACAGATGTAAATAGGCAATTAACACTCACCAAAACCCCTCATCTCCCCTGCATTGCACTCATATGCATTTTGGAACATATTGGCAGAAGAGACAGGTAGATGAGTGTACTTCCATGGGCATACTCCTGAGAGCCTCTCACCTTGATCCTGTATGGCAGCTTGACCATTCCTGGAAGGTTCTGACCTGGGCAGTAGCAGCATGTTCCTGACTACCTGGGCCATATCTACAGTAGTAGATCTGAAACTTAAGAGAAGCCTTCTCTGACTTCAGCTCCTCTGGCCATCCCACTGGATTTATGATTCAACTCACTACATTAAATTGGCTTGTGCTTTCGATACCTGAAGTGGCTTCTATCTTTCTGACAGAACACAGACTGATACACAGAACAATTAAAATCACCCTGTACTGATGTTCTTCTCTTACTTAGGCAATAATCATTTGTGATAGAAAAATTATAAAACATTCCTTTTCCTAGAAGTTTTTAGAAACAGGAGTCAAGCATATTTACAAATAACTAAGATAACAGGTAAATTATTGAGGATGTGCTAGGCACAATTCTAAGTTTTATGCATATGTTACCTTGTATAATGCTTACAACAGTCCATAGCATATTCTCATATCCATTTTAAAAAATAGGAAACTGAGACATGGAGATTTGAGGAACTTGCTCAAGGTTGCACAGCTCATCAATGATGAAGTCGTGACTCAAACTCAAGGGCCTCTGACTCTGGAGCCAGTGCTCTTACTCAATGTGTTAAAGCATCATCTCAAAGACAAGAGGAAACAAAGTGCCATAAGACAGTGGATATAAATGTGATAAGTTCTATTGGGTAGGTGGAAAGAAATGGATCTGAGATAGTAGCTCTAGAGTAGCGATGATATTTGTGTTGGCTTTGTTTGAAGAGACATTTGTCTGGCAGAGATTTGAGGGTGAGAAAAAAACATTTTATGTAATGAATACGTACATTTAAAGATGTGGAGACATAAAAATATATGGAATATTTAGGAACTGTTGAGAGACCAAATGTGACTACAATTCTGGCTCCATGGGATAAGAGGAGAATGACACTGGAGGCTGGGATGGTAAAATGGGTCCCAGCTATGATTTATTTTAAATGTCTTGCTCAAAATAAGTTCATTACTTTTTTAAACTTAGATATACCTTTAAGTTAAATCAGTAAAAAAATTAAACCATTCTTGTGTGTTCAATTGAGAATGAGGGAAAAATGAGAATGTCACATTCTGGATAAGATATTCAGTGGGATCACCCCAGAATCAGATGACAAATGGTATGACAGCTATTTCAAGATGGCAGGACAGGCAGACATGTTCATGGTCTTTCTAAGTATCTGAACCAAGTCCTATGACAATTCTTCTGAGTCCTGAGGGACTTTTTGGATAAACACAGTTTGTGTGTAGCGTAAGATGAGAATATGTCAATAATAAGTTTTAAAAGAGGAGAGTTGGCAGGTTGTAAATTCTGTGCAGTGTTTCCCATTAAGAAATGAAGATTTCCTGGATATGGCTGTTGGCACTAAGGGGAACTCACCAAGAATATTTGTGTGGGGTGTTCACGTTCAGAATGTGCTTTTGATCATCTCTCGTGGTGTAGAAAAACATTAGATTCTGTATTTATATATTTAAAGCACTAACACGCATTTCTTTATAGGTTTATTAGACAAATGAGTATCCCTAGACTTGGTAGTTTAGTTGTCCCCTTCACTTTTTTAATGTGAAATGTCTTTTAATTTATAGGTCTCCCCTCTATCCACTTTGTTTCCTTACAACTTATATGATAATTATATATAACCATAATTTCTTGAGGACGTGATATTTTTCTTAAATGTCTTCAGTCCTACATCACCAAGCAAACTTATCTGCAACAAATGTGTAACATATATTGTGCTAATGAAAATAATAGATTTGGTTAAGTGGGATCAGTTATTTGTAGATAAGAATAAAGTTAATGTAAATTATTTAGAAGCATTAGTCACATGAATTGATGAAGTATTATTAGGGTATACTCACATCAGTCAAATTAATTTTATGCAGTTTTCAGCCATTAGGAAAAGACATCTTCAATTTCTATTCTTAGCTTTAAAATTAGCATGCACCTTTCATATATTTTAGTATAAAAAAGACTCTCTAAATTGTTACAAAAACACAGGTCATAGCGAAATAATGATCTCAAGTATATAAAAAGAAGTAGACATTTTTGTTAAACATTCTTTTTTTTCTGTCTTCTGATGTGATCTGCTACTTACTTAACACAAAACTTAAACACCAACTGAATAAAATTGCCGATAAGCGAAAATATGTAATGGCTAAAAAGGTTAGTTATAATTTCTCAGTTATTTTTCAACCTTTTTAGTTTTAACTAATTATAATCCAATTCCAGGTATTTATTATTTTAGTGAGTTAGAGTCTTTAGGATATCAAAATTTTTATTCTTGAGGAATAAGAATTTAAGGCCATATTCACATTTTTCTGTTAGAGCTCATTTTCATTTAAAATGTGAATTAAATTATCATTATTAGTTCCTATAGGCTACATAAGGCATAAAATAATGTTATTCCAAATATATTTATCCACATAAGTTATTGAACAATAAACAAAAATATATTTTTGTGGTACATCCAGACAATGGGATATTATTCAGCACTGAAAAGAAATAAGCTAGCAGACCATGAAAAGACATGGAGGAAGCTTAAATATTAATAATATTAATAAGTATTAGTATTAATAACATAATAAGTGAAAGAAGCCAATCTGAAAATGTTACATACTATATAATTCCAACTGTATGACATTCTGGAAAGGCCAGAACTATAGAAAACCAATAGTGGTTTCCAGAGGTTGAGGGGTGGGAGGAGGGATGAATAGGTGTAGCACAGAGAATTTTTAGGGCTGTGAAAGTACCCTGTGTGAGACTGTCATAATGGATATATGTCATTATACATTTATCGAAACCCATGTAATGTACAACACCAAGAGTTAACCCTAAGGTATGCGAAAAAATACTTTATAAAAGGCCTTATTTAATTCTTTAAGGTGATAAAAAAAATGTATAAGAATTAAAAAGAATACATAAAAATATTCTTGTTCACAGATTATATGATTCCGATGTAGAAAACCCAAAAGAACTAACATATACATTATAAAAATTAGTTAATGCATTTAGCAAAGTCACTGGCTACAAAGTCAGTATGCAAAAGCAATTATGGCTCTATATACCAGCAACAAAAGTTAATAAAAAGAGATATTTGCAATATATAAATTAAAATGGTATCAAGTACCTCAAATACATAGGATGAATCTAACAAAAGAGATGCAAGACCTCTACAAACGAATCTATAAATATAATCAATAGAAAAAAATGAAAGAATACAGTATAGTTATGATTTGAGGACCTGCTATTGTAAAGATGTACATTTTTCTCAAACTATTTTCTACATTAATTACCATCTTAATCAGATTCCAGCAAGATTTTAGGCAGGATGTGCACGTGTGTGTGTGTTTGTGTGTGTGTTTGTGTATGCATAATGCAAAGGGCCACACATAGCCTAGCTGATCTTGAAAAAGAGCAGAGTGGAAAGACTTATTTTTATGGATATTGGGAGTTATTTTAGACTTCTTCTGCCTGTGGTCTTATCTCAAAATGGCACCTCACTGAGGCATTCACATAGAAAATGTGTTGCTTTGTGTAACTCAAATTTGCATTAGTGACAGAACTTTGATGCTCTGGCCTACTAGAGGGTTTAACTACTTTTGTAGAAGATTATTACCATTCAAATAATTCTCTAAAATGTAACTTTGTAGTTTCCCGTAAGAAATCAAATAAATTTGAACCAATTTCGAAATTATCTTCACCTTAATTTTTATTGGCTTTATAAATAAATACAAATTTAATATACCTAGCATTTTGTTTTTAATACAGAGATTAAAACAGTGTGGTATTGGCATAGAGATGGAAAAATCGACTAATAGAACAGAGACATACATACATGGACTGTCGATTTCCAACAAAAATGTACTACAGCAAAGAAAGAAAATAACCTTTTCAGTAAAATAATGTTGCATTTGTTGAATTTATCTATTTAGAAATATCTTGACTCCTACCTCATCCTCTATTAACATGGAGATTTCTAGTTATAAAATGATAACTAAGAAAATATAATGCTAAATCATATACTGGGCAAAAATATTATTAATACGACAAAGTACAAGTCTTCAGAATATTTAAAAGACTCCTATGAATCAATAAGAAAGGTGAAGAAATAAACAGTCACCCTACCAACCAAACAAATCACCAACCCAATAATAAAATGGACAAGAGATATAAACATGCATTTGCCAAGGAAAATTTCAAAATGGCCAACTTATATGAAATGATTCTCAAGTCAGGGAAATGAAAATTAAACACTTTGAGTTACCACAAAACAATGACAACAATGGTTTAGATTAAAAAGATGGACAATATCAATTGTTGGCAGAAATGTGCAGCAATATCCCCTCTAACCTATTCCTGGTGGGAACATAAATTGGAAAACTACTTGGGAAAATAATCTGGTACCTACTAATATTGGACATTTCATACTATTTGATGTAGCAATTAGACTCCATAGTTAATACCAAACAAAATTTTGTACACATGTCCAACACAACACATTTGGAAAAATATGAATAGAATTATTTCTAATAGCCCCAGACTGTCAGCAAGAGTTGAACAGATGAATTTTGGTTGTTTTATAAAATGAATACTATACAGTAATAAAAATGAATTACTTCTATCCATAACAGAATGAATGAAATGCTAAATATAATTTTGAACCAAAGGAAACTGGCCACAAACAAATCAATTGCAAAACTTCATTTATATAGTTTTAAAACTGGAAAAACTAATATGACATTTGAAATCAGAATAGGAGTAATCTTTTGGGAGTATGGTAGGGTACTCATTAGGAGGGGGCAGAAGGTGTTTTTGGCCTCTTTCTCGCCTGTTTTTTCTTCTTTTACCTTTATTGGGTTATACAATTCATCAAGGTATTCGATTTTCAATTGTGAACTTCTTTGTGGGCATGATATTTTGCAATAAAAATTTATTCAGACTATTTTCATCATTAAATGCATTTGAGAATTACTTTTGAGAAATGTGTCAAAATTTAATATGTTTCAGAATTTTTGTAAGCCTTTAATATAGTAATTTGTATTTTCTCTCTAAAAATGTAGCATATTATGTACCATTTCTCAAGTTGCTTCTAGAAACTGCATATTTGGAAATACTCATTTATGTGCAAAATTATTTGGCATGCCTTATCGACCTCTTTATGATCTCATTCTTACTAATTTTCTCAATCTCTGTTTTCTCTATTTCTGGGTTATTCCCCATATGTAAACCACATTTGATTACATGTGTTCTTCAAATAAACTCAGTTATCTCTTTCCTCCATACCTTAAGATACAAATGATTCTTCTGTCTGAAATATCTTTCTATCAATAACATAATTAAGCCCTAGGTGATTTCAAGACTCAAATTGTTGTCATCTCCTTCAGAAAGACTATCATAATTCACTTAGTCTGTCTTAAAAGTTCTTTTTTGCCTCTTATAGTAACATGACCTCACTCTCTCACAGCACTTATGATATTGAGTTGAAAATTAGAATATGAGCGTCATGAAAATATCTAATTCATCTTTGTATCTGAATACAGTTTGTATTGTATCTGTATCAGTTTGTACACAATAAATGTGAAATGAGTGAATTTATTACATTTTAGAAATTAAAGAAATTTTAACTTTTCTCCTCATTTGTAAAGTGGGGAAACAGAGGTCTGTCCTAGGTGTTGTGACTTTTCCATTAGGCAATCATATAACTAGAGAGACTCAGTATCAAAATTCAGATATGCAGGACCCAACCCATTGCATATTCATCTTCATCATTTTTGTAGAAAGCAATACAGAACATTTGATCATATTGAGACATTCACTTCATTTCAACCTTGATGCAGCTTTTCGTTGGCAATGGTAGAAAATATCTCCAGCTGCAGATTTCCCCACAGATAAGGAATTACACATTTTCTATGTGTCTGTGTTTTTGTCTGAATTGCTTGATCAGCGCATGAATATGAAATATGCTTAGATATAAAGAAGCACACCAATGAGAGATGAGATGGCTGGTTTTTTCCTGCTCTGTATTTGGTATGCCCTCAGGGTTATTATGAAGATTAACTGCTTTAATACATGTGAAGAGCTTAGAACTGTGTCTGACACATAATAAAGTTTAAGTAAATGTTAACTATTATTTTTTGTATGGTATAGCTAGAGAATTATCTTTTTGCTATTATGGAAACGACTTTAAAGAAGGATAAAACACTTGGCATATATTTGTGTGTGCAAGTGGATGCTATATTGAAACGAACAAGAATTAGATAATAAATTTTGCTTCAGTGCTAAAATGATCTCAGTGAGAAATGAACAATGAACCTTAAATTAATATGAATCTCTTCTTATTGTCATTGTGATCATGTATACAGGAGTTTATGTGTGCCTGGCAAACTGGAATGGATACGACTTATTCCACAATGCCTCTCCCATCTCCTCTTATGTTCCCTACCATGGTTGTGATGAACTTTGTTACAAAGCTCAGGTGCCATTGATTGCTGGTAAATATGAGTGAGAATAATAAATCATAGAGTTCTAAGGTTGAAATGGCTCTGTTTTAAGATGAAAGATTAAAAGGGACCAATATCTCTGAAAACTTTGAAATATGCGGCTTTTATCATAGCCTTGGGGTCATCCTAAAGAGTGCAAATTAGTTGGGAAGTATTATATGCAAGCAAACAATTTTCTCCAAAAAACAGGGAGTCTGATATTATCTACATCAAAGAACTCTTAAAAGGGGCCTTTCTATTCTTTTGTAAATGATCTGTAGACCCTTTTAGCACAGCATACATTAAGAATCTTTAATTCAAAAAATATTGGTTATGAATTATATAAACCATTGCACCACAAGTCCTATTTATGCATAATATTGTGGTTTCATCTCCAAAAAAGTACTGGTTAATTTTCACTCAGCTTCCAATTTGCAGTAAAATGATATTTACTCTACCAAATAAAATAAATAAAATGAGTAAGTTTAATGCCACGTGGATTCGTATTACTGACTGGATAAAATTTGTTTTTATTAAAAGTGCTCCCAAACGACCAATATTCATTAGTACTCTCCTAGGACAAAAGATTATGTTTTGGACAATCTATTTCTTTTACACCACATGCTACAATTAATTATCAATATATTTTGTCCAGTGGTTAATTTTCATTTCTGTTACTGATAGAATTAATTGTAGGATTTTATGATTCAATTTTAGAGATGGAAGGCATACTGTAACTTCACTCATTGCTAAATGTTATTTTATAATATAGGCGTATTGGTTTTCTAGGGCTTCTGAAACAAAGTACCACAAACTAGTTGGCTTAAAATGATAGAAGTTTACTATCTCACAGTTCTAGAGGCTAGAAGTTCTGGTATCCATAGGGCAGAGCCATGCTCCCTCTGGGTAGAACTGTCCTTGCCTCTTTCTGGTTTCTGGTGGTCATGGGCAATCCTTAGCATTACTTGGTTTACAGCTGTCCCTCTGTCTTCACTTTTCCTAGTTTCTGGCGGTCATGGGCAATCCTTAGCATTACTTGGTTTACAGCTGTCCCTCTGTCTTCACAGGGCCTTCTCCCTGTGTGTCTTCACTTGGCTGCTCTCTGTGTATGTCTGTCTCTATATCCAAATGTCCCCACCCTTTTTAAAAAAAAATTGAGGTATAATTGACATACAACATTATATTAATTTCAGGTGTACAACATAATGATTTGATATTTGTACATATTTCAAAAGGATCACCACAAAAAGTCTAGTTAACATCCTTCACCATACATAGTTACAGAATTTGTACATTATAACCCCATGACTTACTTATTTTATTTAAAAAATTCCCCTTTTTATAAGGACGCCAGTTACATTGGATTAGGGTCCACTATATTATCCTTATTTTAAGTTGATTAACTCTGTCTGTAAAGACCCGATTTCCAAATAAGGTAGCAATTTGTGGTACTGGGAGGTTAGGACTTCAATGTAACCTTTTGCGTGGACACAATTCCACCCATAACAACAAGTATTAATGTCATATGAAGATGTAGACATTGATCCAATTGTTTCCACTTAAAAGAAATTGGGGGTGGGAAACATTTTTATAGTATGTCAAATACAGTGCAAGTTCTTCTTGACTCAATTTGAACAGTAACAAATTTCAAAATTTAAGAAAGATTTCAAATTCTTTCATGCACTTTCTTCTCTTTGTTAAAAAGGAAAGCAAAATCTTTTTTAACCCATTAGTATATCATTCCTATCAGATAATTAAATTTACAAAAGACTATCCAAAGTTTGGTTGAACTTTAATTTTTTTGATATAACTTTAATGTAAGTGTTTTATTCTTCGTGATTTGTGTTTTTATTCAGTTGTTTTTATTGTAAAGCTGTTGGTCAATTTGTAATATAATCCATCTTACTCTGTTGACTCAAATTTACACATATTTCTTTTGAAAGCCATTTGGTACACAGGCATATATTCGCAAGCTTTACCGTAGAAAATGAGTTTTAGAAGGTATTGAATTAAGTTTTCCAAACAATAGCTCTGTTGAAGTTTCTCAATAGCATTAAATAAAAAGCAGTTTTATTGCTTTGTTGATGTTGCCTACAAAATGAGTTAACTCCATTCTATTCCATGGACAGATGGAATCACTACCACTAAAGGAACCATCTTGTAAAAGCATGCTGTTACTGAAGTACGGTTGAGTTGGAGAGGATCAGATGAGGACAACTTTATTATATTTAAAAGAAAATATCTATTATACAATTCTATAGCTTCTTGAGGTTATCTTTATTGAAACTTATCAGTTTCTCTGAATATGACTGATCAGTGAGTTTCTGAGAAAGCCTACCAGTTTCTAGTTGACAGTAAACTCAATAGAAACAGAAAATATAATTTTGTTGACTAAAACTTTCCCAGTAAGCTAATTTAGTTTAATTAATTAATTTAATTTCCAAAGAAACTAATTTAGTTTCTAGAATTTTCACTGATTAGTACTCATCTGCAATATCTTTTTAGTGAACTATTATATAAGAAATACATTGACAAGCAAGGTTATATAATATTTAAGAGAGGTAATCTATGATACAAAAAATGGAATATCCTACAATATAAGGAATGTTGGAGAAATAATTGAGCATGATATGTCCAGAAATATGTATTTGGGTTATCCCAGAGTTGACTACAACGTTAAAAGAAACCCAAATTCCAGGTACACCTGAAAGAAATATAGAGACAGAAAATATTGTTTCCAATACTTTATGTATACTGCATCATTTAGGTATCACAAAAACTTATAATACAGACATAATTACCTTTCTAGCTTTATAGATATAGAAAACTGAAAGTTAGGCTATCATATCACTTAAGTGGCATATATGACTATCATTTAAGGGCAGAATATTGGTGCAAACTCAGCTCTATTTTCAATCAAAAAATTTAGGGAATTCAATTATTTCTGTCCTCCAATTTAAAGAAAACTGTATGCAAAAACTTGAGAATCTTGGATAAAAAGCATAATTGTATTTTCCTAGAGAGATGGACCGCAAGATTCTGAAATGGGTCTGTGAACCAAAAAAGGCCTTTGGGTAATAAATTTCTTAGGCATTAATGAGGAATCTCAATTGAAACAAACAAACAAATGTTTCTAAATTTATGCAGAAGAGGTTTTCAAATTCTTGTAGACTCATGGTTCTACTGAGAGGCTGATTTAGTGGTTTTCTTTGAATTTCACTTTGGATAGTTATTTTTAACTCAAAAGCTGAAATAACACAAAATTGACACACAAATGTGTTGCATACCAAATTTTAATAATTTGCATCAATCAACACATTAATGTGTGCTGATTAATAAAATTTCTTAAGTCATCACGCATTGAAAATTATTCTAAGATTGCAACGCAAGACATCATCACAACTTACATGTCTGAGTCCGGTTTTATGACTATTATACCACCACACTCTCGGAAAAAGAAAGTCTCTTTTAATAAGTTACCTGGTGAGGTGAAAGCTCATAGAACCAAAACTGCTGCACACAGTCTCAAAATATGGCTAATAAGAACAGTTCATTAGATTGATGAATTGTGATATTATCTAGAGTATCAGACTGCTCTCTTTTGATGAGGTGGGAGAGATGGTATCCCAGCTGCATGGAGGGGAGGAGGAAATATGGAATACACAATGCTATGTGTTGAATTTCTAGGTTGAAAATTTCTAGGTTGAAATCCACAAAATTTCTAAGTTGAAATCCAACCCCTACCACCTCAGAATATGACCCGATTTGGAGACAGTGTCTTTACAGATATAATCAAGTTAAGATGATATCATTAGGGCAGTTCCCTAATCCAGTATTAATGATGTCCACAGACAAAGGGGAAATTTGGAGATAGTCATGCACACAGGAAAGATGTCATATGAATATCAAGGCAGAGATCAGGGTGATGCATCTACAAGCCAAGGAACACTTAAGATTGCTAGCAAATCACCAGAAACTAGGAGAGAGTAATGGAACAGATTCTCCTTCAAGACAGCAAAAGGAACTTACCCTGCCTATGCCTTGGTCTTAGACTTGCAGCCTCCAGAGCTAGAGACAATACACTTCTGTTGTGCAAGCCACCAAGTTTGCCATATTTTGTTACAACAGCTCTAGTCAACCAACCAACAAAACTTTTTACACAGTTTTTCAATCAGACCACTTTCGAGCCTCAACCATATCCTTACATTCAGTGGTAACTGGTGTTGCCAATTTCTTAGTATTTTGAAGGTTTTATGGCTCAGACTGAGTTATCTGATTTCTCCAGTATTGACAGTGCTTTCATAGGTCTGATAAATCAGTTATAATTTGTCTTTTTACTTGATATTCTCTACTTTCAAATTTTGTACTTATCATCACCCCAATTGTTGAAGCCTTTAGAAAATTTTCTTTCTGACCATTTTATTGGGTTTGTGGAAGGCAAGGACATAAATTCAAAAGTTCTGGCACACCTTCAACTGAAAGTTCCATTAATTGACTTAGAAAATGAAACCATTATAATTTGATCATGCAAAATAAACATATCCAATAAAATATTTACTTTATATTTATATTTTTATTGAAAAGAAGGTCCCTCTGCCAATTTTTTTTTTAAACTACTAAGTTGTGGATTCTGTGCAAAAACTTGTTTGAATCTAATGACGTGGAAAATTATCCTAGTGCTCAGTTGCACTCTTAATTATAACACACATTTATTTTTCTTTTATAACATTTTAATATACATTCATGAGTCAAGGGAATCAAATGTGTAGATTTCTCAAAGATTACGGTGTCTTAAGTCTTAGCCCACAATCTTCAGCTGTTAACATTAACCTCTACCATTCATTACAATTGCCAAAATTAAATCAGAGATGGAAACAGAATGAACTTGAAATTAACAAGCAGAATACAGAAAAAACATATTTTTTTACAATTTCCAATGGCTTTGCACTGATAGAACTTAATATATTGGCTGACAGGTTAGACACTTGTATATGAGGGTCTTATCTGTAAAATAAAGTAAATAATGAAAGCATCATTCATTCATTCACTCATCAATCTTTAGTGATGGACAAACTAAACTTATGGCATTTAATGAGATGTCCCACTAATGTTCAACTGCCCTCACTTGTTAAATGGCTGAGTGGGATTAAAGTTCATATGCTGTAGTTGTTGAATAGTTTTCCCCTTCTATTCAACTTTTTTACCTACATATTGACCTAGTTACACTATCATAGTATAAAAAAGTATACTAGAAACAAAGATACTAGAATAGGCAATCTTCAACATGTGCTTACTTTTCAAATGTGTTGCAAACTCTCATAATAGGATTCTTTCACTGCTGAGTTGCCAGATAGTCCTCCAGACCCATGTGGGGGAGGCTCTTTGTCCCTTCCATTTCTTGAGGTATATTTGATAGAGCTAAGGATCCAATAAAACTGTGACTCTCTCTTGAATGATTCTCTGTGTTGTATTAGCTCTTATAATTTCTGGGCATCATGCTTTTAAAGTCAACTAATTGTTTTTCTTTAAACATCTGAAAAATGCAGTGTTTGTATCAATCTTGGTTCAGCCTAGGATAAACCAAAATATTGTTTTCAAAAGATGTTTCCATTCTGATTTTTCTCTGTGGATATCAAATTGGATGCAGACTCCATGTTCCTGCTTTGCCCCATGTATGTCTTTGGCCAAATCTTTAAATGGTTCCTGAGCTTGTAATAAGCATAGTTGTAATGATCCTATTCCAAAATAATTATGCATAATTAGATCATAACAAGGGCTAAGTATACGGCATAGGAAAATTACTCAATGGCAGGAGAACCTTCATGCTAAAGCCAACCCTTTATTAGTTCTCTTTGTTTATAGAATATGGCCACCATGGCTTTTACCTTAACCCCTGTAGAGGCTGCTTAAAACTTATGAACTCAGAGCTGCAATGTAAGCTACTTATCCATGTTTCATGCATGTATATATCTATTGATCCATCCATTGATCTATCAATCTATTATCTATCCACTTTTTTTCTGAGATATCATAACTTCCGGAAGTAAACCAAAGCTATTATCAATGCATGTTTTACAAGTTTTATGAAGATGTCTACAATCTGTGATTTATTTTAAAGATGTTAGAATTGTATCTTTAAAGATATTAGAATTGTATCTAGAAGTTAGAATTGTATCTTTGAATCTTGTCTTCTTAGGTATTATGAAGTTGATAGTTGATATTTATGGGTTTGAACTGGAAAAAAATGGAATAAAATAATTATCTAACTCTCATCCCTACTTATGCTAAAATACCAGTGTTGACATCTCTATATGGCCTTTTCTGAAGTGTTTAGAATTTTATTTTCTCAGGAACCTCTTTTTTAGGTCATTTTTTGTTTCTGCTACACAAAGTTGAGCCCTTTATTTGATTTACAACCATTATACCCAGTAGAACTCTGTTTTGCAGTTACTCATTTGAATAATGTTTACTGGTTTGTTTATAAAAACCCCAAACTGGATCATGAGCTAGTGGCAGACAATGACAGAGTTAATGATCTATTAACTCTAGTACCTGGAATAGTGGTACAGATGGAATAGACATTAAATCAATGTTTGTTGAATATTGTTTCTGCCTGTGTGATTAGTCTATCTGGTTTTAACTGTAAGACAAAAATAATAAAAAAAATCTAAATCTTTTCTACTTGGTTTTTTAAATAAAACATTGGCTGGTTAGTGTTCATGTTTTCATGAAATGATAAAGAAAGACAATGCAATTCCTTGAAACGTCTTAATGCAAAGGTATAATTTGAAGGTAGAAAAATTCATCATATAATTAAAACAATGCCATGTAGATCTCGTTCAACATGAACCAAAATATAACATTTTGCAAATATCTTCTCAGTAATTGATATCTATTCATAAGGGTGTTATTTGTACTTCTACAATTATCTGAAGTTCATTAATATCTATCTCAGTTCGTGCATTCTATTGTGTGAAGATATCTTCATCACTTTGAAAACCGAATTCACATTTATTAAAATATAAATTTTTCTATATGTAATATTTATTAGTTTTCTATTATTATTTAAAGTGTCAAATTTTCTAAAATTTACATTTTACCATATAAAAATAAAGAATACAAATTAAATAAGAACTTATTAAAGATAAAAATGTGTGGAAACTATTTCCTCATTCTGAATCTAGATAAAATTAAGTAACCTTTCAATTTTTATTAATTTTCTAATCATGTTTCTCCTGTTTTTGCATATTAACATATCTTGTATATTTTATGATGTCTTATTAAATGACATATTTTATAATGCATTCAAATGGGTGTGTGCATGGACATATTGAATTTATTTGCTCCTTTCTTCATTTGACACATTCTAATTTACCACAGCTTTTATGTGAAAATATAAATAAGCAAAAACATACATAGCTGTTATTCCAGTTATTCCACTAAACCATCTCAAACATTGCCAATATTAGCTTTTTAAAAATCTATGCATGCAAAAGCAAGAAGAACTACAATCCTGCAGCCTGTGGAACAAAAACCACATTCACAGAAAGACAGACAAGATGAAAAGGCAGAGGGCTATGTACCAGATGAAGGAACAAGATAAAACCCCAGAAAAACAACTAAATGAAGTGGAGATAGGCAACCTTCCAGAAAAAGAATTCAGAATAATGATAGTGAAGATGACCCAGGACCTCAGAAAAAGAATGGAGGCAAAGATCTAGAAGATGCAAGAAATGTTTAACAAAGACCTAGAAGAATTAAAGAACAAACAGAGATGAACAAAATAATAACTGAAATGAAAACTACACTAGAAGGAATCAATAGCAGAATAACTGAGGCAGAAGAATGGATAAGTGATCTGGAAGACAGAATGATGGAATTCACTGCTGCGGAAAAGATTAAAGGAAAAAAGAATGAAAAGAAATGAAGACAGCCTAAGAGACTTCTGGGACAACATTAAATGCAACAACATTCACATTATAGGGGTCCCAGAAGGAGAAGAGAGAGAGAAAGGACCAGAGAAAATATTTGAAGAGATTATAGTCAAAAACTTCCCTAACATGGGAAAGGAAATAGCCACCCAAGTCCAGGAAGCTCAGTGAGTCCCATACAGGATAAACCCAAGGAGAAACACGCTGAGACACATAGTAATCAAATTAGAAAAAATTAAAGACAAAGAAAAATTATTGAAAGCAGCAAGGGAAAAATGACAAATAACATACAAGGGAACTCCCATAAGGGTAACAGCTGATTTCTCAGCAGAAACTCTACAAGCCAGAAAGGAGTGGCATGATATACTTAAAGTGATGAAAGGGAAGAACCTACAACCAAGATTACTCTACCCGGCAACGATCTCATTCAGATTCGATGGAGAAATCCAAAGCTTTACAGACAAGCAAAAGCTAAGAGAATTCAGCACCACCAAACCAGCTCTACAACAAATGCTAAAGGAACTTCTCTAAGTGGGAAACACAAGAGAAGAAAAGGACCTACAAAAACAAACACAAAACAATTAAGAAAATGGTCATAAGAACATACATATCAATAATTACGTTAAACGTGAATGGATTAAATGCTCCAACCAAAAGACACAGGCTCGCTGAATGGATACAAAAACAAGACCCATATATATGCTGTCTACAAGGGACCCACTTCAGACCTAGGGACACATGAAGACTGAAAGTGGAGGGATGGAAAATGATATTCCATGCAAATGGAAATCAAAAGAAAGCTGAAGTGGCAATACTCATATCAGATAAAATAGACTTTAAAATAAAGAATTTTACAAGAGATAAGGAAGGGCACTACATAATGATCAAGGGATCAATTCAAGAAGAAGATATAACAATTATAAATATATATGCACCTACCATAGGAGCACCTCAGTACATAAGGAAACTGCTAACAGCTACAAAAGAGGAAATCGACAGTAACACAATAATAGTGGGGGACTTTAACACCTCACTTACACCAATGGACAGATCATCCAAAATGAGAATAAATAAGGAAACAGAATATTTAAATGACACAATAGACCAGATAGATTTAATTGATATTTATAGGACATTCCATCCAAAAACAGCAGATTACACTTTCTTCTCAAGTGCGCATGGAACATTCTCCAGGATAGATCACATCTTGGGTCACAAATCAAGCCTCAGTAAATTTAAGAAAATTGAAATCATATCAAGCATCTTTTCTGACCACAACTCTATGAGATTAGAAATGAATTACAGGGAAAAAAACGTAAAAAACATGAACACATGGAAGCTAAACAATACGTTACTAAATAACCAAGAGATCACTGAGAAATAAAAGAGGAAATCAAAAAATACCTAGAGACAAATGATAATGAAAACACGATGATCCAAAACCTATGGGATGCAACAAACGCAGTTCTAAGAGGGAAGTTTATAGCTATACAAGCCTACCTCAAGAAACAAGAAAAATCTCAAATAAACAACCTAACCTTACACCTAAAATAATTAGAGAAAGAAGAACAAACAAAACCCAAAGTTAGCAGAAGGAAAGAAATCATAAAGATCACAGCAGAAATAAATTAAATAGAAAGAAAGAAAACAATAGCAAAGATCAATAAAACTAAGAGCTGGTTCTTTGAGAAGATAAACAAAATTGCTAAACCATTAGCCAGACTCATCAAGAAAAAGAGGGAGAGGACTCAAATCAATAAAATTAGAAATGAAAAAGGAGAAGTTACAACAGACACAGCAGAAATACAAAGCATCCTAAGAGACTACTACGAGCAACTCTATGCCAATAAAATGGACAACCTGGAAGAAATGGACAAATTCTTAGAAAGGTATAACCTTCCAAGACTGAAGCAGGAAGAAATAGAAAATATGAACAGACAAATCACAAGTAATGAAATTGAAACTGTGATTAAAAGTTGTCCAACAAACAAAAATCCAGGACCAGATGGCTTCACAGGTGAATTCTATCAAACATTTAGAGAAGAGCTAACACCCATCCTGCTCAAACTCTTCCAAAAAATTGCAGAGGAAGGAACACTCCCAAACTCATTCTTTGAGGCCACCATCACCCTGATACCAAAACCAGACAAACATACTACAAAAAAAGAAAATTACAAACCAATATCACTGATGAATATAGATGCAAAAACACTAGCAAACAGAATCCAACAACACATTAAAAGGATCATACACCATGATCAAGTGGGATTTATCCCAGCGATGCAAGGATTCTTCAATATACACAAATCAATCAATGTGATACACCATATTAACAAATTGAAGAAGAAAAACCATATGATCATCTCAATAGATACAGAAAAAGCTTTTGACAAAATTCAACACCCATTTATGATAAAAACTCTCCAGAAAGTGGGCATAGAGGGAACTTACCTCAACAAAATAAAGGCCATATATGACAAACCCACAGCAAACATCATTCTCAATGGTGAAAAACTGAAAGCATTTCCTCTAAGATCAGGAACAAGACAAGGATGTCCACTCTCACCACTATTATTCAACATAGTTTTGGAAGTTCTAGCACGACAATCAGAGAAGAAAAAGAAATAAAAGGAATACAAATTGGAAAAGCAGAAGTAAAACTGTCACTGTTTGCAGATGACATGATACTATACATAGAGAATCCTAAAGATGCCACCAGAAAACTACTAGAGCTAATCAATGAATTTGGTAAAGTTGCAGGATACAAAATTAATGCACAGAAATCTCTTGCATTCCTATACACTAATGATGAAAAATCTGAAAGAGAAATTAAGGAAACACTCCCATGTACCATTGCAATAAAAAGAATAAAATACCTAGGAATAAACCTACCTAGGGAGACAAAAGACCTGTATGCAGAAAACTATAAGACACTGATGAAAGAAATTAAAGATGATACAAACAGATGGACAGATATACCATGTTCTTGGATTGGAAGAATCAATATTGTGAAAATGTCTATACTACCCAAAGCAATCTACAGATTCAATGCAATCCCTATCAAATTACCAATGGCATTTTTTATGGAACTAGAACAAAAAATCTTAAAATTTGTATGGAGACACAAAAGACCCCGAATAGCCAAAGCAGTCATGAGGGAAAAAAAACAGAGCTGGAGGAATCAGACTCCCTGACTTCAGACTATACTACAAAGCTACAGTAATCAAGAGAACATGGTACTGGCACAAAAACAGAAGCATAGATCAATGGAACAAAATAGAAAGCCCAGAGATAAACCCATGCACCTATGGTCAACTAATCTATGACAAAGGAGGCAAGGATATGCAATGGAGAAAAGACAGTCTCTTCAATAAGTGGTGCTGGGAAAACTGGACAGCTACATGTAAACGAATGAAATTAGAACACTCCCTAACACCATACACAACAATAAACTGAAAATGGATTAGAGACCTAAATGTGAGACCGGACACTATAAAACTCTTAGAGGAAAACAAAGGAAGAACACTGTTTGACACAAATCACAGAAAGATCTTTTTTGATCCACCTCTTAGAGTAATGGAAATAAGAACAAAAATAAACAAATGGGACCTAATGAAACTAAAAGCTTTTGCACAGCAAAGGAAACCATAAACAAGACAAAAAGACAACCCTCAGAATGGGAGAAAATATTTGCAAATGAATCAATGGATAAAGGATTAATCTCCAAAATATATAAACAGCTCATGCAGCTCAATATTAAAGAAGCAAACAACCCAATCCAAAAATGGACAGAAGACCTAAATAGACATTTCTCCAAAGAAGACCTACAGTTGGCCAAGAAGCAAATGAAAAGCTGCTCAACAACACTATTAGAGAAATGCAAATCAAAACTACAATGAGGTATCACCTCATACCAGTAAGAATGGCCATCATTAGAAAATCTACACGGGGCTTCCCTGGTGGCGCAGTGGTTAAGAATCTGCCTGCCAATGCAGGGGACACAGGTTCGAGCCCTGGTCTGGGAAGATCCCACATGCCACGGAGCAACTAAGCCCGTGAGCCACAACTACTGAGCCTGCGCGTCTGGAGCCTGTGCTCCACAACGGAAGAGGCCGCGACAGTGAGAGGCCCACGCACCGCGATGAAGAGTGGCCTCCGTTTGCCACAGCTGGAGAAAGCCCTCGCACAGAAACGAAGACCCAACACAGCCAAAAATAAATAAATAAATTTATTAAAAAAAAAAAAGAAAATCTACAAACAACAAATGCTGGAGAGGGTGTGGAGAAAAGGGAACCCTCTTGCACTGTTGGTGGGAATGTAAATTGATACAGCCACTATGGAGAACAGTATGGATGTTCTGTAAAAAAGTAAACATAGAGTTACCATATGACCCAGCAATCCCACTACTGGGCATATATCCAAAGAAAACCATAATTCAAAAAGACGCATGCACCCCAATATTCATTGCAGCACTATTTACAATAGCCAGGTCATGGAGGCAACCTAAATGCCCATCGATAGACGAATGGATAAAGAAGTTGTCATACATGTATACAATGGAATATTACTCAGCCATAAAAAGGAACGAAATTGGGTCATTTGTTGAGATGTGGATGGATCTAGAGACTGTCATACAGAGTGAAGTAAGTCAGAAAGAGAAAAACAAATATCGTATATTAACACATGTATGTGGAACCTAGAATAATGGTACAGATGAACCGGGTTGCAGGGCAGAAGTTGAGACACAGATGTAGAGAACAAATGTATGGACACCAAGGGGGGAAAGCTGTGGGTGGGTGGGGATGGTGGTGTGATGAATTTGGCGATTGGGATTGGCATGTATACACTGATGTGTATAAAATTGATGACTAGTAAGAACCTGCTGTATAAATAAATAAAATTTTAAAAAAACTAATACAAAAAAAAAACTATCTAATTTAAGGTATTTAAAAATTTATTTTCTGAGAAATCTTGATTTGCTTTCATGTGGATTATTAATACATCCTAGTAACATAGTTCAGATATATAACTTTAAACTTAAAATGTGTACATATTTGAAGAATTATGAATAAATAAAGTTATAAATACCTGTGAAAAATCTGCAGATCAGATACAAAATGACCATACACTTGTCTCTGTTTGGAAAATCTCATACCTTCAGTAACAGAGTCTATTTTTGGAGTTAAAAACTAGTTCGGTCACAACACAAGTGGCATGACTGAAGGCTTGGGTAATGGGCTATAAAATCTTTTCCATCTAGGTCACTGATTGAATTGAGACTGCCACGAAGGTAGGCAGAAAAACAATGATTGCTGCCATTTAAGAAATGTCGAATAATGTGAAATAAGAATACTGTCTCAATTCTAGTAGACATTATTTTCCATTTACCTATCTAACACACATTCACATATGCAAGGTTCAACACACACACATACACACACAGAGACTCTTCATGCTTCAGAGCAGAATAAAATTATAAAATTATTCTGGGGTGATTCTTCCGCTCTGAAATTGTAAGGCAGAACAGAAAATATTGTGCTTAATTTGTCCAAGCAGTGTCATCAGGAAATTTCTCTTCCAGAATTAAAGTGGTGCACTTGACCAGGGGAAATCTAAACTCTGATTTTTACCACTTTGTAGGCTATAGTGAACTGAAGTAAGTTTCTTTGTTCTTTTACTGTATGGTCCTTGAATGCTGTTTATTATTTGAAGGAAGCAACATTTTGTCTGAATGATTCTACCAAATAAAAATGGAAAAAGAATTTAGTTTGATCAGCAAAGAATGTAGAAATTTACTTAAGTAGTAAAGAATGTGGCTGTCTGACTTTGGTATTATGTTACACCTCACGGTTCAGGCATCTTGTTTGCCTTAAATGGTTTCACAAGCAGGAGGGTTGACCCAGAGCAGATTCGCAGTGGCTGTACAGAGCACAGCTAAACAGCAGATTTAATGAGGTTGGAATTTCACACAATGCCTTATTAAAAGAATTCAGGCAACAGGGAGAGCAGTTGAATTGCAGTTGCCCATGGCTTTACATCAAGAAGCAAAACTTTTCTCCACAAATAGTTTATAAGAGATCAAAAATAGATGCCAATTACATTTAGCTTTAAGATTCAAACTTTGGGGGGAGAGGAATGGGGACTCATGTCTTCCCTTTGTTAGAATTAAGAAAGTCCCATTCATGATCCAAGAGTATAGACCTTTATTTACTGCTCTAAAGTCAAAAAGGATCAAACATTTCTCCTAAAATATTTTGACATGGCCAGAATTTTCCTGTAGTTTCCCCACTTGGCAGCACCTACCATCTTATACTGCATTTCTTTCTTTGCTTGTCTGATAGTCTTACTTAACTTAGAACTCCTTGAAGACAGGCATCAGAGCACCTGTAAACAATTAATAAATGATTGTAGCATGAATATTGAATGAACATAAGTGTAACAAACTCATATACTCTGGGTTAAACTGAGACATAAATTGCTCAGACATTTTCACTCTATCTTATGCCCTCAAGAAGCAACAATTTAAGAATTCAATACACAGCTCATCTTTCTATGAAGCTAATCATCAGCTTTAACGTTGTAAATTCAACATCCAGTTTTATGAAATTTCCCCATCTTTTTCCTCATTGAAAAATAGTCCCAGGTTGGTTATTTTATATCTCATTATTTAGACCTGGGCATAAAACTTCAGCTAAAAAGCAGACCACTTCAGCCTCTGGGTGTTTGATGTTAGTGGTGAGAACACCCTCCCCTTACATTAGAAATATGTGACTCTGGGCATTTCCACATAACTTTTGTTTGACCTTTAACTACATTTTCTCAAACAGTCATACGAGCTAGAGGGAGTTGGTGTAGCAGTAGAGTGATTATAAAATTTATCATCTAGATTTGGACCATTTTATCTACAACAAAAAAAAAGGAAGAGGAGGAAAGAGGAGTAGGGGAAGCAGAAGGGGAAGGGGACAGAAGAGAAGGAGGAAGAAGAAGAAGAGAAGAAGAAGAAGGAGGAAGAGGAGGAGGAGGAGGAGGAGAAAAAAAGAGAGAAAGAAAGAAAGAGAAAGGAAGGAAGGAAGGAAGGAAAGAAGGAAGGAAGGAAAACTGGGCGGGATGCTGGGACCACAGGCATAACAGACTTTCATCAAGAAACCAAAGCAAAGCATCAGGCCACCCTGGAGTGAAGAAATGATCCAGTGAACAACTCTGCCTTCCTCCCAGTTGATTCCTAGTTGGTTTCCCAACTTTTGCCTTTCTAATGTTTATATAAAGCCTTGATTAGAGCTTGACTGGAAGTGTTGAGTGCTCATTTCTCTTTTGATAGAAGAAGTTAAGATTATTTCCCCCTCCCACCCCTCCGCAAGATATCATTGAATAGTGGTCTTCAAATTGGGATTCTTTCCAAGAATAGTCATGCATACAGTTTTAATGAAGTAGCTCTTCACCTACTCTTTCCTAGCATGGCATAGGTTTTTATTTTTTTTAAATTCCTTTTCTTAATTTAAAAACTATACACTGAAAAAGAGAAATTTTTACACACATTGATCCCTTCAGATATTGTAAATTACTATTGCTGTCATGGATGCCTTCATTAAGGCACCTTGATCCCACTATGTAAGCTTTTGTTTTTCCCCATCTTATGCATATTTCTGTTAAGACAGAAATAGGGAATAAAAATGGTACATTTCCGTTCCTGTAGAATGTTCTTAAATCAGATATATGGTAGATTATTGGTGGGGCGATTGATGACAATTTTCATTTAATGACCTCACCTCTGCCAAATCCCTACTATCTTCAAAGAAGGTATTGCTCTTGAGAAAATATATGGTTAGAGTAAAGCAGTGAGCTTCAGTAGGAAATAATAAACTCTTTAAAATAGCTTTCATTCACTATTTAATGTAAGCAAATTTTAAAAGTTATTTGCAATCTCTATTCCTAAAATGCATCATTAGGTGGAAAGAAAAGAATCTAGAAATATCCAATGTAACACAGATTACTCACTCTAGTATCTTTAAATGTAACTAGAGTGCTGTGGAGTACACCCTATTTTTTCAGTTTTAATGGGTACAATTTGCAGATAAAGAATTATTTATTTTGGGTGTGATTTGCCTTATTCAATAATGTAGTTAAATCTTATCAAATACTATCATGAAATATTTATTAATTATAATAAATCATCTTACCTCAATTTAATTATTACATGTTAAAATATTTTCTACTTTCTACTAACAAATAAAATAATGCTAATGTTGGACTGATTACTCTTCAGTAGCATATTTTTTTTCCTCCATTAAATACACAGAAAAATTTTGATTGTGATGCCTAATTAAAATAATGCAGTTATTCTCAGTTAATTTTTCCCAGAAGCTGAATGTCAGAGTTGAACCCATGAATGAACATATTTTCTGAAAGAACATAATATATTTATTACATCCTCTGTTGCTTAAATAATCTATAATTTTTTTGCTTTTCATTACACTAAATTATTGTAAGTTAAGAAATGAGATATAGCATAAAATTTATCCAACTTAAATTACTTATATTAAATTCATATTTTAATTTTATTTAACTATTTTTATCATTTATCTTACACGATACTCTCTGGACTTTGTTTTTCTCTCTCTTTTTTTGATATTCCTCAAATGTATATTAACAGATGCATTTGAGTTGGAAAATATAAAGTGAAACTTTTTCTCATACGAAGTGTCTGGTTTGACTAATCGGTATGCCAGTAGAACAAACATTATTTCTAAAGTTATAATATCAAAGACAAGTCCCTGAAATGAACTAAATCTGGAAACTCTTAAGTTTGGCAAAACAAACAAACAAAAAGTTTAAAGCACATGAAAAAATAAAAATATTCCATCAGATTGCATCGTTAAAGATGTTATAGTATTTGTGTTCCCAATCAACCAGTTCTGAGAATCTTAGGTAAATCGAAGTATTTATAAGGCAAAAGAATAATAGGCTTAATTAAATGGTGATTAGATATGTCTAGGAAAGTAGGGATTTAACATGGTGAAATCACCTAAGAAGAATGTTGGCATTGTCTATGTCCTTCTAAATTTGAACATTCATATGCCCTATGTTTCAGAATTTTATTCCTAGGTATGCTCCCAAGAGACAACCTTGCCCAGGAAAGCCAGAGACCTGTGTGAGAATATCATAACAGCAAAAAACTGGAAATAATCCAAACACCCACCATGGCAGACTGGATGAATAACCATGTGTTATTCACACATTGGCATATACTACAGTAGTCAAAATAAATAAACTATAGCAATGTGCCATAACATGAATGAATCTTAGCAACAAACTCTCAATAAAACTTTTTTTGAACTGCTTTACAGAAATTAAGTAAACAAATGACACAAAAGACTGGATCACCAAAAGACAAAAAAGCCTGAAAAACAAATCTGTGCACGTGTCTTTGGTTTCAAATTCCTGGCTTTCATTATAAGTGAAATATTGATAATTGCTAATTGACTTATCAGTTGGAATAGAAAATTGAAAATCATATTCGATAATAGTACATCATGGGATTTTTAGTATAGGTGATATGAAAGAACTAAGTGTCTTTGCTGAATAACAAAATACTTTAAATTGGAATCTTCCCATTTTTCCAATGTTGAGTCTATTAAGATCATTGCAGCTGATTCAGGTCAATGTGGAAAATACGATTGTATCAATCATCATGTTTACTAGCTCCATGTATAATATTGTAGACTGGAGTCGGTTTCAAAGCATTTATTTTGCCCAGATTAGAACATTTTATTTTAATGCATTTGCAAGCATTCTTAAAACAATTCACACATGACACCGTTTATAATACAGAGTAGAAATTTAGAAATATTTGTTAATGAGAGAACTTGAAATATGCATATAAATCAACACATCCCTCCCTGACACAGGAATTGAAATCTTTTTTCATCCAAGTAAACCTGTTTACAAAAACTTAGCACTATCTGCTATTAAGAGCAAAAATAATTGTCTATTTAAAGAACTATTGGAACTCTGCCAACTGGGTCTGAACCCACATTTATTTTTCAACAGATGAGAATTAGTAATAAAATTCAGAATGGATTTCAGTTAATGAGCATTTATTTGTACCTACTGAATATAGAGTAATATGCATATTAGAAAAACTAACACATAATTTAGTTCTTCCCTCACTTTCCCAAAATTTCTTTACTTTTTTACCAAGGTGTAAAATAACATGCTACAGTACTACGAATATGCCATGCAGATGTCATCATTTCTTTAGTCTTGGCAGAACAAGCCCCAGGCAAGATTGTGAAGGAAAAGATTGGCCTTGACATCACCGGACCTACTTTAGGCAGTTTTCCCCTCCTCTTCATGGTACTTTTCTTTGCATCCTTAAGGAATTCCATCTTTGTGAAATTCCCTGACCCCTGCCAATTAAATCTGTTCTCAACAAAGGGTTCAGTCTCACTTGTTCCTCCTTCACTGTCAATTTATGGAAAGATATTACTTTACCAGGGTTCTTGACATTTTAAGCCATCTTTCTAATTGTGGAATCAGTGGCTTTGTCCCCTGGAAAGCCCAATCAACTGTTTAAGTAGGCTTGTCTTCTAAAGTAAAAGTCAAAGCTGACCTGGCTTTCTGGAAAAAAAAAAAAGAAAAAAAGGAAACTTACCAAAGAGTCATTTCTTTAAGCAAACATGGTTGATTGAAAGATTAATGCCCAATTAGTGATTCTAAGGTCATCAATTAAACGTCCTGACCACTGAGTCAATGATGATGGCAGTTACTGTATACAGGGCTTGTCATTGTTTGCAGATCTGTCTCTTAGCTTTACGACCAGTGAAACACATTGTTCAAACTGAGCTCTGTCAACCTTAATTGTTTCACACTAGAGTAGCTCATCTGCCGCTGTCATTTCCCAGGTATTAATATTGATTCAAGCTCACTCTAGTGTCTCCCAGAAGCCTTTCTTCTTCCAACATTTGATAGGATTATTTGCCCTATTCCACATTGTCATATAGCAACTTTTTTTTAGTATTTAACTGTTTTCTGGGCCCATCATGTGACCAAAACAGCATTGAGAGCCTATCTGAATTATTGGCATTGGCAACACCAATTGTTTAACTTAAATCCTTTCCTAATTTTCCTAGAATATAAACTTCATAAACACAAGATTTATGTGAGCCTAGGATGGGCACATAGTGAGTACCTATTTTGTAAATAGCTAAGGGGAATTTAGCATCAGATTTTCCTGGAAATAAAAGAAAGGAGAATATATACCTTTTGACTGATACCCTGGTTTTAATTTAAAAATGTGCCTGAAGAGAAGACAGTCCTCTGTTACCCACATAACTCATTCTATACAAAAGTAGGAGTGGAGTCTGGGGTCACAAAGGATTGTAAGGAAGTATGTTTGGTGTGTGCAAAAGAGACACATCAGAAGGAATGTTAAATAAGCTTAGGAGGGATATATAGAAAAAAAAGGAAATATTGAGGTTTTTTTCTGCTTTCATGTTTGTATTATCCCAAAGGGCAAACGTACCAAGTTTATTAATATAAGAGCATTTCTACATGGAAGTGGATGTAAATTTCTCTCTCTCCCTCTCCCTCGCCTCCTTCCTCTCCCTCCTCTTTCATCCGGGATTGCAAACTAAAATACTGCTTTGGGGGAAATATTTCTAAGATTTGAAGAGGATTTGCACTTCTTCCTACTGTGTTTAATTCTTTTAGAAGACCCATGCAAACAAAACCATTGATTCACAGCATGAAGTTTCACTACCACAGCTATTTATTTCTTTTTCTTAATTCATAATATGAGGTTGGTTTTGAACTTGAGACCTAAAAGCAGAAACCTGTATACTGTAGTACCAATCTGCTAAGCCATCCAAGTTTCTTCATATACTTATTTATGAAATTGTTTTAGGATATGTGAAAATCAGTTTTATTTAGATTATTGATGTAATATACTTTCAAAAATGAAGTTAAATATTAAATGTTATAGCACCTAACCTTCAGATATACTTAATATAAAATTGATAAAGAAGGTACTTAATGAAATACCATTCATTAAAGAGATTAGACGGCAACAGCAATGTAGAGGATTATAGTTGAATAAGGTAACATTAGTATAAATAAATAAAAACCTCTGGTGCAGTTATTATTATAAGCACTGGACACACAACAAACTTCTTTAACATGTCTGCAGACATTCATTTAAAGGTTGCTCTGTTGATGGATAACTAAGCTTCACTATTCACCAACCTCCTCCCCTGGGCCTGACTCCAAGATGCAGATTCATGACAGATGTGTTTGAATTTCTCAATTGTGAGAGGAAGAAAATTTTTTTTCCTGAGTGTATCCTAACTGCCTTTGGAACTATAAAGCTATACGAAGACCAGGGCATGATTTAGTGCTTTTTAAAATTACAGTGAGTTTTGACTTCCATATTTGTGCAACATATATTTCACCACATCAAGTAATCAACATTCTTTTTCAGAGTCACCACCACGTATAATGGCCAATTGCCAAGTTAAGAATGTGGTGTGCCATCTTTTCATTTAAAGGTCATTCACACACTAGGTTTGAGGAGACCCTTCTCTTCACTAGGAAACTGCATATCAAAGAGCCTACTTTGCAAGTATGTACATGCATATGATCCATGACCCTTGCTGTCACAATCTCCTTTCTGTACATTTCCAGAATCTTTCTTGTAAGAGGATTTGAAACCTTTGTGGAATACTACACATGTGGTATAGCTGATCTCTTCATAGAGAAAACGTAAGATGAGATATATTTGGATATTTGCATAATAGACTCAGAGCATTAACAGTAAAAGTAAAATTTAATAATTTAGGTAATACATAAATACAGAGCTTTGAACAAAACAACAAAGGTAGACCTGGAGAACATATTACTAAAGGAAATTTTTATGGTACTATAGAAACAGTGTATTCAAATTATTGAAACTGGTGAAGTAGATATAAAAAATATTTAATCAAATAGCTTAAGGTCTGTGCCCTCATTGAAATGATGGTATTATTATGGTCATTATTTTAATTTTTGAATTGTGGGAATACAAATAAATTTATTTTTTGAGAGTCAAGTGTGTCAGTTTTCTTGGGCTGCCATCACAAAATATCACATAAACAAGAGAAATGTATTGTCTCACAGTTCTGGAGACTAGAAATCCAAAATCAAGGTGTTGGCAATGTTGGTCCCTTCTGAGGGCTGTGACGAAGGATCTGTTCTATGCCTCTCTCCTTGGCTTATAGAAGGCCATCTCCTCCCTATGTCTCTTCACGTCATCTTTCCTATATGAGTGTCCTTGTGTATAAATTTCCCCTTTTTATAAGAACACCAGTCATATTGGATTAGGCTCCATCTTAATGATCTCATTTTAACTTGACAGCCTCTTGTAAAAACCTTATCTCCAAATAAGGTCACAATATGAGATACCAGGGATTCAGACTTCAACATATGATTTTGGGGGGACACAATTCAACCCATAACCAATTTATTGAGGTATAATTTATATGAAGTAAAATGAAATCTTTTTAGGTATGTGCAAATGTATTCACCACCACAATAAAGATATAAAATAGTTTCATCACTCCAAAATATTTTTGCGACACTTTTGGTAGTCAACCCTTCCTATAATGCCAGTGCCTGGCAACCACTGATTTGTTTTCTGTCCTATACTTTTGTCAGGAAAATAAAATTATACATATATAGTCATTAGTATCTAGCTTCTTTCACTAAGCATAACGTTTTGGGGAATCATCCATATGGTTGCATGTACCACAATTTGTTTATCCGTTCATTTATTAGTGGACATTTTGATTGTTTCCAGGTTTTTGGATATTCTAAATAAAGCTTTCTAAATATTTTTATATAGGTCATTATGTGGAAATGTTCAGTTTTATTAATCCTTTTGGGTCAGGTCCCTCAGTTATATGGTAAGTGTATATATCATTTTATAAGAAACCACCATACTGTTTTCTAAAATTGTTCTGCCACTTGGCATACTCAACAGCAAATATGAATGTGCTAATTGTTTTGCATTTTCACCAGCAATTTATATAGTCTGTGTTTTGTTTATTTGATAATTTTTGCCACATTAGTAGGTTTGTTCTGGTGTCTTACTATGGCTCTAATTTAAATTTCCCCAATGACTAATAATGTTGGACATTATTTCATGTGTTTATTTGTCAGTTGTATTTTCTCCATTGCAAAGTAGTGCCTTTGCAAATTTTTCACTCATTTTTTATTGTGCTGTTTGTCCTCTTATTATTGAGTTGTAAGTTCTTTTTACTTTCTGTACTAAATCATTTATCATATATAACTTTTGTGAATATATTTCCAAGTTATAGTTATTTTTTATTTCTTTTATTATGTTCTTCAAAGAGGAAAACATTTTAATTTTGATGAAGTCAAATTTATCAAAATTTGTCTTTTACGTTTTTTGTTTCTGTGTCCTGTCTAAAAAATTGCCAAAGATTTCCTTTTATCTTTTCTACTAGAATTTTTATAATTTTAGAATTATATTGTGATCTTGAATCAATTTCAATTAATTTTAATATGGTTTGGATTAAGGGTAATGTTTCTTCATTTTTTAATTTATTTTTGATTTTGGGTATTCAAATGTTCCAGTAACATTTGTTGAAAAAATTGTATTTTTCCATTAAATTACTTTGGCAAGTTTGTTGAAAATCAATCAGTCACATATTTGTGGGTCCCTTTCCAGAAACACATTCTGTTCTATTGTTCTATATGTTTATTGTTACACAAAATCCCCACAGTTTTAATTAGTGTAACTTAAAATTGTTTTAAAATAAGCTAGCATGAGTTCTCCAGCTTTCCTTTTCTTTCAATTGAAATATAATTCACATATCATGAAAATCTCAATTTTAAAGTGATATAATTCAATTCATAATTTTGTGCAATCGTCACCACTACCTAATTCTAGAAATTTTCATCACCTCAAAAAGAAACCATGTACCCATCAACAGTTACTCCCCATTTCCCTTCCTCCAGTCTTTGGTATGAAAGCCAATGAGACCACTACTCTGGGGGCTCACAGGGTGAGGTCCCTGACCCCATGGGATGAGAGAGTGAAGCCACTTCCACATTAGGCTCAGAGGACAGAGCATATAGTCACAGAGATTATTCTCGGGCATTGAAATCTAATGGAATTTTCTCTTCTGGGTTTTAGACTTGCTTGTGACATATTTTCCTTCCAATTTAACACATTTAGAATGAGAATGCCTATCTTATGCTTGCCCCACCATTGCATTTTTGAAGCTGATAACTTCTTTCCTAGGTTTCACAGATACACCGATGGGGAGAAATTTTGTCCCAGGGTGGACCAGACACAAGGTCTCACCCATACCTGATTTTGATGATTTAGAACATTAGACTTGGTACTTCCTGAATTGATTATAACATGTAGGAAAGAAGTCTATGTGAAGATGCAGGTAGTGGTTGGAGTGATGCATATATAAGCCAAGAACACTGAGAAGTGCCAGCCACCATCAGAATCTAAAAGAGTCAAGGAAGGGTCCTCTGCTAGAAGTTTCAGAGAAAGCATGGCCCTGCCTACACTTTGATTTTGGACTTGTTGCCCCCAGTAATGTGAGAGAATAGATTTCTGGTACTTTATAATAAGTCACTCAGTTTGTAGTAGTTTGTTATGGCAGTGCTAGAAAACTAATACAGACAGTTAATTATATTTTAATGTGATTTAAAATAAGAGAAAAAAATGTATGTTTATTCTTATGTTTGCCATTTCTAGTGCTCTTTATTCATTCTTTATTTATTCATTCTTATAGATACAAATTTCCATTTGATATTATATTCCTTACCCTTGAATATCTAACTTAAATATTGCTTATACTATAAGTCTGCTGGCAATGAATTCCCTCTGCTTTTTAAAAATATCTGAAAAAAAGTCTTTATTTCACATTTAAAGATTTATTTTTTGAAAGATATTATTACTGGCTATAGAATTTTCAGTTGACATTTGGTTTCTTTATTGGAATATAGTTGCTTTACAATATTGTGTTAGTTTCTACTGTACAGCAAAGTGAATCAGCTCTATGTATACATATATCCCCTCCTTTTTGGATTTCCTCCTCATTTAAGTCACCACAGAGCACTGAGTAGAGTTCCTGTGTTATATATTAGGTTCTCATTACTTATCTATTTTATACATAGTAGTGTATATATGTCAAACCCAAATCTCCCAATTCATCCCACCCTGCCCCCCTTTCCCCTTTAGTATCAATACATGACAGTTTACTTTTTCATTTAGTATTTGAAAAATACTGCTCCATTGTCTTCTGGATGTCTTCATTTCTGTTGAGAATTCTGCTGTATTTTTATTATTTTCTTGATTGTCTTCAAGACTTTATCTTTGGTTTCCATTTTGCTGTTATGTCTAAGTGACTTTTATTTGTCTTTTTTCTTCTTTTTTTCTCTTTGTATTTACCTTGCATGTAGCTCTATGAGCTACATTAATTAATATTAATCAATGGCCACAAAGCACTATAATTCTAATTCTATAATTCTAAATCTGTTTATACATGTTTTTTGTTTTTTCCATTAAATCTTTTAACATACTAATCATTGTTATTTTCAAGACTCAGTCTAATAGATACTTTATTTGGGTTTTCTCTGAGTTTGGTTCTATGGATTGCATTATTTCTTGATTAAGGCTTGTGTGTGTGTGTGCGTGTGTGTATCTCATAACTTTATTGCATGCTAGACATCAAATGTAGAAGGACAATAGAAACTGAGATCAAGAGTATTTATACCAAAAAAAGAAAGAGTATTTATACCCAATAATGGGCACCTCAGTTCTTCTGCACAGCCACTAGTGTGGGGAGTTGTCAATCTAAGATGTGGTTCAGATAGGTTTGTGATTTGTGGTGGCAATTTTTGTCTTTGGTATACTATAGGCTTCAAATTACTTCTGGTTGGGTTTCTCTTACTGTTTGTGTTCCAATCTCAGCTTTCAGCAGTTTCTGCACCTTTTGTGCCACAGACAGGATCTTTCTCCACACTCTTACCCTATTTATCAGTAGCCTGCTGTTGCTTGCTATGAATTGCTAGGTTTATGATACGGGTAGTTATCCTGTCCCAGCTTCAGTGTGGGCCTTCTTAGCATTACTGCCTTTTCCCACTATGGCATCCAAACATCAGTTCTATGTCCAGTGGGCTTTGTAGAAGATAGGGTTTTCTGACTATTCCCCAGTGATAGCAGACCCCTGTTTTGCACTGGGGAAGGACAATGGGTCCAGCAGTTCTTCCTAGCCATCCACAGTGGCGGATGGATTTTGCTTCCACATCTCCTCCAGAAGCAGTATATCTTTGTTTGAGACCTAGAACAAAGAAGTTTTGTTACCTCTCACCTTGTGGTTTGAGGATCTTGCTTTATATGTCAAATGGTCCAAAGAGCAGGTAATGTGTTATACCTGAACCCCACTGGTAGACAATCACTTTCTTTATACCTATGCCCCTAATAGGGGCTCCTTCAAGTCTGCAGCCCTGCCTCAGATTTTTCTCATCACATGCAGAAGAAACCCATTGAAAGAAGCTTGAATGTGCATGCAAAATCTCTTTTAGTACAGGGCTCCTAATTATTCTAATTAGATTAGCCCACACTCAGCCTTTAAGATTTAGCTTTAATTTTAGTTGATTTCATTTTACCCATTTTTATGAAGGCCATCTTTTTTTCTTTCCCTTTTCCATGTTTGCCCAAAGTAAAAGAGATGACATATCTCATTCATCTTTGGAAAGACGTCACCATTTGGAATTCAGTTATCATGGTGGTCTTGTGACCTCAACTCTCTGAAAGGTTTAAAATAAATTATGTTTTGTAGGTTATCCCTTTCATTTTAATGGTGTCTCTTGTGTCTTTCTACATCCTAAGTCATAGGAGAAGTCCAATCCCTTTTTAATTACTTGATATTTACTATAACCTGAAGTACAAACAATGGAAATTCACATCAAATATTAACCAACTAGTTAAGAAGCCATTTATTTGACCTTGGAATAGTATTTTACTTATAAGATAAAGCTATTCAAACAGGAAAACAACTTGGCTGAAAAGAAATAAAAGCAATAGAAATAAATTACAACATTCAGAAAATTGCCTTAACCTTTGTCTCAGAGAAAATAAAAATTATAGCAATATTATGATTTATGTATGTACTTTTATTTAATGCTATTAATCACATACCATTCTATTTTGTATGTGCTGTCAGAGTGATATTTCTAAATAAAAATATGATGATATCATATACTTGCTTCTAATCTTAAGTAATTCCTCATTGCTCTCAGAACAAAGGCAAATCTCCTTAACATAAGTTTTAAGACCCTAAACAGGCCCAGGTCTGCTTCTCTGTCCAGTGTTATCTCTTTTCATTTCCCTCATTATGCTTCACACTCCTGTCATACTGACCTTATTTTAGTTCCCAAAATGAACCCTGTTCCTTCTTTTGCCTGGACTTTCACAAATGCATTACTCTCCATCTAAATTAATCCATCTTCTCCCAGCCATTATGTCACCTTAACTGGCTAACTCCTTTTCTACCACTATGATTCAGTGTAGAAGTTACTTTTTCTAAGTAGCCTTCCTTGACCCTTAAAGCAGCGGTTCCCAACTTTTTAGCACCAGGGACTGGTTTCGTGGAAGACAATTTTTCCAGGGATGGGGGGGTTGGTGGTTCAGTGGTTCAGTAATACGAGTGATGGGAAGCCACTGGGAGCTGCGGATGAAGCTTCGCTCTTCACCTGCTGCTCACCCACTGCTGTGTGGCCTGGTTCCTAACAGGCCGTGGACCTGTACCGGCCCATGGCCCTGGGGGTTGGGGACCCCTGCCTTAAAGGCTGCATTATCTCTTCTGCCATAGGTTTCTGTAGAACCCATTGGGTCATCAATTATCACTTGTTTTTGTTGTATTGCCTGATTATTTATACATATTAATCACAATATCATAAGCAGTGGAAAGTCAAGGTCTGTGTCTATCCATTGTATTCTTTTCCAGACCCTAGACACAGTCCCAGGCACATGCTATGTATTTGCTGAATGTGAATGGGTGAATGTTCTTTCTATGTGCTGGTACAACTGCCCTTTTTATAAAAGACATGAAATATTGAAAATTGTACTTATTACTCTTATTTTCCAAATGAAATTATTTTCTTCCAAAAGCCATTATCAGATTCTCAAAATCTAATAATCTCAAAATTACTTATTTTTCCCTTACTCTAAGGCTTGATGAGTAATGTTAGTGGGCAGAATGCACATTAAGAAAAACTAGACTTAAATAAAGGGTGACATCAAAATTGTTGAGTCTCTTTTAAATATTCATGATACCACAGTGAATAGAATGACTCATTTCCATCAAAATGTGCTATAGAAATAAAAGTGAACAAGTTCGACTTTATATCGGAACACATTTGAACAAAGGGATGGCTTTGTTTCAGAAGACTTACTCATCATTTCATATTTGCTCTGGTGTATATGTACTTGTGCTTAATCTACAGCAACTACTAATGAGGTTGAGTAATTCTACCCAAATTTGTTCCTCAAGAATGGAGTATACCAGTTGATAAGGAAGTCTAATTTGTGGTTCTCCTTATCATGTTGAAATGAAATATTGACCTGTTCACTTTCCAAATGAGAAGACTAAGTTTCAGTGAATATCATATACAGGCATACTTCTGAGATATTGTAGGTTCAGTTCCAGACCACCACAATAAAACAAATATTGTCATAAAACGAGTCACACTAATTTTTTCTTTCCCAGTGCATACAGAAGTTATGTTTATACTATACTGTAGTCTATTAAGTGTACAATAGCATTCTGTCTAAAGAAATGTAGATACCTTATTTAAAAATACCTATTGCTAAATAATGCCAAAACAATGAAAATAGTTAAAGCTCACTGATCAAAGATCACCATAACATAGTAAGAATGAAAAAAGTTTGAAATATTGTGAGAATTACCAAAATGTGACACAGAGACACAAAGTGAGAAGTACAGTTGGAAAAAATGGCACCAATAGATTTGTTTGATACAGGATTACCACAAAGCTTCAATTTTTAAAAAGTACAATATCTGTGAAACACAATGAAGTGAAACACAATAAAACAAGGTGTGCCTGTATATGTCTCAGAAGAAAATAATTGTTCCATAACACTAAATATAAACACATGAAAAACTATATTCTTGAAGTGCTTATAGATTTTTCACATGTCTAAATAATATCCAAGTTTCCTGGAACCATATGTCAAAAATATATAAAAGCTACACTTTAAGATTATATAATATAGAGAAAAGGGCACTGACACTGCAAACTGACTCAAGAAAATTTGATTATGCGCAATGCTTAAGTGTTTGATTGTTTATTTTTAGTACATTATAATATACTAAGATGGGGTGAAGATTAGCTACACCACTTAAGACTAATCTCACTACCAGTATTAGCAAATCTCAGACTTATTTCAACCACAGATATAATCATTTAATAATCACATATTAACAAAACACAGCAAAAGAGTCTACAACTTGTTCTTTAATCTTGATACAATCCAGCTCTCTGTAATTACCTGTGCTCTGACAACAATTTACACAAAAGGTTCACTTGAGTCAGATAAGACAAAATCCTACAAACTGGCTTAGATTATCCCTCTAGGCAACATAAGGCAAGAAGAAATTCCCCTGCCTAATGTTTGGACATAGAACTGTTACAAATACAACTTTGGCCACCATTCCTAAGAGTAAAAGTTGTAGGCCTGAATGGATTCTTGATTTACACCCTACTTATCTAAATTTTAGTAGTGCCTTGAAAATATATTATCCAATCCATGTACCTCAAGTATCTTTAATTTCACATAAAGCCCATTTCTGTTATTCAATATGTTAGTTAATAGACCAAACAGTTTACCAATAAAACCTTATTCTGCTATAACCTTAGCTGATATTTCTAGAATGAGGATTCTCTGTTTGAAAAACTTACTACAATTAGAACTAACCACACTTTCTAATTCAGTGAAAAAAATAGCATAATAGTTTGCTGAAATATTTTCAAGTTGTTGAATTGATTTGCATAAGCCTTAGAGATAAATTCACAAGGGAGTGGGAGGAACCACCCTTTTTCCATTTATATTCAATATGTGTGTTTTGTAAAGTACTATTCTATTTTATATTTTACATTCACTTTTACAATTAACTTAAGCTTTAATGAAGGAAGTCCCTATTTAATTGTAGACATTTTCATTGTGAGAGGATTGTTTGTAGCCCTTCAGGGACTACCTAACTGAGATTTATAGTGCTCTGCTTTAAGTGTAGAGCAATTAAGTCTATTTTTTGTTTTATAGTCAAATGAACAAAAAAGCTTCCTTTTAGAGAATTTAACTCCAAGCATGTCAACTAAGTATGGAACCAGAAAGAATTATTGTGTTTATAATATCAATTTTTTTGTAAGTGGAAGTACAACTTCCTATCCATGGGTTCTGCATCGTGGAAACAGATTCAACCAACAACTGATGGAAAATGTCAGAAAAAAATCCATAAAGTTTCAAAAAGCAAAACTTGAATTTGCAGTACACCTGCAACTATTTACATAGCATTTACAGTGTATTAGGTATTATAAGGAATCTAGAGATGATTTAAAGTAGGGAGGATGTGTGTAGGTTATATGTAAATACTAGCCATTTTATATGAGACTTCGGCATCTGTGGAATTTGCTACCGCTGCATGTCCTGCAACCAATTCCCCTCAGAAACTGAGGGACGACTCTATGTAATATATGCTCCCCTTTGAATGTGGGCATATTTATATTTCCTTTAAAATTATTAACTCATTAACTAAGCAAATATTTACTGAATTCCCACTATGAACCAAACTAATCCAGATCTTGGGCAAGAAATAATAAATCTTCAAAATGCTAAGGAAGGGGGGGGGGATGGGGGTGTGTGGGAGTGGTGGGACTTGTAGGAGAGGGAAGGGAGGGATGGGAAGAGAAAAAAGAAGTGTATTTATAAAAATGCTAAGCAAATCATGTTCAAAAAGTGAGTTGAGGAGAGGAGAATGGATAGTTCAAGGAACACTTGAAAAAGGAACTGACATAGTCAAATTCACCCAGTTGGTCATAGGACAGTTTCAAACGTTCTCCTGAGTACTAGATTTTAAGCAACATGTTGAGTAATTTAGGTTGGTTACAAATATTTATCTTCAGAAATAAGTTTGTCCTGTGTGACACTACATCAGTAAGAAGTTCTGGATGTTTTTTTCTCCATATTTTATGAGTGTTTAGCTAGATGTAACCAAGTGACTAAATTCTGTCCAATGAGATGTATTTGAAAATGCAAGCTTTTATAACTGGTAACTCAGGTGGAAAGTTCTTTTTTACATTTCCAGTTTTCTTTCTTTAAGCTTGATTTGTAGTGTCATGGCTGATGTTGAGCCAGTACGGCCCTTGACGTGATGAGAAGGTATAACCGTAAGTTAAAATGATGAAAGAGAAGGACAGAAGTAGTGCAACTCTGAACACTGTTGATTCCTTATCTTAACGTTGGTTTGCTTACCTTCAGACTTCTTCATGAGATAATAATAAAAGTTTCACTTGCTTTTACACTACTATTCTTAGCTCATTAGTCAGACAAGAAGAATAAAGGGATTTTCTAAAACTTAACCAAACACTTTTTTTTCCTGCATCAATTAAAAATGTTTCCAATTTTAAACTTTATATATGGGTAGAAATTTCAGAATCTCATTAGGGCTCATCCTAATTGAATATGACCTCAACTCAACTTGATTATAACTTCAAAGATGCTGTTTCCAAAAAAGGTCACATCCATAGGTACCAGAGGTTAGTACTTCAACATATCATTTTGGGGGAAACAATTCAACCCACAAGACTGGAACTACTTCAGACAAGGATGTCATCTGTGGATCTGCCTTTGGAATAAGAGTAGCAAGATTCATGCTTACTTGTCATAAGGGATATACAGTTGTTTATGATTATGGAGACATTACCGTGTGACAGGCAATATATTAAACTCTTTCAAGAACTATTCTTTATATATCTAACATTTGTTAAACCAATAAAGCTTCCTATAAAATATTATAAATAAATCTGAAATAAACAAAATGAAAGTATAGAAGTAGATCAAATGACCTTTGTTTTTCAATAATAACAAGAACACAAATCTTGAAATAAAAAATAGAGTTGAAGTGAAAATTTAAAGATGAGGTGAGACTAAGAGATAGATCCATCTGTTTCTTTGTAGGGACACTATTTGGATCCTGATCAAAAAAACAAACTCTAAAGAAAATTATGATTCAACTGAGGAAATTGATCATTAATTTATATTTGGTGATATTAAAGTAATTATTGTTAATTTGACTTAGATGTGATAACACTAAAAGGTTACCTTTATAAAAAATTTTCTTGTCTCTTAGAAATACCTACTAAAGAAAGGACCTTCAAGATGGCAGAGGAGTAAGACGTGGAGATAACCTTCCTCCCCACAAATACATCAGAAATATATCTGATGTGGAACAACTCCTACAGAACACCTACTGAACGCTGACAGAAAACCTCAGACTTCCCAAAAGGCAAGAAACTCCCCACGTACCTGGGTAGGGAAAAAGAAAAAACAGAGACAAAAGAATAGGGACGGGACCTGCACCTCTGGGAGGGAGCTGTGAAGGAGGAAAGGTTTCCACACACTAGGAAGCCCCTTTGCGGGCAGAGATGGGGGGTGGGGGTGGGGGAAGCTTCGGAGCCATGGAGAAGAGCGCAGCAACAGGGGTGCGGAGGGCAAAGCGGAGAGATTCCCACAGAGGATCGGTGCCAACTAGCACTCACCAGCCCGAGAGGCTTGTCTGCTCATCCGCTGGGGCGGGTGGGGGCTGGGAGCTGAGGCTCGGGCTGCAGAGGTTGGATCCCAGAGAGAGGACTGGGGCTGGCTGCGTGAACACAGCCTGAAGGGGGCTAGTGCGCCACAGCTAGCTGGGAGGGAGTCCGGGAAAAGGTCTGGAGCTGCCGAAGAGGCAAGAGACCATTGTTTCGGGGTGCGCGAGGAGAGGGGATACAGGGCACCGCCTAAACGAGCTCCAGAGATTGGCTCAAGCTGCGGCTATCAGCACGGACCCCAGAGACAGGCATGAGATGCTAAGGCTGCTGCTGCCACCACCAAGAAGCCTGTGTGCAAGATCAGGTCACTATCCACACCTCCCCTCATGGGAGCCTATGCAGCCTGCCACCGCCAGGGTCCCATGATCCAGGGACAACTTCCCCGGGAGAACACATGGCACGCCTCAGACTGTTGCAACGTCATGTCGGCCTCTGCCGCCGCAGGCTGGGCCCACATCCGTACCCCTCCCTCCCCCTGGCCTGAGTGAGCCAGAGTCCCTGAATCAGCTGCTCCTTTAACCCCGTCCTCTCTGGGCAAAGAACAGACGCCCTCAGGTGACCTACATGCAGAGGCAGGGCCAAATCCAAAGCTGAACCCCAGGAGATGTGCAAACAAAGAAGAGAAAGGGAAATTTCTATCAGCAGCCTCAGGAGCAGCGGGTTAAATCTCCACAATCAACTTGATGTACCCTGCATCTCTGGAATACCTGAATAGACAACGAATCATCCCAAAATTGAGGTGGTGGATGTTGAGAGCAACTATAGACTTGGGGTTTGCTTTCTGCACCTAACTTGTTTCTGGTTTTACGTTTATCTTAGTTTGGTATTTAGAGTTTATTATCATTGGTAGATTTGTTTATTGATTTGGTTGCTCTCTTTCTTTTTTTAATATATATAGATAAGTATATATTTTTCCTTTTTCTCTTTTGTGAGTGTGTATGGGTATGCTTCTTTGTGTGATTTTGTCTGTATAGCTTTGCTTTCACCATTTGTCCTAGGGTTCTGTCTGTCCTTTTTTTTTTTTTTTTTAGTATAGTTTTTAGCACTTGTTATCATTGATAGATTTGTTTTTTGGTTTGGTTGCTCTCTTCTTCCTTTCTGTTTTTAAATTTATTTTATTACTTTTTAATTTTTTTAATTTTTAACAATTAAAAATTTTTATTTTAATAACTTTATTTTATGTTCTTATTTTTTATTTTTTTATTTCTTCCTTTCTCTTTTTCTCCTATTTCTTCTGAGTCATGTGGCTGACAGAGTCTTGGTGCTCAGGCTGGGTGTCAGGCCTATGCCTCTGAGGTGGGAGAGACGAGTTCAGGATATTGGTCCACGAGAGACTTCCCAACTCCACACAATATCAAACTGCGAAAGTTTTCCCAGAGATCTCCATCTCAATGCTAAGACCCAGGTCCACTCAACGACCAGCAAGCTACAATGCTGGACACCCTATGCCAAACAACTAGCAAGACAGGAACACAACCCCACCCATTAGCACATAGGCTGCCTAAAATGATAATAAGATCACAGACACCCCAAAACACACCACAGGACGTGGTACTGCCCACCAGAAAGACAAGATCCAGCCTCATCCACCAGAACACAGGCACTAGTCCCCTCCACCAGGAAGCCTACACAACCCACTGAAGCAACCTTAGCCACTGGGGGCAGACACCAAAAACAACAGGAACTATGAACCTGCAGCCTGTGAAAAGGAGGCCCAAACACAGTAAGTTAAGCAAAATGAGAAGACAGAGAAACACATAGCAGATGAAGGAGCAAGGTGAAAACCCAGCAGACCAAACAAATGAAGAGGAAATAGGCAGTCTACCTGATAAAGAATTCAGAGTAATGATAGTAAAGATGATCCAAAATCTTGAAAAGAGAATGGTGAAAATACAAGACACTTTTAACAAGGACCTAGAAGAATTAAAGAACAAACAAACAGTCATGAACAACACAATAAATGAAATTAAAAATTCTCTAGAAGGAATCAAGAGCAGAATAACTGAGGCAGAAGAACAGATAAGTGACCTGGAAGATAAAATTTTGGAAATAACTACAGCAGAGCAGAATAAAGAAAAAAGAATGAAAAGAACTGAGGACAGTCTCAGAGACCTCTGGGACAACATTAAATGCATCAACATTCGAATTATAAGGGTCCCAGAACAAGAAGAGAAAAAGAAAGGGACTGAGAAAATGTTTGAACAGATTATAGATGAAAACATCCCTAATATGGGAAAGGAAATAGTCAGTCAAGTCCAGGAAGCACAGAGAGTCCCATACAGGATAAATCCGAGAAGAAACACACCAAGACACATATTACTCAAACTATCAAAAATTAAATACAAAGAAAAACTATTAAAAGCAGCAAGGGAAAAACAACAAATAACATACAAGAGAATCTCCATAAGATTAACAACGAATATTTCAGCAGAAACTCTGCAAGCCAGAAGGGAGTGGCAGGACATATTTAAAGTGATGAAAGAGAAAAAACTACAACCAAGATTACTCTACCCAGCAAGGATCTCATTCAGATTTGAAGGAGAAATTAAACCTTTACAGACAAGCAAAAGCTAAGAGAATTCAGCACCACCAAACCAGCTTTACAACAAATGCTAAAGGAACTTCTCTAGGCAGGAAACAGAAGAGAAGGAAAAGACCTACAATAACAAACCCAAAACAATTAAGAAAATAGTAATAGGAACATACATATCGATAACTACCTTAAATGTAAATGGATTAAATGCTCCAACCAGAAGACATGCACTGGCTTAATGGATCCAAAAACAAGACCCGTATATATGCTGTCTACAAGAGACCCACTTCAGACCTAGGGACACATACAGACTGAAAGTGAGAGGATGGAAGAAGTTACTCCATGCAAAGGGAAAGCAAAAGAAAGCTGGAGTAGCAATTCTCATATCAGACAAAATAGACTTTAAAATAAAGACTATTACAAGAGACAAAGAAGGACACTACATAATGATCAAGGGATCAATCCAAGAAGAAGATATAACAATTGTAAATATTTATGCACCCAACATAGGAGCACCTCAATACACAGGGCAAATGCTAAGAGCCATAAAAGGGGAAATCGACAATAGCACAATCATAGTAGGGGATTTTAACACCCCACTTTCACCAATGGACAGATCATCCAAAATGAGAATAAATAAGGAAAAACAAGCTTTAAATGATACATTAAACAAGATGGACTTAATTGATATTTATAGGACATTCCATCCAAAAACAACAGAATACACTTTCTTCTCAAGTACTCATGGAATATTCTGCAGGATAGATCATATCTGGGTCACAAATCAAGCCTTGGTATATTTAAGAAAATTGAAATCATATCAAGTATCTTTTCTGACCACAACACTATGAGACTAGATACCAATTACAGGAATAAAAAATCTGTGAAAAATACAAACACATGGAGGCTAAACAATACACTACTAAATAACCAAGAGATCACTGAAGAAATCAAAGAGGAAATTAAAAAATACCTAGAAATAAATGACAATGAAAACATGACAACCCAAAACCTATGGGATGCAGCAAAAGCAGTTCTAAGAGGGAAGTTTATAGCAATGCAATCCTACCTCAATAAACAAGAAACATCTCAAATAAACAACCTAAACTTACACCTAAAGCAATTAGAGAAAGAAGGGAAAACCTCCCCCAAAGTTAGCAGAAGGAAAGAAATCATAAAGATCAGATCAGAAATAAATGAAAAAGAAATGAAGGAAACAATAGCATAGATTAATAAAACTAAAAGCATGTTCTTTGAGAAGATAAACAAAATTGATAAACCATTATCCAGACTCATCAAGAAAAAAAGGGAGACGACTCCAATCAATACAATTAGAAATGAAAAAGGAGAAGTAAAAACTGACCCTGCAGAAATACAAAGTATCAAGAGAGATTACTACAAGCAACTATATGCCAATAAAATGGACAACTTGGAAGAAATGGACATATTCTTAGAAAAGCACAACCTTCCAAGACTGAACCAGGAAGAAATAGAAAATATAAACAGACCAATAACAAGCACTGAAATTGAGACTGTGATTAAAAAGCTTCCAACAAACAAAAGTCCAGGACCAGATGGCTTCACAGGCGAATTCTATCAAACATTTAGAGAAGAGCTAACACCTATCCTTCTGAAACTCTTTCAAAATACAGCAGAGGGAGGAATACTCCCAAAATCATTCTATGAGGCCACCATTACCGTGATACCAAAAGCAGACAAAGATGTCACAAAAAATGAAAACTGCAGGCCAATATCACTGATGAACACAGATGCAAAAATCCTCAACAAAATACTAGCAAACAGAATCCAACAGCACATTAAAAGGATCATACACCATGATCAAGTGGGATTTATCCCAGGAATGCAGGATTCTTCAATATATGCAAATCAATAAATATGATACACCATATTAACAAATTGAAGAATAAAACCCATATGATCATCTCAATAGATGCAGAAAAAGCTTTCAATAAAATTCAACACCCATTTATGACAGAAACCTTCCAGAATTTAGGCATAGAGAGAAATTGCCTCAACATAATAAAGGCCACATATGACAAATTCACAGCCAACATCATTCTCAATGGTGAAAACTGAGACCATTTCCTCTAAGATGAGGAGCAAGACAAGGTTGTCCACTCTCACCACTATTTTTCAACATAGTTTTAGAAGTGTTAGCCACAGCAACCAGAGAAGAAAAAGAAATAAAAGGAATCAAAATCAGAAAAGAGGAAGTAAAGCTGTCATTGTTTGCAGATGACATGATACTATACATAGAGAATCCTAAGGATGCTACCAGCAAACTACTAGAGCTAATCAATGAATTTGGTAAAGTAGCAGTATACAAAATAAATGCTCAGAAATCTTGCATTCCTATACACTAGTGATGAAAAATCTGAAAGAGAAATTAAGGAAACACTTTCATTTACCATTGCAAAAAAAAGAATAAAATACCTAGGAATAAACCTCCCTAAGGAGACAAAAGATCTATATACAGAAAACTATAAGACAGTGATGAATAAAATGAAAGATGATACAAACAGATGGAGGGAAATAACACGTTCTTGGATTGGAAGAATCAACATTATGAAAATGACTATACTACCCAAAGCAATCTACAGGTTCAATACAATCCCTATCAAACTACCAATGGCCTTTTTCACAGAACTAGAACCAAAAATTTCACAATTCGTATGGAAACACAAAAGACCCCGAATAGCCAAAGCAATCTTGTGAAAGAGAATCGGAGCTGGAGGAATCTGGTTCCCAGACTTCAGACTATACTACAAAGCTACAGTCATCAAGACAGTGTGGTACTGGCACAAAAACAGAAATATAGATCAATGGAACAGGATAGAAAGCTCAAAGATAATCCCACACACATATTGTCACTTTATCTTTGATAAAGGATGCTACAATATCCAATGGAGAAAAGACAGCCTCTTCAATAAGTGGTGCTGGGAAAACTGGGCAGCTACATGTAAAAGAATGAAATTAGAACACTCCCTAACACCATACACAAAAATAAACTCAAAATAGATTAAAGACCTAAATGTAAGGTTAGACACTATAAAACTCTTAGAGGAAAACATAGGCAGAACACTCTATGATATCAATCACAGAAAGATCCTTTTTGACCCACTTCCTAGAGAAATGGAAATAGAAACAAAAATACACAAATGCAATCTAATGAAATTTAAAAGCTTTTGCACAGCAAAGGAAACCATAAGCAAGACGTAAGGAGAACCCTCAGAATGGGAGAAAATATTTGCAAATGAAGCAACTGACAAAAGATTAATCTCCAAAATTTACAAGCAGCTCATGCAGCTCAATTTCAAAAAAACAAAAGACCAAATCCAAAAATGGGCAGAAGACCTAAATTGACATTTCTCCAAAGACGATATACAGATTGCTAACAGATACATGAGAGGATGCTCAACATCACTAATCATTAGAGAAATGCAAATCAAAACTACAATGAGGTATCACCTCACACCAGTCACAATGGCCATCATCAAAATATCTACAAACAATAAATGCTGGAGAGGGTGTGGAGAAAAAGGAAACCTCTTGCACTGTTGGTGGGAATGTAAATTGATACAGCCTCTATGGAGAACAGTATGGAGGTTCCTTAAAAAACTAAAAATAGAACTACCATACGACCCAGCAATCCCATTACTGGGCATATACCCTGAGAAAACCATAATTCAAAAAGAGTCATGTATCACAATATTCATTGCAGCTCTATTTACAATAGCCAGGACATGGAAGCAAACTAAGTGTCCATCACAGATGAATGGATAAAGAAGATGTGGCACATATATACAATGGAATGTTACTCAGCCACAAAAAGAAACAAAATTGAGTTATTTGTAGTGAGGTGGATGGACCTAGAGTCTGTTATACAGAGTGAAGTAAGTCATAAAGAGAAAAACAAATACCATATGCTAACACATATATATGGAATCTAAAAAAAAAGAAAAATGATTATGAAGAACCTAGGGGCAGGACAGGAATAAAGACACAGACGTAGAGAATGACTTGAGAACACTGGGAGGGGATAGGGTAAACCAGGACAAAGTGAGAGAGTGGCATTGAAATATATACACTACCAAATGGAAAATAGATAGCTAGTAGGAAGCAGCCACATAGCACAGGGAGATCAGCTCGGTACTTTGTGACCACCTAGAAGGGTGGGATAGGGAGGGTGGGAGGGAGACGCAAGAGGGAGGAGATATGGGGATATATGTATATGTATAGCTGATTCACTTTGTTATAAAGCAGAAACTAACATACCATTGTAAAGCAATTATACTCCAATAAAGATGTTAAAAAAAAATACCTACTAAAATATCTACAGATACCGTGTTCTGATGGTTGGGATTTTCTGATCACAGTAATGACCACGAAGTGATAATTGCAGATATTGAATGATGACCACATAGAGTTTCATTTTGCTATTTTTTAAATTTCAATATATTTGAAATTTTCATAATGAATAGAGAAAGTAGTTAGAAAATAACTGATGTGTAGATATGAAAACTATGTCTTTATAACAAACTATTTTCTTTACCTGAAAAGAGGAATGAAAAATATGTCTCAGTTGTATAAAGTTTTACAACTTAAAAGTTTTTAATATGCTTTTAGTGATATTACATTAAATCCACCCAACAATACAGGGAGTTAGGTGGTGTTATCCTAGTTTTTTCAAAAGAAGCAAAAGCTGAGTCAATCTTTTTTTCCAATTTTAGAATAGAGTTTCAAATTCTGTTTCTTCAGCATCTCTAAATGGACCAGCAAGTCTTGGAACTATATTTCTAGCATCCCAGCTTGCATTTTTTCATTTCATTTCAAATCAGTTGAGATTTTCAGTATGTGTGAGAGAGAGAGAGAGAGAGATTTGACCTATTAGAACTCAAACATGGACACATATTTATATGAAATACTCATTAACGATTTACCACTTATCTGCTGTTATCCAAATATTATTTTAATACAATTAAGTCATGTTTTCACAGGAAATATTTTAAAATTTTAAAAAATGGAGAAAGGGAAATAAGATGACATCAAATCTTAGAAAAGAGTAATTTGTGGAAAAAGAAAAGAAGTGAGAAAATATTAGTTATCAGGAATTTGAAAATAGTGAATGTAAGAATCACAGAGATGAGAATAGTCCAGAATAAAGGAAGGGTGTGAGGGACGGAGGATGCCAGGTTCAGGTTCAGGTTCATAGCCATGCCCTAGGCAAGGTATGAAGTGGTCAAGTTATCCGTGGGCCTTAGCTTCCTGGCTTCTGCCACTACCCGGAGTAGCCAAGTGTACATAGACATAAAGTGTAACTCTATTTTGTTTTTTTAAGTTATCAAAAGCATTATTTTATTTTGGTAGGAGCCAACATAAAAAAAATATATATTAAAGAAGAATTTATATGTGATGTCTTGCCATTTGGAGAATTCCTACAGAGAATTCTGTAACTTTTTTTTCCCACAAATCTTAGCTATATTCTCATAAAAACTGTTGATCTTTCAAGCCCGAGAAAGGCAATATAAATGAGGTTTGTTGTGTACTAAACTCACTGAGAATCAATTTATAAGGCCAAAGCCTTTGGAAAAACAAAATGTACCTCTCTACATTAAAAAAAAAAAGAAAAAGAAAAACAACTTCAAACATAAAAATAGAAGAATAACCATCCCTTTGCTGTGGCATAGAATATACACTCAAAAACATTTTAAAAATAGTAGATCTTAAAGGACATTTTCAGATGAATGTTTGTGACATTGGAGCTGGAAACAAGAGGGTTTCTGAGGCCTGATATTCTTTATATAAGAGAGTTATAGACATCAAAGAAGAGAAATGGTCATGAGTTACAGTGAATGAAACATTTACCAGAACTTTGTCAATTACTCCCTTGTCTTGGAACACATTCTGGAAAGGCCACACATTTTGTGACTGTAAACAGTCCTTTGCACAGAAGGGCTAAGATGCTGTGATAAGCCATGAAGAGTTCTCATTCTGTCTTATTAAACAAAAAAAGTGAAAGAAAAAGCAAAGAATGATAAAGTTTTATATATATATGGATACATTATATTATGGGTGTAAGGAAACAGCTGAGAAGCAGTGTGGTATAGAATGAATGGTTAAGAGTTCAAAATTTAAAATAAGTTTACGTGGCTTCAAATTCTACCTTAATTATTATCCACATGTATCTCTAAGACTTGACCTTCTCATTTCTGAAATGGAGTTAAAATAGGTTATAATAAGATTAAGGTGAAATAATGCATATAACATGTTTAGCATGGTGCCTACCATATATTAATTGTTCAATAAATATTTTTTATCATCATCGTCTTACTGTTATTCATATTGTCATCACTAGCTGTTGCTAATGAAGTGATTAAATAAATAAAATTTATGACAATAAATTTTTATTATGACCATCTTGGAATACATTTTGGATTTCAACAGGATTGCCAAAATTTAAATATTAGCTGAAGTGATTATCAAAATGATCTCTGGCTTATATCTGTAATTGTCTTTTACTGTACAACCACTGCCATGTAACATGTTACTTCTTGTGAGATCAAGCACTCACTGCCCAGCCTCTCCAGGCTAGAGTTAAAGTGCACATAAATACAGAGTTTTATCGGTTTACCACATGACCCCCAAATGCAAGGGTGGACCTAGAGTAGGGATCCCTAATTTTCAATGATGGATGTAAAACAGAGATGTATAGTCACAATGTCTGACTGTGCCTTCTTTCTTAAAGATCACAAATCCCTGTGGTCTGCAGACATATTACTGTGTATGGCCAGGGAAAGACCAGAGCAAAGGCTGATGAAAGGAACTTCTGTTTTTGAAATACTGGAAGCCTCTGCATGCTCTTACCAAATAGATCCAGTGCTAGTACTTTTCGCTTTTATTTCCAATCTCAACATTTTCACACATATCCCCTTATGGATGTGAAAACTATTGAGAAATACACTGACTCCTGCAACACTAAATAATTGGGTACCACTGGTATAGAACAACCCCTGGAAGAGATAAACTCTAACTTGAGAGCATTCCAGATGAATTTTTCCATTAATTCTTCTGTTAATTCAACATTTGTGCTAATTGCAGAAAATAGTGTGAAGCCTCGTAGGTGCCATAAAACCGGTGATATTTTTCTATACAACAACCTCATCAGCCCTTAAATGGCTAAACCAAGCAATCCTTACAGGATTCAGGATTCAGAAGGAACCTCAAGAGACCCACAGGAAATTTCTTGGTGTTCCTATGGATGTCCAGTGAGTTTGATAGTTTACCTGGGATATTTGCAAAATTGTCAGAGGTCTCTCAGGATCCATAAAACTGAGATTTGCAGAGACCACTCCTTTGCAAATTAAAGGGTTGAAGTGGGTTCCTGTGAGTCTTGTGGCATCCAGAGCTCCAGCTAGATGGGCAGTACTAAGAAAAGGGGATTTCATTTGTCCCAGACACTAATGATTTTCTCTGATTATGTATATTTCTCTCTTTGAAGAAGACACTGAAAGATGATTACACATAAGATGAAAAGTGTAACTTGGAAAACTTTGTGGTGTCACTGAGAGAAAAACAAAGAGCATCGCTGAATTTAAGAGAAATAAAGTAAGTAATCTTAGAAAGAAGCAACATCATCGACCTACATTTGAAAAGAACGTTTCAATTCATCCCAGAAATAAATTAGTGTATTTAATTTACTCTTCATGTGAAGTGCTTATTGTATTTTCAAACTATTTTTATTAAGTCACTTAAACACTTTAATTTTATTTTTAGAGTCAATACTGTGTATTCTCATGCTTGAAATGCATTCATCAGTTGAATCTTTTAAAAAAATTTTTATTGAAGTAAGCTGATTTGCAATGTTGTGTTTAATTTCTGCTGTACAGCAGAGTGACTCAGTTATACATAAATATGTTTTCTCACATTCTTTTCCCTTATGGTTTATCACAGGATATTGAATATTGTTCCCTGGGCTGTACAGTAGGACCTTGCTGTTTATCTATCCTATATGTAATAGTTTGCACACAAATGCAAACTATTTCATATCTATGAAACAAAAACAGACTCACAAATTAAAGTTGCATCTTTAATATTAAAATTTCAGAAAGCTTTATTTATAAGACACATGTAAATGTATTAAATTATACACAGGTTAATATGGAATAATAATAGACATATATTTCTACTCCAATCTTACAGGGAATTTTTAATCTGAATCACAGTTTAATCAATAAAGAGCATAATGGAAAGTATAAAGACACGAAATATCATGAACCTGCAACTGTTTCTGTTTAGGTTATAAACCTTCATATGCAGGGAGCATGTGTGATGTATCTACAATGCTATTTATGAGCATGAAATATAGGACTGCTTTTTATCCAGAGGCATTGTGGACAATGCTTGATCTTACATGAAAATCCCATTATATTAAATCCTATTAATAATATATAAAAATCTTAAAATACAATTTTCTATCATGTTAGTGATACATCATATCACATTACAGTTTTCTTGTCATTAATATTGTGTTTATGCCTTTAGCTAGAGTTAAAGGGCTATTATTAATAAGCTGTAACATAAACTTTTTAATTGTCACATTGTTCTACATGGTCTTTTTAAATACTAATAAGTTTGCCTTACATGTGGAGAGAAAAAAAAGAAATTCATGTAAATTTATATGGAATAATATGCATGACTAAGTCATGTGAGTATCCAAATGAGAGCTGTAAAATAAAAATGAAAAACAAAATTTTAAAAAACTTATGACTTCATAGTTAAAGGCTGAGTGTACCCATGGGATTAAGCAATATTTTATTTTTGCTCTCTGGAATAGATTTTTGTCTAATCAGAAATGTAATTTTTACATTTTCTTCCCTTTCTCCATCTTTTTCTAGTTTCTTTCCTCAGTTGATTCTCTGCCCTATCCCTTGTTTTTCAATGCTCTGTTCCCCGGTTCTTAGTTGTAGTTTAATACTGACCTTTTCCATACAGCACTGTACATATGGTATTGATTTTAATATGTACTTTAATTATCCTCCTTAATCCTATCATCTTAATTGTACTCATCTTAGTGGTTGTGACTTGCCTCACTAATAAAGCAACAAAGACTCTCTTACTCCAGCTTATGACAATCCTAAGGATTCTGGGGAGGTGCTGGGGGCAGGCTGATACTCTTTCCTCAGAAGTGGACGAGTCCACATGTTCTGTAGCTGACCCAAGTATTTAAGGGTGGCACTTGTAATCATATTATGCTTTAGCTAGTATTCTTTTGTTCATGTTTTAATTAAAAAAATATTATGTGCCCAACATGACCAAAAATTATACTAGTACTTAAGAAATTTACAAAAGCAAAATATGTGTATCAAGTTTCCTCCCATGTCATAATTCTTCATTTCTATGTTATTTCTATTCATGTTCATTCATTTCAGAACAAAATAGAACTTGATATAGCACTGTTAAAAATATTTACCAAATTAACAACTATCCAGTTCAAGGAAAATGAATTTATAATTTATTTAATTTATTTAGTCATTATTGTACTGATTTTTTGATATAGCTATTTGGATAAGTAAAAAACTTCTAATTTTGTTGAAGATATAAAAATTGAATAACTTTATAAACTCTCTTTGCATAGTAGAGAGATTAGGAGAGCAGAATCTGCAGTCAGACCCTGGACATCCCAGTCTCAATACCTACAAGCTGGGTAGAACTCTTCTTACTTCATCTGTAAAACAGAGGCAGCATCAGTATCTATTACATAGAATTTTTATAAGGATTGACTGAGTTAAAATGTTAGTGTTATAAAATAATGCCTGGTATATATAATATATGTTCAATTAGTATTTGCTATTTTTATAGTCATTGATACGTTTAGCATGTAACATACATCTATTGATGTTGATGTCAGTGAATACACTCATTTTATTTATATCCTGACCACTTTAAAAACTTTGAGTTGACACAGCGATCAAAAGGCCATGGAAGAGAAGAAATGACAGAGAAGCAAAAATGAGTACAGACTTCTCTGACTGAGGTGAAGAAGATAAGTTAGTGAGTCTACAGTGAGCTGATTGTAATTTGAAACCCCTTTTTGGTCTTGTTTCCTGATAGCAAATGCAAAAGTGAAACTTAATGCATTACATTTTTTTCATCCCTCCTGCGATTAAATGCAGGCACTTCTCTCCTTGCCTTTGACAGAAAGATATTGAGTGATATTTTCCATTTTATTTTATTCTTGACCCTCAGGGAAACATTTGCCTAGGACCTTAGCTTTATTTGGGTCACTCTGTCTTCCATCCTGCTGTTGGGAATGAGACAAGAGCAGGCTGGCTCTGCCATCCAAGCCCATCATTAATACTAGTGGGATGCTGAACAGGCCACTGTCACACCAGCCCTTTAAAAGCAAAAGGCATAATAGTCAACAATCACTCAATTCCATATGTACATTATTGAGTTTCTAATAATTGTTGATGGTCCGTTTGTAATCCTACTACCAAATAAGAATCTCATTCAAATTTAAAGTTCATTAGGACTGGATTTTACTAATAATTAATACTACCTTAATATTTATTCTTTTACTTTTCAGTGGGGCTTGGAAGAAATATTTAGCTTATCATATAAGTATTGATCTAATGGCATAAAATATTATGAAATGGCATTTTGTAGAATAAAGGACAGTCAAGTGATTCACTTCAGTTACTAAGTAGAGTCCACGTGGGTGGGCGTGAAAGGAGCGCATAATCTGGAGTATCCAGAAGCAGGTGGGAGTAAAGTGTATCATATTACTTTATAAGCAAAAGAGAACTTGCCCTTCAGTCACTCTGTTTCTCTTCTGCTGGAAGCTAATACTGCTGAATTTTGTGACCTCCCTTGCATTTCTATCAACTTTAACGTAACCACATAAGCAAATAGATATTCATGTGCTCGGGATCTTTATGACATCTGGATGTTCTGGTAAATATTAAGACAATAAGCAGATAAAAGTGGTATCACTTATTTTATCGTTAGCTGCTCTGTGTGTATGTGTGTGTGAGTGAACAAAGAAGACATCTCTTGTTATAACGTGTTGTTTGCTAATATATTTATAAAAGAGTATTAGAATGAGTCATTATTCTCTGGAAACCAGATTCTCCCCAGTGGCTTCCTCACTGTTGGGTGAGTTAGTTGCTTGCATGTTAACCATTTCAGGGCACTGATGAGTCATGTCTGTAAATAATACTCACTACTGAATCCAAGTCAAGCTTTCAAACATATAGAGAACACTAGGGAAGAAAAAAAAAAGATATTTCAGTGTATATATTTTAGAATGCCTCGTTTAAAAAACTCTCTGAACCTAGCTTTGGGACTTAATTTTAATGTCCATAAGTTACAGGGTCTCTGAGGATGAGGTCCTTCATCTCTCAAGTCACAGCAGACTTGAGCAATTCCTGTTTCTCATGCATGACAACAAACTTCTGCTTTTACCCCTGGGTGTGTTCAGAAATGCTGTTACAGTCTGAGACTTCGCTCCCCAGGACAAAGAATTGACTCCTCTGGGTAGTGGCATCACTATAGTTTAGTGATGCCTGACATTGATGAAGTCTGTTTGCTGTATTATAAAATGATACAAATGCCTTCGAATAAGAAAAGCCTCTTAATTTCTTCTCCCTGTAGTTATTTTATGTTTAATCTTAGTTATACAAAAAATTTCTTTGTGCCTGGCTGTAAAGCAGAGTCCTTCTTTGTGAACTGCAAGTACATATAAACCCTCCACTTGACTCATTTTCTGATTCTCCTTTCCTCGCATAACATAATGAATTTGATGAGCTTGCTTGGAAAACTATCGTGGATAGAAAGCATGTTATTCTTCTCCAAAATACCCAGCCCACAATCTGTCTTGATGGGTGATAGGCAAACAGAAATCTCTAATGGTCAAAAGCAAATGTAAGGCATTTCAGCCCAGAGATATAGTGTCCATTGTGTAGGAGTTGTCTTGTTTCCAGGACACCACCCCTACTCATTGGAAACACTTGCAGAAGATTTCCATCCAGGAAACCACCCCTACTCACTGGAAACACTTGCGGAAGATTTCCATCTTGATTATATTATTCTACCTCCCGTCCTGTGTTTGCTGGAAATGAGGATGTAGCCAGCTGTCTTTATAACATTTGCTTCATAACAATCAAGTAGTTGGAAAACTTCATCTAAAATAACATCAATATCATTATAGTAGTATTTTCTATCTGATATGCATGTGTATAATAGATATATGAATTGGACTGGATTCATGCTAGAGCCATTAAGTTCATTCAGGAAATATAATACCAACATCATACATAAGAAGCCTGGACTAGTGAATAGACTGGGAATCTGAATTTTAATAGAAGCCAATTGCTCAATTAGGAGGCAAGCGCTGAAATGGAAATATGTTCAATCAGGTCAATGCCTTCTGAATTTTTTTGAAAGTATTATTAGTTGTTTTTTTTGATGGTTATAAAATTGTGGATTTTATGTGTGTATACCAATATAGATGGACATACATGTACAAAGCCAAATACACATGTATGTATCATATTATGCAAAATTATATGCAATAGTAGCTTGATTTTAAAAACGATAATAGCAACAAAGATAGGTTGAAATATCTCTATTTGTATCAAACATTTATATTTCATCATAACATCATATGGGTTAAGAGTAAAAATGTTGGAACTGGGTTCAAGTATTACTTCAGGAATTACAGCCTCAACTGCTTCTAAAGACCAGAAAGCTCACAAAACTAAGGTAAATTAACCAACTATAAAATCACATCCAGGAGTAGAAGAAAGTGATAAACTAAATACTTGATACTTCATCAAAATAGAAACGCTTCCTGTAAATCATCTATGCTTCCATTAATGTCATATTAGAATGTATGCGCTACAGCCTGATATTCCCATTTTTCAAGAAAAGTCAGAAATCTGAGTTGTACCTGAAGTGTAGTGAATTATAAATTAAGCATTTATTCAACAATATAATTACCAATTTAGCTCATAGCCCTTACTGAGGTTTTTGTTCCTCATTTTTATGTTTGTAGAATAAAGACATTAATGTTTTAACTCATGGCGTTTTTCTGAGGATTCTGTCAATCAGCTGAAATAGTATTTGGCATCTAGTAAGTGATCAGTAAAAGTCAGCAGTTATTATTCTACATTAAGTATTGTTTCCAAATTGTATCATTTATTCAACAAACATTTCATGCCTATTATTTTTCGGGCATCATGCAAATTTCTGGATTCACAGAAGAGACTCAGAACCACTTTCTTTTCTTCGATATTGAGTTGTTGCATATCCACCAGTACCCTGATTTGTGTTTATCTTAACTTTCTTTTGGAGTAACCTTTTTTAGGCTTTATAAATAGCAATGTCCCAGAGGTGTGTTGGGAAATGTTTAACAACTGGCTCTCCAGAAAGAGAAGGAGAACAAGAGAGAACGCACAGGAGAGAGAGGATTTTGGGGAGTCCTGTTTTGTAGAATCTACCAGTTTCCATGTGTAGATAATCCTACAGTAGCTGATTTCAAGTTACCAGTATGAAGTCACTGAACACAAAGTTGGAAAGAAATGCAGTCACTTGAGATGGTTACAGTACGCCCTTGAATATAAAGCTTGTTAGTGATGTTATGTGGCAATTTAAAAGAGAGCAATTTTTATGTTCATGATAAGGCTTGGACACCAACCGAAGTATATTTGTGCCAAAAGTCAAACATAAGTTTAATAGGACACACAATAACATCAAGTATAAGGTAAAATGATCTCAAATGGAAACAAAATCTGTTAAAAAAAGAATTTATTTTGGACTGGAAGGAGAAATGCAAACATCATATAAAGATGACACAGTTTTGTTTTGTTTTTAAAGACATTTATGTAGTAGTTTCTCTGTGCCAGGCATGATTCTAAGAACTTATAAATGCTAACCGATTTGAATAATAACTCATTTGAAAAAGTAACTCATTAAAATGAATAACCTTGGAGTTTATTCATACTTTGATAAAAATAGTCATGTTCTACAAAAGACTAGAAGTGATCTTGCTATGTATGGAATCCAGAGACCAGAAGATCTACAAGATGGCAGCTGTAATCTTCCCAAAGAAGAATAGGGGCCTGAGTAAGGAAAATCATGGACACAGAAGGAAGGAAAATTCTTTAACTATAAATAAAATTAATAAATAATAATATGAAATAAAATAAATAATAGTATAAAATAATAACATAATGAAAATAGCTGTGATTTTTAAAGCACATAGGTAAATGCTGCTTTGCAAGTGGTTTTTCAGTTTATATTTTCATTCATATTTTGAGTATCTTGTGTGAGGCACTGCAGTCATTCACTTGGTGGGAAGCACAATGGATAACAGGGAGAGAGATCACTGATTTCCTGGAGCTCTCCGTCTAGTTGGGAGCTGATATTTTGTACACATTAGGGTTAGTAATGCTAGCAGCAGCTTTGTCCCCAAAGCTTGTTGATTTTCAAGTAAAAGTTTATACCTTTATACAAATTCAAATATGGATGTTCCTCTTCAGTAAATGGTCTGTGCAGCAAGGATATTCAGGAACCCAGGCAAATTGCATCTCATAGCTCTAATCCTCTAGGTCCTAAAAGTCCTTTCCATTTAGCAGATGGAGAAGGAGAGACATTGGTGGATCATGCAAGAGTATTTTAAGGGTCAGTTCTGGGAGAGGCAAATATCACCTCCATTCACACCCCACTGGCCACATCCAGTTGCAAAGAAGGCAGGGAAAAACAGTCCACCTGCGCACTCAGAGGAAAGGGAAACCTAGTGTGATGAAACTGCAGTCTCTGGCACATATTCAATTTCTCACTTAATGCTCACAACAATTCTAAATGTAAATTACTGCATCCATTTTACAAATGAGAAAACAGACGCTCAAAAAAAGATTAAATAATTTACCCAAGTTAACATATTTAGTTTATGTCAAAGCTGGAATTCGGAACCAGGTCATGATCTTACTACATGAGAATCAAGATGTAGAAATTTTTTTTGTTTTATCTTCTGTCTGTGTTTTGTTTTTAAACTTTTCAGAAAAAAATAATTTAGGTGACTTGAATTAATGTTTTCCAAGAAAACAAACTCAACATTTAGAATTAACTCCACTACCAAGAACCCCACAAGACCAAATTACATAGGAAATTTTGTCTACTCTTTATTTTCCAATTTGGAGATTTTATGTAGATAGTAGAAAACTTTTGATAAAATCTCAGGGATAGGCTTTACAAAATATACACTTCTAAATAGAATTTCATTTGCAATTATTATCAATAATACATAAAAGGCTGCCAAGGCTGAAGCCATAATCCTTAGTGAAGAACACAGGATTATTGCTTTATTATGGTCCAGAGAGGTATTTGAAATACCTTTCTTCTATATTTGGAAACTAATAAAATATAGATTGAAAAGAAGGGTAAATAGTTACAGATTTTAAGCTCATATTTCAAATTCCACCCAGCTCATGCCAATCTGAAAATCACTAATTTGATTTAAGTCTATGCAGTGAAATGCCATTTGTTTTTGAGTTGTCATTCAGTTCCCTATGACAAGTTCCTAAAATATTTTCCTGGAGCATGTAGAACTTGATGAAATGTCCATACAACATTTTAAGTAGTAAATACACATAGTCAAGAATATTGTGAAAAGACCTATTTTAATTATCTCTTTGGTTTTATTAGCAAACGTGAATTTGTAAGCAGGCATATTCACATACACAGGGTGATAATATATAATGAAATAATTTTACACTGTGATAATCAAATACTTTTATTAAGCTCTCAGACTTACTGGAAATGTACTTTCTTGGTACTTTGTTAGGATGGCAATAGGCACTTTAGGTCTCAGATCAATAGAATCACTTATTTTACATAGAGCGAAGCAAAGAGATTTTCTATTGTCTTAAACTTCATTTTGCTCTGTCATATGAACTCATTTTGAAGTCTCTTTCTTGTCAGCAATAAAATCACTTTGTGTCAAACTGAGACAGAATGTGTTTCTCTTTTGAGAAAGCATCTTATATAGAGCAAAGTTTCAAAACAACAAATTAGATTTATTTTTATCACTAAAATCTGTAATGTTCGAAAAAGAATATAAAGAAAGGAGACAAACTTCCATGCTAAGAAATTCTATAACTAAAGTTTCCTATGAAAATAACTAGCTGAGCAAAGATGGGATCATTGTCTAGAAATTAGAACTGGGAAGAAAATAAGCAAGACTCAAACATTTATAGTTTATACATCTGTCTATTTAAGGACTTCCAACCCCATAGCTTGATGCCATTGTCAGGAAAGAAATGGAAAATCCAGTTACAATTGTCTAGTTGGTCTATCATTATTCAGGATGAAAACACAGTTTAGTCATTCACTAACTCAGAATTCTCTCTTTTTAGCAACTGAATACAGTATCATGAAACAACTGCCCCAGACGGTTTATAACAACACTCTGTGCCAAAAATACATCACTTGTAAGGAAAACAGGAAATGGCAAAGAGAAAGTCAACTTTAACCAGATTTCTGAGTCACCTCTTCCTGTGGATTCATCTTGTCATAAAACTCCACTTGTTTTAGGACAGTTCAAAGTGTGAATTAGAGGACAGAGAGCCTAATATTGCTGTTAATTGGACTGAGCCACCAGGTTTTCTAAGGGCTAGTTCTAGGCCAAATGATTAAGTGGCAAATATATCTTTGACACCATCTCCTCCCCCAATTCTGTGCTCAAACCCTTCCCTTCCAGGTAACCAGGGTCCTGCTGCTTTATCTGGCTTCCCAGGGCCTAACCTCTATTCTCAAAAACCAGTGCCGTTAACATGACAATTTAGTCAGTTAACATGATAAACTAGTGTCAAGTGAAGGTACAAATGAAGATTTTGTGAAAGACTGGGGTTACATGAACTCTGTTGGAACTTCCTCAAGGAGAAAGAGGGCGAAGTGGTAATAGCAACCAAAAGTTACACTCAGAATTTGTTCAGCATTTTACTATGTTCAGGCAGTGGACTCATTGCCTTAGATAATCTCATTAAAACATTACAACAACAGAAACAAAGCTCTCAGGTATGTCTGTTGAAAAAAATGCACAACCTAAAAGTTGAGCATTGTGTTTTATTCGGCGGACTTTATGAGGACTTCAAGCCCAGAGACAGCCTCTCAGATAGCTCTACGGGTCCGCTCCAAAGAATTAAGGGTGGAGCCAGGATATATGATAGTTTTGTAACAAAACCCAGGTAGTCAGAATATCAAAAGATTACTGTTTATTAAAGAAAAACAGACATCTGAAGTTAATGAATTTAGTGCTTTTCTATGTGTGGGAAGATGCAAAAGTCCGGCCTCATCGAAATCATTCCTTTGATATGTACCTCAGCTCTCTGGCTCCAGTATCCTGTGTTTGCCCATCCTGAGTTTCCTCAGGGCTCACCTTCGGGGCATCCTTTGTTTACAGATACAGCAGGTAAGTTCTTCATTCACAGGTAATTATTAGGTATTATATATATATAATATATTTAAATTTTGTATTCTACATATATATACTCTGTTTACCTATCTATATTTTAGTACAGGAGGAGGCTTGAGGCTTAAATGTTAGGTAACATTCCAGAAGATCCCTAGCTCTTACCCAGTGGAGCAGGCTGGTCTGAATTCAGAGTCTGTCATTATGCTGATCTGCATGGTTATGTTTCGTGAGGGTGCGTTTAAAGATGAGAAAGGAGCATCATGTTAGAACTCTCAGAGAGTGCCCTGGAACTTCTTACACATGAATGAGAATCTCCTGGCTCCTTTCATGGGCCTGGCAGTCACATTTGTTGTGAAAATTTCCCAAATGATTCAAACACACTCTCTGATTGAGGGCCCCCAGTGGTGTATAAAGATTTGGGTGAACACCAGTGTCATTTGATGCAGACAGGAAACCACCAGCAAAAGAGTCACTGGAGCACAAGTACAATGATTCAAGTACTAGTCATGCCTCCCTTTGCAGGTACAAGTCCACGGCAGACAGTGCTGGAAACTTTGGGTAATTCTTCTGGTTAAGTTTGAGTTGTAGCAGAAGAGAAGCACTTCAAGGAGGGTTTTGGAGTGGATTTTTTGAATAAGGATGAAAGTTCTTGTTCTCTGGATCGATTTGAACCCAGACCCCATGTTCCTTCATGGTTCTTTCCTAACAAGCCCCGTCAGCCATGGTGCTCTTCAAGGTAGGTCCTAAAGTAGGAAATTTGGTTCTCAATATTGTCCTCCCCTTGCCATTCTTCTACATGTTTTGGTCTGCTCTTCTGGGGAGACCTGGGTCTCTGGAGTTCTATTCTGGCAGGCGATGCCCCACTGGCTATGCCTATAGCTGCAAGACACACTCTAATTTGCAAACATAGACTTTGAGAAGTCTTCCTTGCTCAGGATTCCACTTCTACTTCCCTGGGTATCCAATTCAAAACTTGGTCTTGGTCTCTCTGTCTCCTTCATCATCAGGGACTCCCAGTTTCATGGGGTGAAGGTGTAAACAAAGAAAAACAAAGAGCACTGGTCACCACACAGTTCTACAAGGATGAAGTCATTAGCCACTGCAGATGCTGACTCACAGGGCACTCTGAGAGGAATTCAGGATGAAAAATAAGATGAAGCCCTCTGTGCTTTGGACAGGCAGGCTCCTTAGATAGTTAGATGTATTGATATATCTCAGGAAGAATTTCAGTGAACCCTCATTCTTGCATCTTCCCATTTATAGAAGAGCACTAAAATCATTAACTTGAGATATTTGTTCTTTGTGAATAGCAGTAATCTTTTACCAAGAATGTATGCTTAACTGCACATATTCCCTAACCAAAAATCACATATAAACTGGCTTCTCCTCTACCTTTTTGGAGTATTTTCCCCAGAGCTATTGAGCGGCTATCTCCCAGGTTATAGTCCTTGGTAAGTCCTTGAATAAAAATGAAACTCACAACTCTCATGTTGTGTGGTTTTCTTTAAGTTGACAGAGGGGACTTAGCCCATATCTTTTATCGTTTTAAGGTGCCTTGGGAGTGTAGACATGCTACCACGGGCTGCTATAGACCTTCTACCAGGGTTCCAAATAAGGGTGGAAAACAGATATCATTCAAAATGTTAAAACATATTCAATTATGAGGTCAGAACTCATGTTGTATACATTGAGTTCAACCACAACAATAATAGTTTCTAGGAATACTAACAGTTGAAAACATTAAGCACACTTTTAGACTTTACTCTTCTCCTAATTGATTCCTTTTGCTTTGCTTATTCAGGCAGGAGGGGCAGGAGGGTGAGGATGTAACATATGTTGAAGCACTTACTCCTTTCTGCATTGCCCAAATGAGAGTCCTGGCTTAAAGGTGTAAACTGTGTTTCCTATTGCTCAGCACTTTGGGGAAGTAACAAATGTCTCCAAGGGATTTAGACACATTAGAAAGGATTTGGGGATCAAAAAATAAGAATATTTCATAACCTGACTATCCAGGATCAGCAGATAGAATGGATACTGCAGATGATGACAATGTGGACAGAAGAGGACCTTGGACCATGTGTCTATCTGTCCGTTCCTTCTACTATTTATTTTCATAGGAAATTCTCAGTAAAGACAGGGATACCCTTAATTGGCTGATGAAAAGTTTCCAAAACCCAGTGAAATTAAATTCATAAAAGAAATTAAGTTAGGTTTTGCAGTGTGAAAGCAAGTTATGTGTCATACACACCTATTTTTTGAACTGAGATTATTAGAGAACTCCATTGTTGATAATAATGACATCACCCAAATCTGTATATGCTCAAAGCCTAATACTCTAAAACCGTGTAGATGGGAATGATGAACTTAAAATACATGTAAGTTAGCTTCAAACGAACTGTTTTGGGTCTGGGGATAACTTCAATTTTATCTAGGAATATTTACCAGCATACTGTTTAGGTATTGAACACTTTTCCATTAAGACAATATGATTCAATATTTTCATGTATGCATTGAAAAGTAGTTTAATATAATATATTATCATCATCCAGAATTTAAAATATTTTAAAGTAATTATTTCATGTACATCACATTTGTGTAAAGGAATAATTCATTGTCTAACATTCATATATAAGGTGTGAACAAAAATGAAGACACATTGATAGTTTTTTATAATTAATGAAAGTCAACACATTTATGCTTAAAATGCAGAAATAGACTACACTGAAGAACTACAAATGAGAATTTGAGTTACTTAGAAGGTAGTAATTAAAATTACAAAGTGACTTCTTGTTATAGGAAATTTGGTTTAATTATTTAAGAAATAGGTCACCATTCTATTTCTTCTTGTGATATTATTCCTCATAATGGGCTGAATGATTTTCTCTCAGCTTTTTTTTCATATTGTTATTTGTAACTGGCTATTATTGACTATTCATAAAGTGCACTTAATAACTTCAGATATATTACGGATTCCTAGTTAATTAAATATGTATAATATAAATTGAGTAGGAATATATATATATATCTTTTCACTTTTTTAGATTATCACCTTCATGGTATAATAAATACATTTCTCCTAGTGAAATAATGAAGCAGAATAATACAGTGATGTAAAGAAAACATTAGGAACTTTTTCCTTATCTTGATTTGCCATGAAATATCTGAGTAATTGGAAGTTGTCTACAAGTGTCTGATTGGCTTTCAAGAGACTCTACTATGCTCTCTTTATTTTCTAATCTCTTCATCCGATTCCATTAATTAGTGAGCCCAGAATATGGGCCATATTTTATTTACATTGGAATTGCATTATCTATTACAGTGCCTGGAACATTGCAGGTATGCAATAATTAGAACCCTATTTTCTTGCTGAGCCTCCGTGTCTTGTCTTTAGGATGGAAATAACATTTTTAATAAATTATATGGCCAGGACAGGAGGAATAAATAAAATGTTATATAAATTAGAAAGCACTTAACTTATAAAACAATACAAATATTAGATTTTACTATGTAGAGTCTATTTATTCTTTAAGATTCAGTGTAATCATTTATTCTTTTTTAAAGATGTTCTGATTACCTCATTTTACAATTATTCCTTCCTTTCCCACACTCCAATTTTTCTGTTTAGATAGTAAATAAATTTAAAATAGCCTCATGCAATTTTAGAAACAAGAGAGACCTTAGTCCAGTATATGTGTTTTGTGAAGGAAGAGGCTGAAGCCCAGAGAAACACAGTGGGAAGAATTGAAATCTTTTGATTCTTGGGTGACTGCTTTTCCTGTGATTGCACATGATGAGGAGCTGATTGGCAGACCATGCTAAAAACATCTCAATCTATTTATCTGTAAAATCAGCAGACATGTAAAGAGGCTGTCTAGAGAATTTTGTATTTCAGGACCGATCAAAATATGTATGTCATATTGATTCTGCAACGTAATTGTTCATTCTGGAAAATATTGTAAATAAATTATACACGAGGGGAAACACCTTCAGAAAAACGTCTCCTTGTGAGCAGACAGCATTTTTCCCATCTCATAAGGAAAGATCAAGCCATCAGTCATGACCAGCCTTAACCATACTCCCTCAAAAAATGAACATCAGCACTCTTTCCCATGATAATACTAAGGTGAGGGGAAAACAATCCTTATATTATTTCAAGACTGATTTTTCAACCTGAATTTTTAATCAAAATCTTTTCTGTTTCTCTGATACTTTTCTCCATAAATTAGTCCCACTTTCCACTGAATTTTCACCTCCTCCATCCCCATTACCACATTTCTTATGGACATATTTAGGTCAGTCTTCTAAAGAAACTTCTTGACTCTATGGTTTCCTATTGCTAGCATCATCTCTCCCTCTCTTGCCCCTTTTTTGAAAAAGGCATCTCTATTTACTTTTCTTTTCCCTAATTTGATACCTACTGCTTAACTTGCTGCATTTAGGCACATATCTAGGTTTTGCACGGTGTGATTATTAACTTTCTGTGGCAGCATGACTGGATCATGGAATGCCCAAATATTTGGCAAAACATTATTTCTGGGTGGGTTGGTGAGGCTGTTTCCAAATGAAATTAGCATTTAGGTTAGTGAACACAGTAGAGTGGTTTGCCTTCCCAGGTGTGGACAGGCATCATCCAATCTATCAAGGACCAGAACAGAACAAAAATGTGGAAGAAGGAAGAATTCAGCCTTTCTTGCTTGAGCTGGGATATCTGTCTTCTCCGGTTCTTGGGGCTCCTGGGTCTCAGGCCTCAGACTTGGACTGAAAGCTACCTCGTAGGCTCCCACCTTTGGACTCCAACTTAACTACATCATGGAGCTTTGCTGGGTCTCCAGATTGCAAACAGCAGATGTTGGGACTTCTCAGCCTCCATAATTGTGTGAGCGAATTTCTTATAATAAATATCTTTTTACACACACACACACACACACACACACACACACACACACACACACGGTCTGAAATGTATAAGCAAGTTTAAGACTTTGAAGTTCAAGCTTCAGTGGCTTCATGATAAATTTGTCTTTGATGAAAACTTAGTTTTCTTTTCACCAACTACTGAGGTTGCTCTCATTTGATTCGTCAAATACTTGTTGGTGCTAAGAGAGAGGGCACACTTGAAAACTTGCTTGGATGAATTTGTATTTTTGTGTTCCAAATACCTATCCCATAGGACTTCAAAGATGTTGCTTCTTTGTCATCTAGAATCCAATACAAATAATGCAGCTTGACAGCCATCTGCGTCTCATTCCTTGTTAAGTAACTTTTTTTCCTGCTCATCCAAAAATCTTTCCCAAGATTTTGAGGCTCTTCTGTGTATGTTTGTTGTTCTGAAATTCAGGGAGGATGATCTCAGTGTGGGTCTGTTTGTATACATTCTGCCTGACAGTTGGTGGCTCCTTACCACATAAAAATTCATATGCATTTCCAGGTCTTGGAAATTTTCTTCTCTTTCCCGTTGATTATTTTTTCTGAAAGTCAGGAAATAATATGAGGGATTGTGTCATTTATGTAAAATACTATAAATCTGTAGATACAAAATTATGTATATATAGATTTATTAAAATATATGAGAGAACATGACAAAAACAACCATGATTATCTTTGGGAAGATTTTGTATGGCTGAGGAAGAGAGTAAAGGGGTACATTTACTTTCAGTCCTTTTAAAAACTACTTGTCATATAATTGACATAGAGTATACTGAACATATTTAAATTGTTCAGTTAGGAAAGTTTTGACATATGTACACAGCCACGAAATCATCACCACAAACAAGATAGTAAACGTATCCATTACTTCTCAAAGTTCCCTCTGGACTCTTATAATGCCTCCCTCTGCTTTCTTCCACCCATTTCCATACCAAGATTATTACTCATCTTTCTGTCATTATCAATTAGTTTGTATTTTATAGAATTTGCATGTAAATAGAATCATACCATATCTATTTTTTTGTCTGGCTTCTTACATACCACCTAATTATTTTGAGATATATCAATAGTTAATGATTATTTACTCTGCTGAGATTTTGATTAGTATTGCTTTTAATACACGTGTAGATCAGTTAGAGAACTGACATCTTAAGAATATTGAGATTTCTAGCCAATGCTCATATTTAGGCCTTCTTTAAACTGATTTTTAGTTTTCAGTATATAGATCGCACATATCCTATGTCAGATTTACACCTAATTATTTCATGTTTCTATATTATTTAAGTAGGATTATTTTAAATTTCAATTTCTGATTGTTCTTTGATAGTAAATAGAAATTCAATTTACTTTTGTATATTAATCTTATATTGCAACATACTAAGCTCCCTTATTCTATCTCTAATTCACTGAGAGTTTTTACAGTAGTAGATGTTGAAGTTTGTAACATGCTTTTTATACTTCTATTGTGATGAAAATATTTTACATGTTATTTGTTAATATGGAGAATTATTAACTGCTTTTTGAATGTTAAGCCAACCATACTTCACTTGATCACAATTTGTTATCATTTTTATTATTGTTGGAAGGATTTGTTAATATTTGGTTAAAATTATTTGCATCAATGTTCATGAGGAGTATTGATCTGTAGTTTTCTTTTGATATTTGTCTGCTTTTAGTAACAGAATAATGCTGGCTTCATAGAGTGAGTTGGAAAGTACTTTCTCCTCTTCACATTTCTGGAAGAGTTTGTTTAGAATTGCTATTATTTCTTCTTTTAATGTTTGATTGAATTCTCCAGTAAAACAATTTTGTCCTGGTTTTTGGGGTTTTTTTTCTTTTTTTTTAACCATTTTTTTAATTGAAGTATTGTTAATTTACAATGGGTTTTTCCCTTTGGAACATTTTAAATTACAGTTTCAATTACTTTACAGATATTAATTACTCAAAATATCTATTTCTTATTGAGATTGCTTTGGTGGTGTGTTTCAAGAAATTTGTCCATTTAATCTACATTGTCATATTTATTGTCATAAAATTATTACAGTCCTTCTCTATTAACTTTTAATATCTGCAGAATCTGTAGTTATTTCACTTCTCTAATTCTTGCCATTGATAATTCAATCTTCTCTCTGTCTTTTTTTTCTGATTCCTCTGACTAGAGCATTGTAAATTATATTGATCTTATTAAAGAATCATTTTGGTTTTACTTTTTTTCCATCGTTAGTCGGTTTTCCATGTTGTTGATTTTCTTTCTATTTATTTTCTTTCTTCTTCTTACTTTGGGTTTAATGACCTCTTTTTCACATTTCTTAAAGTTACTGTTGAGGTAATTGATTTGGCACCTTTCTTAGTTTCTAATATAGATGGCTATTGCTATAAATAAATAGTCCCTCTAACTTTTGCTTTTAAAAATTTGCTTTTTCACTTACATTCAGTTCAAACTTTTTATAATTCCCTTTTTGATTAACTTTATAATCCATGGATTAGTTATAAATGTATTATTTAGCTTCCAATTTTGTAAATTTCTAGAGAGCTTTCTGGTATTAATTTCTAATTTAATCACACTGTAGTCAGAGAACATACTTTGTACTATTAGAATCTTTTCAGATTTCTTGAGACTTACTTTATGGTCCAAAATACAGTGTTATTTCCTCTTAGTTATATAGGTTAGCCCATGCAATATGAGAGTGGGCTACATAAGAACATGGATACTGGAATGTATGTTGGCTATTATAAGTGTCTATTATGTATTAGTCTACATGCAACTGGAGACCCAACATGTCCTTATGGAACTTACATTGTATTCAGGGGTGCTAAAATAAAAACATAAACTAATAAGTGAACAAATGAATTATAGATTGTAATAAGTACTATGAAACACATAATCAGGATGTGGGAATAAAACATAAATGGGCTGACTGGTGCTATTTTACCCAGGGTAACCAGGAACAGACTGTCAATAGAAGGACAAATGAGTATTAAGCATGGAATATATCAGTCATTCAAATAGCTGAGGAAAGAGAAATATCAGCAGAGGGAAAGATCTTGGTATTGGAGAGAAAGAATATAGTCAGTACTTAAGAGTAAATCTCACAAATATAAAGGATCTGCATGTGGGAAACTATGAAAGACTAATGAAAGAAAGAAAGAAAATCTAAAAAAAAGATTGAGAGATAATCTGTGTTCCTGGGATGAAAGACTCCATATTTTTACAATATCAATCTTCCCAGTTTGACCTATAGATTCAGTGAAATCCTGAACAAAATCCTAGATAATTTTATAGATATTAAACAACTGATTCTAAAATTTATATGGAAATACAAAAGATCTATCATAGCCCACACAATACTGAAGAAGAACAAAGGTGGAAGACTCACAGCATCTGACTTTAAGAATTACTATAAAACTATCAATACATTAATCAAGGCATCTGGAAGTACTGAAAGAATAGACACATAAATCAATGGAACAAAACTGAGTGCCCAGAATATACCCACACAAATATCATCATCTTTAGAAGACAGCTCATCAGTCTCTTATAAAGCTAAGCCTCAATTAACATATGACACAACAGTCATAATCTTAGGTATTAACCTGACTGATTTAAAACATATTTCCATGGAAAAACTGGCACATAGATTTTATATCATCTTTACTCATAATCACCAAAAACTGGAACCAACCAATTTGTTCTTCAATTGGTGATTGAATGAATAAACTGTGGTACATCAATAGTATGGAATACTATTCAACAATCAAAAGGAACAAGCTATAATTCCTCACAGCAAAATAGATGCATCTTAAAGGCATATTTCTAAGCATAGAATCAAGACTGAGATTGCTATAACTTGTATAATTCCATTGGAATGACAGTTTGAAAGAGGTAGAACTGTAAGATATGGAAAACAAGTCAATAGTTGCCAGGGGTTTTAGAGAAGAGAAGGGTTGCCTTGGTGAAGCACAAGGGATTTTTAGGATGGTGAAACTATTCTGCATGATACTGCATGATACACAAGATCATCTGTTTCTCAAAACTCATATTGCTTTAAAGAAAAAGTGAAAATTAAAGTTTCTAAATTAAAAATAAAATCCACTAGGAGGGTGGGGGATTTCTAGATTGATTTCAGACTGTGGAAAAAATATCTGTTCTACAAATATATTACAGAACCACATTGAAGGTGGTGAAAACAGGAGTGTTGACCTCAGCAACTTTAAAAATGACTGGAAGCTGTAAGTCTAATGACAAAAGGAGCTGTATATAAGCACTGTAGTCTAGTAAGTAAAGTCATTTCTCATGGGGGTATGAGTTAACAATTTTGAAACTGCTGTACATGTATATGGAATTGATAAAATTAAATAAATGGATGGTGGCGGCATGGAGGTTCCTTAAAATCTAAAAATAGACCTACCATATGACCCAGCTATCCCACTCCTAGGCATATACCCAGAGAAAAACACAATTCAGAAAGATACATGCACCCCAATGTTCATTGCAGCACTATTTACAATAGTCAGGACATGGAAGTAACCTAAATGTCCATCAACAAAGGAATGGATAAAGAAGATGCAGTACATATATACAATGGAATATTACTCAACCATAAAAAGAACAAAATAATTAATGCCATTTGTAGCAACATGGATGGACCTAGAGATTGTCATACTGAGTGAAGTAAGACACAGAAAGACAAATATCATATGATATCACTTATACGTGGAATATAAAAAAAGGATACAAATGAACTTATTTACAAAACAGAAGTAGAGTCATAGATACAGAAAACAAACTTATGGTTACCAGGGATAAGGGGGAAGGGATAAATTGGGAGATTGAGATTGACATATATACACTATATATATAAAATAGATAACTAATAGGGACTTACTGTATAGCACAGGGAACTCTACTCAATATTCTGTAATGGCCTATATGGGAAAAGAATCTAAAAAAAGAGTGGATATATGTATATATATATAAAACTAATTCACTTTGCTGTACACCTGAAACTAACACATTGTAAATCAACTATAATCCAACAAAAATTTTAAAAATTAAAAAATTTTTAAAATTTAAATAAATAAATAAACAAATGGATGGTGGCTGTTGGGAACCATTCATGTATACATATACATGTGTGTATGTGTTTATATATGAACTGAATATACGTATATGTGTATGTATATGCATATGGACTGAAAATGTAGATTTTTGTAGATATAAAAATAAGGGAATTTATCTTAACTAAGTTTCAAAATATGTTTGCATCATAGCTCTCCTGTGTTTTACAGTAAGGGTGGATCATTATAGTATTTCTTTGCTGAGATTAATGTTCATATTCTTGTTTAATAGCCGTGGTGATAGACTTTATGTTGTTATATGCTGAGATCATTTTGACTGATTCGGCAATGGAGTTATTTTCCACAGGCTGGTAATTAGGTTTAGTGACAGGCAATACAACAAAATGAATCTTTAACCAAATAATGCAATCACAGTGTGTTAATTCCAAACAATTTCTTTAGAATGTTAATTTGCTTCTGATTATATTATAGTTACAGGTTTGGGGTATTTTTTAAGACTATTTTCTTCCAGGGATTTTAGGTCCCCAGGAAAATTGAGAGGAAGATACAGAGATTTTCCATATATCCTTTGCCCGAGACACAGGCTTAGACTCCCCCATTATCAACATTCTCCACCAGGGTGATTTGTTACAAATCATTTGTTACAACTAATGAACATACATTTTCACATCACAATCATTCAAAGTCTATGGTTTACCTTAGGGTTCACCTTTGGTGATGTACATTTTATGGTTTTGGGTAAATGTATAATGACATGTATTCATCATTATACAATCATACAGAATATTTTTACTGCCCTAAAAGTCCTCTGTGCTCCACCTATTCATTCACATCAGATTTTATTTTATTTTGTGTTGCAGACTCTGTAGAAACTAACCTAAACCTTAATATGAGAATCTCCTAAGAGCTTCTCTTTCATCAAATTGAAACCAAATTTACTTACAGCACTTTCTGGATGTGGTAAATACTTGAGGAATCACCTGGCTCAAATCCAGCAGGATTTACGTAAATAATAGGAAAAGAACAAACAGCCTCTGACTGAGAAAAATCTGACTTTACCTCAAGTCTGTAGTCTGGCTTTAGACTTCTGGCATCTGGATCTCTTCTATTTGCAAACATCTATGTTACCTCTGTCAAAAGGTATGTTTTAGCTTTTTTCTTGTGTTTCATATTGGCCCTAAGTCAATCCCAATGCGAATATCTTTAAGGATACAAAATCTATTTGTGCATTGACCTGAAAGTTTAAGTCTTAGACTTGACTTTTAGCATATGAGATTTTTAGGAGTTCCAACTTCCTGACTTTATGCTAGACTTTCTTCAATCTCTAAATAGTCTAAAATGGTAACATCTGTCTGTGATTTTGTAACCCAAACTGAAATCAGGGTATAGAAATTGGCCTAGAATTTAATTGGTCTTAAAAAGCAACTAGGAAGCTGAAACAAGTCTTGTACTTGCTCCTTTCATTTGTTAAACCTCACAGTAATTCTTTTATGTGGTCTTACTTTGCTTGTACAATATAATGTCAATGATTATTATTCAGCATAAATTACATGCTTTGTTTATGCTTGAGATGTTTAACTACTTTAAGTTGTCCTACAACAATATCTATCTTAAATTATATTTCCTAAGAGACTAGAACCATGTCTCCTTACTTGATTATATTTACTAAGTTAAGAAATATTTACTGTGCTTTAAGAACTGTTCTAGATATTAGGAATAAAATAATGAGCAAGAAAGATATGATTTTTGCGTCACGGATCCTATCAATAGGGAAGACTGAATATTATACAAACAGGCATGTTAATCGCTATGACAGAAAATTTCAAGGTGTTGTGGGAAACCATTTTTCCACAGTACTTTGAAAAATTATTTTTAAAAATGAGGGTTAAACTAAGATACGGTAATTGAATGATAACCTTGATCATAGGCTAAGATGTCTTTAAAAATCAGTTTGTAAAAGTCAAGCCAAATTGAATTCATTAGACAGAATTGGAAATTCCAGGTAAAAAAAGGAATATATATATATATATATATATATATATATATATATATATATAATTTTGTAATTAAAATTTATTCACTTTTAAAGATTAAAATACCTACATCAAATCAAATCTCAAGTGATTATCAAGAGACTCTAGTTTCCTTAGTAACCTATGTCTTATTATCTATCTATCTATCTATCTATCTATATATATATATATATATACATAGCTGATATGTTGCATCTATCTATATTTTAGCTTCTACAACCTCTTGGAATTAATGCATGTCGTTAAAATATTACACTTGTATGAAATCATAATTGAATTTATTTTTCCTAAGTTTATGTATGTGAAAGAGTGATTGCATTTATTTGGCATAATCTATCAAGGGATTGGCTTCCTTTGTACTGCTAACTTTTTGACTTAGCCCATGCCCATCTTTTCAGGGCTACACATTAAATAGAATTTATAAATATCCTAAGCTCCAATTAATTACCGTGCTAGATAATGTGGAATCAACAGTGAAAACAATAGACTGAGTTCTCATTGCACAGAACGTTGCGCTTCATTTTGATGGAAGGTGGGGCTGTGAGTAGACCCATGCAAATAATTAAACAGTTGTGACAAATGGTATAAAGACAAGTAAAAAACGCTATCAAAGTGACAATGGAGATGTGTAAATCAAGCTTGAGTGTCATAAAAATTGTCTCTAAGTAAAGGAGATTGACTCTAAGACAAGAAGAGTAAGCAGGCATTGAGAGGCAGTGATTTGTGTGAGGGGTAGTGGGAGAGGAATTAGACAGGATGGGATGATAGGTAAAGTTAGTAACTTGGCCTTGAACATGAAAGAATTTGGTGCTGTCCAGAAATTGAAAGAAACCAATATTCTTGCAATAAAAGAGTAAATGAAAAGAAAAATTAAAAAGTTAGAAATTGCAGGTCACACTTAGTGTATTAATTTATTTTAAGAAAACAGGATTTTTTTCTTTTGTTGTGGTCATCCATTTACAATGCTTGGTGTCAGTTTATCTCTTGTAAAAATAAAATACAGTGTGTGTGTGTGAGTTGTGAAAAAAGCAACAACAACAGGATTTTTAAGAAGAAAAGCTACATTCATTGATTATATTTTTAACAATATCAATTTTACTACTTTTTGAGCAGAGGATTGGAGAGAGATGAGAATAGAACCAGACAGATCAATTAGAAGGCTTTTAAAATAGTTTGAGTAAGTAATTTAGGAGTTTGGGATTAAAATATACACATTACTATACATAAAATAGATAACCAACAAGGACCTACTGTAGAGCACAGGGAACTCTACTCAATATCTTGTAATAACCTATAATGGAAAAGAATCTGAAAAAGAATATATATATATATCAATATAGAAAAGAATATATATATGTATAACTGAATAACTTTGCTGTACACCTGAAGCTAACACAACATTGTAAATCGACTATATTTCAATAAAAATTACAAATAAAATAGGTCGAGTAACTTGTAGTAAGATGAGTAAGATGAGAAGAAGGGAACATTTTAATAGAAATTCACTCGAGTGGAGATAGGTTCAAGGTGGCTAATGAGAGAGTGGTTTCAAGAATTCTCCCCAGGTTTCTGCCATGAGTACTGGATGTCCATTGCTCATATGAGGAGCACTGTAAAAGAAATATGTTTGAGGGATGGCACTGAGGGTTTGGTTTCACACATGCTGTATTTGTGTATTTATGAGACATCCAAGTGACGATATCAGATAGTTGTATGTTCCAGAGCTTAGAAGAGAATCTGGAAGTAAAATGTGTGATTCTTCTGCATATTTATGGTATTTAAAGCTAGAATAGTGGCCACTAACCTAAGTAGAGGGTACAGAATGAGAAGAAAAATGGCCTTATATGGAATCCCAGGTAATTGAAAATTTGGCAATTTTTGAAGCAGCTGAGGGAAAGACGGTAATAAAGACTTTAAGAGATAGTCCAGATAGTTGGGTGAAAAACTAGGAGAGTTTTATATGTCCGATTTCAGGTAAAAAGTATTTCCAAAGACAATGTTAAACTGTGCTAAATGCTACTGAGAAATTCAGACATCTTAAATAATAATATCTTCCAATGGCCCATTCACATACATGCTTTATTACTGCCCCCTCCCCTTTTCCTTCTCAACCTTATCCAGCTTCCAAAACAAAGTAAAATGTTTCTTGATCATTTCCATTTTTTGTTGTTTTTGGAAAGTACCTCCATGTATCTAAATAATTTGTTTATACCTCTAGTTTTTGATCCGTTAACTCAAAATGCATTCATCTTTCTTATTAAGAAAATAAGCACATCATTTTAACCATGTTACAAAGATATTTATATTTTAATACTTTTATTCTTTAACTGTTAAATCATCTAGTCCAATTTCTAGGCCTAATTTACTGGAATCATCCTGTAATTTATTTTTGTTTGTTTGCTTTCAAAAACTATTTTGATGTCTCATTCTCAATTTTCATTGATAATTTAATTGACATTAAGGTCTTCTTATTAACATTTATACTTCATTAGGGGATATATAGGTTTTGGCCCTCATCTCCCCTATCAATTTTTGCCACTTTTCTTCCACATGCCTTTGTCTTTCAGAAATTTGCCAAATCCTTATTCTGCTTATATCCACACTTAAGCTCCACAAATATACACAGAAAATGTATTTAGTTTGTCTGTTGTGTACCTATTATTCCAAAACTTTTAGGTGATGACAGACACAAATTTATATGCCCAACATTCCTTCTTGAGCTAGATTGGATTTTGAAAGCCCATTGGCTTTGCAACAAGGGCTCTCAGAGTGGGCTTATATACTGATGTTGACGGGAAGGCAAATTCTGAGCAGGTGAACTGCTGAAGTTTTAGGAGACGGGTAAATATGGAAGTGGGTATTGGTCAGGAAGAAAGTTATGTGTTTCACAGCCTAGACAGAAGGAATTAGCCTTTTCTTTTAGAATTTGCAGTTCCCTCATTCCTTGGGAAATTTTAGTTGCCTGGAGATTTTAAGATTCCATATATATGTAGGCTCTGGGTATAGTGTACATGCAGGACAGTATTGTTAGTAGGCTTCCAAAAAGCATGCTTAGTGATGATGGGCATTTGTTACCATTATATTTAAATACAGCAATCCCTCTTGCCGGCTGTCTTGAAAGATATGATTTGTAATAATTACAAGGTCCATAATCTGTATGAAAACTGGTATTTCCAAGTCCTGGTATATCCTCTACATATAAATTGAATTTTTTCCTAAGTAAACAGCCCCAAATAAAAATTAATTTGCCATTTATAAGCCGAATTACAAAATATTCCTGAGATCATTTAGCTCCAATAAGACTTTACATTATACAGAAAAGTCTTCCAGAAACTTTGAGATTCCTTTATGCACTTTTCCTCTAAATCATTTATGAAGATATTAGGTAAGACATATACTGGCACTGCTCCCTAAGGAACATTGGTGTTACACTTCTTTATTTAGAAAAGTACCTACTTATTCCTAACCTTTCATCTTGTCTCTAAGCTAGTTTTGTATCCATGACAAAACAGTTCCCCAGATCCCAGATTAAAAAAATTTTTAATACATTTTGGTACATTATTTTATCAATGATATTTTTTGAGTCTCAGTAGTTATATCCACTGATTGCTTTTACTGACATGGTTTCATGGGATTTTTTTGCTCGCCTTAAAAGCTTTCATGATTTACCTTTTATGGCTCACTTACATACCTTCTTTAATGAGACCCAGGAACTAATACACTAATATATTATGTTGCTAATATTCATTGAGAACTCCCTTTATTAATCAATTAATTTTCTTGGAATGCTATTGGACTCTATTGTTTTATTTATTTCAGAACATCTTATTCCAAAGCCCTTTGATAAGAGAGCATTACTTTAGTCATCCATAGTAAGTTGCACATTACAAGAAAACATCTTATTTCTAATGTGTACCAACCACAGTTTATTTTGAGGACTAATGTTTTTTACTTCTCAGATGTTTCCCTATAACTCAGAGCTGGACATGTCCAAAGTGTTTATGACATTAACTCACTGACTATTCAGTACTTTTCATAGGTCTCATGCAAGGTATTTTCTTTTTTACCTATCCTGAAAGCAGGAAAACCCCATCAGGAATTGATGGAGACAAAAACTTAGGATATTTGGCATATCCTTAGCCCCCTATTCACTATTCAACCCACTTGAGGAGGGGTGTCAGACAATATCAGCAGAAATGTAGTAAGTCTCACAATATCAAGCACAAGCATAAATTTTGTATTATAATGCTTATTGCAAACCTACAGAGTAAGCAAAAAATAGTTGCACACAATTCATTGCACACAATATCCTTGATTCTCAAAAACAAAGCTAAACTATTTTTATCATGCTCTTAAAAGAAACAGAACAAGAGACACCTGCACGTGGGTGTTTGATATGCTCTTTTTCTCATACCTACAGCTGAGACAGACAGATTAATATACATAGTTCCTGGGTCAATTTCCATAGTTTTCACAAATATTCATTTAGTGTTTTTACACTTGGTTGAGATCTGTATCTATAGTTATCTCTTTATCTATTTCTTCTTCCTGACCTCCTCTTTGTCTGATATTCTGACCAAGGGATTACACAACATGGCTCATTCACAGATATATCATTTTGTTTTTGCTTTCCTCCAGCTTTTCCCACAAGCTCTGTCTTGTTTGAATTACACTGCTGTGGAAACCACTTCACCACCTATCTCTCCTTCTTCCTGACCCCCAAATTTTCTGGGAACTGTAATTCATTTATGAAAATAAAATGTAATAAAAATATCTGGCCATTTAAAAGTTAATAGAATGCAATAGAGAGACACTAAGTTAAGAGCCTGGGTCTTAACACTAGAGGATGGGCAAAGGGGTTGGGACAAACTTGTTTTCCATCAGGTCTACAGTGTGAGTTCCTCAAATGACAGCAAAAAAGTCAGTACTAATCCAATATGGAATGACACTTCAGGTTCATATATCTTCTAAACAATAAAAATCCTTCCCAGATTCTGGTTGCAGTTTGGCTTCAAATAGAAAATCATTGTCAAAGGCTACTATAAGCTTTTGAGTCTTCTTAAGTATTTTAAGGGTATTTTGAGATGCTGAGAAGTGATATTCAAGCAGAAAATTGAGGGTGTGATTTTTTTTTTTTTTTTTTGAAAGCAAAGGGCAAATGAGTTTTTTTTTTTTTTTTGACCAGTATTCTTTATTTATTTATGGCTGTGATGGGTCTTCGTTTCTGTGCGAGGGCTTTTTCTAGTTGCGGCAAGTGGGGGCCACTCTTCATCGCGGTGCACGGGCCTCTCACTATCGCGGCCTCTCTTGTTGTGGAGCACAGGCTCCAGACGCACAGGCTCAGTAATTGTGGCTCACGGGCCTAGCTGCTCCGCGGCATGTGGGATCTTCCCAGACCAGGGCTCGAACCTGTGTCCCCTGCATTGGTAGGCAGATTCTCAACCACTGTGCCACCAGGGAAGCCCGAGGGTGTGATTTTTGACATAGAACTTGAAGGATGTCTAAAATGTCAACCAGGCAGAGATGCAAGAAGAGTGAGGACATTCCAGGCAAAAAAAAAAAGAGCAAAACAACAACAACAACAAAAAACCACTGTGAGCAGAGGAGGAAGAACCAAGTAGTATTAGGAGGACTATAAGAACTTCCATTTGACTGCAATGTAACTATATGGGGGACTAATGGGCAACAGGGATAAAAACATTGCTGCCATGTCATAAGGCACCTTGTGGAGGGTGTGTGTGTGTGTGTGTGTGTGTGTGTGTGTGTGGTGGCAATAGGAAGCCATTAAAGGCTTGGGGAACAAGGGTCATGATCAGAGGTGGGCTTTTGAAATCCAAATGTGACAATTGTCTTATGATGCTTGGAGTAGGGAGAGGCTGGAGGCAGATGGTTCATAAGGTAAAATATTGGGCTTGCTAAGAGGTTATGAGATATAAAAAAGGATAATGTTTTGGAGAAAAAAATAATCAATTGCTATTTTATTTCCTGTAGATATTTTTACCCTGTGAGTTTTCACCTACAGAATAAATGCCATGCACTGCTTCAGAGGGCAGAGAGGCACTGCCTAGTTAGAACAAAGGAATCACTGCTCAACTTTGGGTTTCAAATAGAAATATATTTCGGATCCAGTTTAGAGTTATTGGTGCTTCTGTTTGTTTTCTCTGGGAATTGATTGGGCAGTTAGCCCGCATAAATATTTTGGGTATATACACTCATCAGATTTTCTAAGGGTGTGTGCCTACAGGACGTACTTTAACAATTGTAGCCCTATGTATCTTTTCAAGAAGGCTGTGATATTTCTGTTGTTTTTCTATTCCAAATCTGACATTTTCTTTCAAAGGAAGTTTGTATTGGCTCACTCTCACCTTGTTATTCAGAAACAGAGCTTCTGAGAGCTCCGTTCTCCAGAGAGCAATAGATCAATGTGGGAGCTCACATTTGTTTGGATGTATGTCAGGTAATCATAGTACAGCCTCTGACTATTGACTGAGCAAAGAGGAAGCAAAAAATCTGGATATTTTCCATTGGAATCACACATCCTAAGGATATTTCTGCAATAAAATGGAAACGTGAGTTTTTCACTCGTTTTCAAAAATCAACTTGTTAATCCATGACCCATAAAAATGAATTGTGGCTTGGATGGTCGTTATACTTGAAAGGCTTTCTTTAGCACTGCACTGCTTTATTTCTATGTTGTAATTTTCCCATGAGATGTTGCTCATTTCAATGCTGCCAGCTTCTCTAAATATGCATTACTTAAATATTTTGATATATACTAATACTACTGTGTTCATGTTTACATATACCTAAAATGGAAAACTAAAAGATGACTAATTATAGACCATACAAAACAGAGCCAAATTAATAAAACATGAGATTTTGTACTCTCTCGGATTCCCAAGGCCAGGTTTAAAGGCTCAATTATCAGCCAGTTGATTTTCATTTGATATGAGATAATTATTAATAATACTTAACTAATACTTGATTAATGCTTTGTAACTTTTAAAACACTTTCATACACACTGTATTAGCCTCATGATAGCTCTTTGCAGTATCCTCTGTTCATTTTTCCCTCTGGTCATTGAAGCTCCCGTGAGATTAAGTTACTTTTCCCTGCTTATAATTAAAAACGTGGAGTTAGAACATTTCCTTCTCTGTCTAGCTGTGTGTGAGCTCTTTCCCTGATACGTCATATTGCCTCTCTGGACCTCACAGTACCTCATCCCTGACCTTAGGAACATCACTTGTACCCAGACCTCTCTACAATCAGCTGCCTCACAATTGCATCTCCTGGTCACAAGTGGGCTGGTCAGGTGGGGAGCCATAGAGAGGAAACATCTCCCAGCACGCTGAGAATTACAGTGAGTCAGGAACATCGTCTTTGTGCAAGACATCCTGCCTGCTTATTTGTTTCATGAGTGAAAGCATCTCTTCTATGAAAAATGAAAAGATCATTATGAACACCAATTTAAATTAGAGTAGGCAGATTAAATCTGTAAAAGACAAAAAAAAAAATTAATCACCTGTGGCAACTGTCATTTGAAGTTATCCTTCCCTCATTCCACTCCAGCTCATCCATATAAACACAAAGAGAGATCGTATTGTTTACTGGTATCAAACTGCAGAAATTGGCTTGCCCTAGGCATTGCTCTAGCCCAGAATCCAAGCCGCCACAAATATCAATTTGGAATGCAGCTTCAGCGCTGGTGGAAAAGCTGTCACAGGCAAGTCTAAAATACTTAGAGTGCTGAGCTACTGACATTGCTAAAGATGATCATGAAGACATTTATCCAGCCTCTCCTGCCCCCTCTTCGCCCAGCCCTTCAGAAGCTTATGTCAAGTGTGACAGGCTAGGTGATGAATGGGTAGAAAGTTGACAGGTGGCAACAGGCGGCTAAGTGAAATTCTTCATTGTTAATTCTTGTGATTTTACCTTTCTGACACAATGAACTGATATTAGAATGTGTGACTAAATAAACCATATTGAGGAAAGTCATTCACTAAAACATAGAGTCCAGGACGGGAAGCCATGCTCTCATTTCTGTCAAGCTTCTTGATTGCTGGACTTTTGGAATACGCTCCATAATCAAGTGTGCATTATTTAGAGTTAAGTGAGATGATTAACTATGCTGTTTTCTTCAGGAATATATATCCAGAGAACTCCGCTCGAAGTCATGAGTCAGAAAAATCCCATTTCTCATAAATCTCTCCTAGACTAAAACAGAAATCAGCTCATTGGAATTTTGATTCATGAGAAAAAGAGAAAGGATTCAGGGTGAGTGCTTTGTTCTATTGATGTCCATGAAATGTTGGTGACTGCCTGACACATCCCAGTCCAAAGCAATTGAAAATAATTTTAACTTTGCTTTGTTTTGAGAGGCTTAAGGGTTATTGAATTGAGAGAAATTGGACTGAAACAAGTAATTTTTTTGACACAGGCCACTAAACAGCTTGGAGACCATGAGCTTTAAGGCCCAAAGCAGGTCATTTGGTATAAAGTGGTACCTTTTCAGTGGGTGCTTTCTTCTTACATAAACACACTGAGAAACAGAAGTCTTTGTTATCTCTTGAATTTCCTTACAGGTCTTTATATTTGCAATTAGCAACTAATGGCAATGCATTTTTTGCCTATAACTCTACATCACAATAAGGATCATTACAGACATAGGAAATGATAAAGTTGTAACTCTTTAAAGCAGGGAGGAGAATTTCATGATTCAACTTCAAGAATATGAATTCCTATTCTGGGTAATATTTATACTCTTTTGGAGAACCTAAGGAAACTATATTTTTAAAGTTAGTAATACTGGGGTGGGGAGTAAAAACAATTCCTACATTTTTTCCTACTTTTTAAACACAGATTTATGATTGCAAGCATTTTTTAATGTGAGAATTTCCATCCTACTTAAAATATATATTTTCATTACTAAAAGTGCCCTAAGAAAACCAAATTTTAAGTGTTTTTCTCTTTTTTTCTTATATTACACAATGATGTAATCACTTGCTTATTCTTCTTGCTTTAGGATATTTTATTTTTCTGTAATCTCTTAAATGTTTTATTGCAGTAATATTTATAAACTCTTTATGTTATGTTTTCTATTTAAAGGCTGCTGTGATTCTCCTCCTTGAAAAGTATAATTTGAATTAACTTTGATTCTTATGAATTTACAGCCCTTTATACTTAAAAAATTTTTAATGTTTTCTGTTTTTCTTATCTTTTGTACCATCTTCTTGAGCCAACTATATTTTGTAATATACATGGTCCAATAATTAATTAATATATTATAGTACATGTTATGATGCTGAGATATTTTTACGTACCTTTGCAAGCCTATCCATTTGTACTCACTGGGTTTTTGTTTCTACTTATTTTTTAATCATCTAAAGATATTTCCTACATTGTGATTTTCAACTTATTTCCAAATCCTCATTGTCCTGCTGTTAAGGCAAAATTCCTGTTCTATCCATTTTAAATGTGAAGAAATAGATTTAAAGCATTATCCACATTTTATGCTCCCTTGAGTTGTAGAAAAATTTTATGATTCTCTTTATTCAAATCCTTATCCCTGACCTCATACACAAGTTTTACATCTTAAAGTTCAGCCAAGAAAATTAATGACTCAAAACCTCAAGTCTCTCATCTGGTAAATGAGATTAATTATCTATAGAGTTTCTGTAAGTTTTAAATGCAATAGTACACATCCAGTGCTTAAGAAATGTCACAGTGAGCCCTCAAAAAAGAGCAGTTATTCCTTGTATTCTAGACTCTA